>NC_061466.1:10965057-11300894 GCF_022581195.2 Helicoverpa zea | reverse complement strand
TTGGTTGTAGGTACGATCATACGATGCGCGATGTGAAAAATTATTATGTGCAAGCATATTATCGGATTAGCCATACGCTTAAAGCTGGCCAACCCCCCACCAGAGGAAAAAAATTTACTTATCGGCCAGAAAAGAAAAAGGGGGCGCCCTTCAAAATCCTTCAAAACCAGCGCTGATTATTCAGTGATTGTTATTTTTAACAATAAATATTGATTTCAGCTAGAAATTTAATTTGAATATATTTATACTACCTATGGAAATTAAGACCCTTGGGAGAGGCACATGGCCAGTTAAGTAGTAGACTCTTTTGGTTGAAAGGATGATGACGACCACCCTACATTTTTAGACCTTCATGAAATTTTCTAGTGATATAATATATGATTTATTGGTGATCTCTTTAAATTAGTTTGCTTAAATACTATTAGGACAAACCTATTATAATACATACAAAACCATTTATTTGGTACTTGACCCCATATCTCCATGATTTTCGGTAATTTATTGTGGAATTGATTTTATATTGTTTGGTGACTACATTTTGGTGACAAATCTACTATTTTGAGGGCAAACCTTATTATTTAAGAAACACAAAATTAATTAAATTGGTGACAGCTTAAATCATACCCAAATTCAAATAACACCGCGGTACCCCGGGGTAAAACTACTATTTTTAGCAAAAACTTTCTGCTCTGTTATTTTTACAAAATATCTACGGCGCAGTATTTTCGTGATACTCCGTATAAAAACAAGTGAGTTTGTTCGCACGACCCGAACCTTACCGACTGAATATTTTGATATAAAACCAATTATTTGTGTTGTTTCTTTTAAAAATAAAACTAATGTAAACAACGTTGTTTGTTTGGAAAAACACCTCAGCGATATTAATGTACTTTCTGTTTTATCTGGGAATATTTCGTCACACAAAGTATAGAAAGTCTACGAGTATTTTTACAAACACTAGCTTAATTCAGAGTTGTATTCTAAATTTAGCAAACCGTACATTCATTCTGTGATTTTTGCGTGAGAGCGTCACAAACAAACAAATATTCAAGCATTCTTTCAAACTCGTAGTTTTTTAGGTGTCACATATAATGGCTTAAAGCTAATTTGATTTGTACTCCCTATAGGACACTGCAAACGTAATGCAAAGTTCCACAAGTCCATAACTCAATTGCTCTTAATTTAATTTATCTAGGTATATACTCTGTATACAGGTCTATACATAATTATGTTTTATAAAGGTGCAGTAATGAGTGTGGAATACTGATTAACCTATCGGAATAGTAATCGACATCTTGACATACATTTTAAAACGTTAGTATCTATGTGTATGGTCTTTTGCGCGTTTTATATTTGAATCACACTGTTGCATCGTGGTGTAGTACACTCCGGATTAACTTGGAATTTCGAAATCAATCCCTATATGCATATTGCATATACGTCGTTCAATCTAGTAAAAGTAACGGTCAAATTCAATTTTTCTATTAGTTTTGCTGACACTTTAGCCTTGAAAAACGAATTTGACCGTTACTTTTACTTTAGACATTACTTTAACTTTTACTTTTGATGAAGAAACTGGCCGTTAGTCAACAATTACGCTTTTGTTCCATAAATATTTTTTCAGACAATCAAATAGATTATTCCACAATATTTAACTTTGCACACTTCCCCAGTCGCGATGGATGCGCAAACTATACAAGGACTTCGCGGCGCCCTACGTGGGCATCTGGCTGTTCTGGCGTCCGGCGCTGGTCATCAACAGCCCCGACATCGCCAAGAGAGTGCTCGTCAAAGACGCTGATGTCTTCAGGAACCGGTTCCTCAGCTCCGGCAAGACTGACCCCATTGGAGCACTTAATATTTTCACCGTTAACGTAAGTACCAGTAAAACACCAGTCTTACCAAGGTATTGGGTTGAACGAGTAACTGGATTGAGTAGTAAAACAGTGTAAAACAGTGGTAGGTACTCAGCTGCATGCAGTTAGACTGGAAGCCGACCTCAACACATTATGTAATTGGGGTACAGTTCGTGTCAAAGGACTTTGCCCTCCAGTGATAAAGTAGTAGTGATTTGCCATTTTTGAATATCGTGCAGTCGAAGTAAGCAATGACATTTTGACGAAAACTGTATCTCTAGAACATTCTTAAAGAATGATTTAAATAAGGATCATTAGGTACATTGTTTCGCATGCAAAAAATGTGACATCGGCGATATATAATCTAAGGGGTCATCAAATCAGAATTATATTGCAATTAGGACCAGAATAATATTATCTTTTTATACACAGCAAAAAACTTTTTAATAATTATGAAATTACAAGCATGCAAATGTTATTTTGGCAACAATTTTGAAATTAACGTTCTACAAAAACTATTCAAACAGAAGTATATATTCATATGCCTACGTCGGATAAGAGGATAATGACATAAATTCCAAAAAGCACCAATAAATAATTGTTGCACCATTTGATTTTTCTGCTAGATACATTATTTGAAATCGGCGTTCTCTAATTAAGAATGGGTTAATTAGCTATACCAATTCGAACAAAGAAACAAGCTTATTAAATACCCCATGTAATTTTTCTGGCAGGATCCACTATGGAGTTCGTTGAGGCGACGTCTGACATCCGTGTTTACGGCTGCCAAGTTGAGGAGTCTCAACGGCATCACGGTCAGCAAGGCCAATAATCTCCTGAACCGTATTGACATAGAAATCCAGAAATCTGAACCAATGGACCTAAGGGTGAGTATTTTGTTCCTGGTCTGAAAGTAACATATCATTCCAAATAGAATGTTAACCACATAAATATTCTTTACAGAAAGTATTCACGGATTATACAACAGACGTTATTGGGGAATCAGCGTTTGGTGTGACAAGCAACTCACTGATCGATGGAGATAGCATTATGAGGAAGGTCACCAGGGAATTCGGAAGCTTTGACCTTCATAGAGGACTGTCCTGGTCTAGCATATTCTTCTTCCCTGAACTAGTTGATATATTTAGGTTAGTGGGATTATCCTTCTACTAATAAATCATACTCTTTCCCCGCTAACTTTAGCAAAAAGCGTATGGCAAAATTATTGTTTTTGTTTGTCTTTTATCATAAACCCTTTATGTTCTTTCCAGATTTTCGTTTTTCCCTAAAGACACGGTAGAGGTACTGCGGAAAATATTCCGTAGTGTTATCGCTCAGAGGGGGGGCTATGAGAAGGAGGTCAAAGATGCCAGGGACCTGCTGGATGCTCTGCTGAAGATCAAGCAAGAAGCTGCTAAAGAGGATGAAGGTATCTTAAGCATAATTTAGCTATGGAATAATAGTGTCTTTCATTTGGTTTGCCATCGTCATTAAATCATGAAATTCTCATTTTTTTAATACTATTATTATTCTTAAACCCACTGAACATGCTTCATCATGTTCTTTATAGAAATTACTGAGGACTTACTTCTGGCGCAAGCAGCTATCTTCCTTCTTGGAGGCTTTGAAACTTCAGGTGGAGCATTATCCTGGACTATCTATGAGCTCGCTTGGAACCCGCAGTGCCAGGTACTAGTATAATCAGGAACTCTTTCCTAAGGTTAAGCAACGCTTAGCACGGTCGGTCCGTGGATGGGTGACTATCTTTTCATCACGAGTTCCTTCTGGATTCCGAAGGTATGTTAAATTGATGGGACTCAGCTGACATCTGAACATGTTTGACAGTCGTTATTGGTCAGTCAGATGCCAGGGGCTCTGACAACCAGCCTCAGCAAGGGATTATTAGTTTAGCTTAGAAGATGCTACAATCGAGTATATTCAGCATAGTTTTTATTATATTTTCAGGAAAAACTTTATCAAGAGGTTTTAGAGACAAAAAGAAAGATTGGAGGCCGCAACTTTGATTCAGCCATCGTGTCCGAAATTCCCTACCTCGACTGTGTCATAAAAGGTAAGATTGCAAATACCATTATTCTGTAAAAATAACTCTTTTGTAAAAAGTATGACAACTACCTGGAGACGTTGAAGTTGCTACAAGATATCTAGTAAAGTAAAATTCTGTTTCTATTTGGGCTCAGATCCGAGGGTTTTTTTTTACTTTTCCCTCGGTATGCCACTGAAATTGCTTACGAAGGATATAATAAACAAAGTCATTTATTTTGGATCTTCCATAAATGATGCTTGCATCGCATAACATATAGGTTTAGACAAGATAGTAGGTATGGATAAGACCATTCGTTGTCTTACAGAAACCCTAAGAATCTACCCTCCAATGGGCTGGCTGGACCGCATATCTTCCAAAGACTACAAAATCGATGACAACCTGACGATCTCTGCTGGCACCACGGTCTACGTGAACGGGGTCAGCATGCAGATGGACCCTCAGTACTTCCCGGAGCCAGAGGTGTACAACCCTGACAGGTTCCTGCCAGATAATGAGAGGAACATCACTCCTTACTCGTATATGCCGTTTGGAGAAGGACCTAGAAATTGTATAGGTTAGTGGAAGTTAGAAATTTTATGGTATAGAGCAGACATCAGAAAAATCAGTAGTAAGACAGCTCAATAGAAACGTGCCCTTGATTAAACTATTCTGGCAATTTCATTTAATTCAATCTCACAGAAAAAAAATAAGGTAACACCACAACAAGAAGAAATACTGGGACTTTTTGGCTAGGGAAGAACTGTATACGAACCCACCCTCTTTTAGTGAGCCTTTAGCAACCCTCGCTTATATAAGCAAATTGAAGCGTAACGCGTTTTGCCTACCAGACCCTTCGCCTGGGTCTAGCAGAAATCATACTGAAATACGAAGTGAGAGTACTGCCCAACACTCCGAAACCAACCGAATGTCAAGTGGAGAAGAATGGATTACTCCTTATGCCCTCAGAAAAACTGTCCGTGGAATTTGTGAAAAGGGACAATGAATTTGTATCGTAATTCTATCATTTTAAGGAATAATGTTAATATTTTTGTATTTTATATTGATTTTTAAGATTAAAAAAAATTACATAAGTATATTTTTTTACTAATAAACGGGTAAAAGTTAGACGGGGGTAGGGTAACATATGGTTTTCAACTTTAGGAGCCATTATTTCCGAAAATATTCATGTTATTGAAAAATTATATTGGTAAACCCTTATTTATTTCAAATACCTATTCAACGATATATCACATGATAGGGTTGGAATGAAAGAAGCTCTCTAGTCCTAACGGTCATTCATTATTTTTATAATAGCTATCACATACATACATACAAACCTCTATTGATTCACCTCTTTTTAACCCTAAAACAAACAACAGTTTCCCTATAAAAAAGGCCCATAAAAATATTTAACCTACATCTGAATATTTTTCGTTGGAATGCAAAAACGTTTCGCCCGGGACGTTTCGTTACACGTCAGATTACCAGTAAGAGGATTTTTTTACTAACGTCCCACTAAAGCTCGTGTCTTGGGATTTCAAAATTGTTTTCTTGAATTTATCCTACTTACCTACTGTTTTATTATTCACAGTGAAATATGAGCGCGTTTCTTATTGTTGGTGTACGAATTTATTTAAGGGTTTATGTTTAGTTCTTGCGAAAATCTTTAGGATTATAATATTGTAAACCCTTAAATATTAGTCTAATCAATAAATAAACCAATAAACGTTATACTAATTTTCAGGATTTTCACAGCTATAAGTCAGAGCTTATTGCAAACTTACTACATATTTTGTATTCGTATAATTTCAAACAAAATTGTATTTTTAATGTAATAAGCTGAGACCCAATAAAATTTCTGGCTGATACGTAGACCTCAACACTACTCAAACGCAAGAAAACTGTAAGTACCAAAAAGAAAAAGGATATAAATCAATACATATTACAGACAAAGAAACATGACCCAAAATCGATCAAAACCACCAAATCTCAACGTTCTTGACACTTTCCCTCTTAAATAATGCATCACAATATCCCGAAGTTAATTGGTCAAATTACACCTACAGAAGTTTGACTGCCCTCAAATTCTCTTAAGGGAGGTGGCAGGGACCAAGTGGGGAGTTCTCTCAGGGAAGGTGGCAGGGACCAAGCGGGGAGTAGTGATTGGCAATTAGTCAGTAATCCCTGGCAGTCTTCGGTGATTAGCGGATCTTGGTCTACCTGCTTGAAGAAAGGTTGCATGGTGATTTGGTTGAATTTTCTTGTTAGTTATTTTGAGATTATAGTCGGCTTCAGGAAGTGTGTCTTAATATACTCGTATGTACCTACTGACGTGTATTTTATAAAGTTTACATAAAGAAAAGATGTAGGTATCTATTGATTTCCTTACCAAAGAACAGATCTGAAAACAATAGATAGTTTATAAAAATCCACAGTAAACCGATTATCTACTAAAGATAAGCTAGCTTGTGGAAGTTTTTTTCTATATTCTGTTAAAGCTGCTTTACATTTGAATAAAATCTTTCCAAACCATCCAAAATCGGAAAATCGTGTGTTCCAAATTATATTTACTTATTTTTTTGCCGTCTTCCCGTCCTACTGACACATTTATTAGATAAGTATATAATGTTATAATAATCCCAAAGATACACGTTATTAAAGAACGCGTTAGTTATCAATAACTACATAGAATATAGGGTCCTGACTTTACGTTAATAGATTGTAAGGGGATGATTATCTAAGGCGAGAACACACAACGAAATGTGATAGGATGATGCGTGGATCTATAGGTATAATATTAATTTTTTTAGTAACATGCACCTAATAACGAAAAAAAGGAAATTTTTATTGATGGTGGGTTATAGAGTGTCATATAATGCTGTGCAAAAGTATGTTATGCTGAGAAGATTATAAAAAAATTTCTTACCAGCAAATCATACACCAATAAGCAGCAAATACAGTTTTGAATATTTATTAAACTTCATTGAGAAATTATATTTATAAGAAAGGGTGGTGTTATGTAGTTCTACCGCTTCAATCAACACAACATTGAAGATTTGAGGTAGTTTTCGTGCTGTAACATTGTGTTACAAAGTCCGTAAGTGAACACTATTCTTAAGTCGTAAAACCGTGAGGGATCATAAAAAGAAGCTATCCCTTTATCTTAACGATTAAGCTATAATGGCTATGTTAGGCATGGGACACTAATAACCGTATTTTAACGTTATTTTTTCGATATTCTTGAGGCTCTGTTGGCATCTCTAGTTCGATGAAAGTTTTTGTTACGAAGAATTTGTGCATAACTACGAATAGGTTTGTGGTATTTTAATTATTGTTTTATTGAAACAGAATGCTTCATTGTTATAATTTATTAAGTTTATATTGATTTCCTTTCAGTGTCAGAAAAGGGTTCAAGTCAACATGAAAATTACAGAACTGCGACCACATCTGCCATTAAATTCCACCCGCGATTATCAACAACCACAAAAAAAAAAAACACCCAAAAAAATCTTCAACAACTGAACGGAAAAAATAACCCTTTGAAATAACGGCTATAAATAACGGTTATCGTAACGATCGCAGCACTATCGTTAATGAGAATTGGTGGCGACATCGATAGCCAGTAATGATATATAAACTGGTAGGGTGTTAATCTGTAGGGGTGGGAAATGTGGCGCTAGCAGATTGTCGATAACGCGACGAAGCCCTGAAAATGTTATTGAGGTTTTTTTTTATCAAAGGGTGTAGCGCTCAAGGACTTTCAGTAGATTAGCTAGCGTCTTTGTACCTATGTGTTATAAGATCCTTCATTGGTCTATCGTTAATAAGCAGTGTTATTTACATGAAAAATACTTAGTTTATAACAGAAATTATCTGGGATATTGTCTGTCAACTCATGAAAAATAAAACAATTTAATAACGATTAACAATCCAGTTTATTAGTGAAAAACTATACTTATGTAATTAATCTTAAAAATTCTTATAAAAAGAAATTATTTACATTATCATTTAAAATTATACAATTACGATACAAATTCGTTGTCCCTTTTCACAAATTCTACGGACAGTTTTTCGGAGGGCATGAAGAACAATCCATTCTTCTCCACTTGACATTCGGTAGGTTTCGGAGTGTTAGGCAGCGCCCTTACTTCGTATTTCAGTAAGATTTCTGCTAGACCCAGGCGAAGAGTCTGGAAGGCGAAACGCATTCCTGCAAACAGAGGAATTCATACTTTAAAGCTTGACAGATAAGATTTATTTTTGAGTACTTAGCACTCACTGATAACTCTTAGCTGACTTGTCTCTTAAAAATCTCATATTTGTTTAATAAAAAGCGCAGGTTTAAGGCTCAGTAAAAGGGGGTGGGTACATACATAGTTCTTTCCTGGGCAAAAGACTCAGTTTTTCGATAAAAGCAAACTCTGGCGGTGTTATTTCTTTTTTACTATGTAATTGAATTGAATGGCCCGAATAAATGGTGTAATCAAGGACACTCTTATGTCTACCATAATTTTTTTTACTACTTCTTACCTATACAACTTCTAGGTCCTTCTCCAAACGGCATATACGAGTAAGGGGTGATATCCCTCTCATTGTCTGGCAGGAACCTGTCAGGGTTGTACACCTCTGGCTCCGGGAAGTACTGAGGGTCCATCTGCATGCTGACCCCGTTTACGTAGACCGTGGTGCCAGCAGGGATCGTCAAGTTGTCGTCGATTTTGAAGTCCTTGGAAGCTATGCGGTCCAACCAGCCCATTGGAGGGAAGATTCTTAGGGTTTCTGTAAGAAAAGGATAGGTCTAGTCTAATCTTGTTTGCTATGTGAGGTGTATATCATACATTGGAGATCCAAAATAAGGAAATCACATTTTATGTCATATTAGCTTTCGTCCGCGGTTTTAATCGCATACTGAGGGAAAAATAGCTTATGTGTTATTTTTTTGTTAATTGTAATTTGGTAAGTATACCCGAATAGTGGAATTGGTGAAAATGAGAAGCAAAACATGTTCCCCATTGGGATTGGAAACAAAGCTTTTGGGAATCATACATCTAGTATTTTACATAGCACTCTACAAGTAAGTATGCTAATTGATAACATTGGATGTTAATATGGTAATGTTTCTTATACATATTGTAGCTATTTAAATAAACGTGATACAACAAGTAACTATTGTTAATAGTATACTAACTAATGAGTCAAGTAAACTGTATTGCATACTTATATTTACATAGAATAATATAATGATTTGCGTTGTATAAATAAATATTAGATAGAGAACTATAATTATCTCGGGAGCTTTGTAGCTGTCTTATAATTGTACTGGAATATAATGTTTTTAATTTTCTGGTTCATTGCAAAAGGGTAAGATAGATAAATGTAGCTGCACTAAAAAATGAAAATGTGACGATATGGAGATAATAATTGCGTTGCCAGGCAAAGAGTACAATGAATATATAACGTATAGGTTCTGTAACGCAGACTCAACGAACAGATTAGACTTTGTTTAAAAATTTCTTTTGTTAAAAATTTGTTTAAAAATTAGATCCCTCTGCTTCGCTTTCATTTCGTATGGGCCTAAATAGAAATAGAATTTTACTTTACGCGATATCTTGTGGTAACTTTAGGTCCCCAGGTATTTTCATACTTTTATAATGTTTTTTGTAATCTTACCTTTTAGAACACAGTCAAGGTAGGGAACTTCAGACAGGATAGCTGAATCAAAGTTGCGGTCTCCAATCCTTCTTTTTGTCTCCAAGACATCTTGATAAAGTTTTTCCTGGAAATTAAATCTAGTTTAGTCGTCGTCACAGTCAAAAATCGTCTACTGCTGGACAAAGGTCTTCCTCAAGATTTGTCCATACTGCATGCGAGTTGGTGGCAAAAAGTACGCAACATGTTAAATATTTCCGGTTTACTGTAATTCCAATCAATATTTACGTATTTTATGTCAACCTCCTAAAATATAGCACAGATGCAAATCAACACCTTGTATTTTTAGCCTCGTCCATTTTTCATCAGAGTGCACCACAGATAGGTGGTCGTTGGGGCAGGACGATGTTTGTTTGCCCCCTGCTATTTTAGTACCGTGGCTGTACATACTCGTATGTATTTGGTGTAACCATTACCTGGTACTGCGGGTTCCAAGCTAACTCGTAGATAGTCCAAGTCAGTGCTCCACCTGACGTGTCAAAGCCTCCAAGTAAAAAGATAGCTGCTTGCGCCAGAAGTAAATCTTCGTTTATTTCTAGAAAGAAGGTAAATACTTTGAAAAATGCTCAGAATAGCATGATTTTTGGCTAAATGAAGATCTTGACTGACGAAAACAAATGAAAGATACTGATATTCTATTGTCAAAATGCCTAAAATACCTTCATCTTCTTTAGCAGCTTCTTGTTTGATCTTCAGCAGAGCATCCAACAGGTCCCTTGCATCTTTGACCTCCTTCTCATAGCCCCCCCTCTGAGCGATAACACTACGGAATATTTTCCGCAGTACCTCCATCGTGTCCTTAGGGAAAAACGAAAATCTGGAAAGAACATAAAGGGTTTATGATAAAAGAGAAATGAAAAAACAATATTTTGCCATCCGCTTTTTGCTAAAGTTAGAGGAGGAAAAAGTTGGGAACGGATTTGATATTACAAATGTAACTTTATATCAGGACAACCTTGTGACAATACAGAATAATTTTTTAAACATTTTTTTTATAAACTTACTAGTTGATTCTCCATATCGAAGGAACTAGGACACTCAGTTTGAAAGCTTATGGCCATCTAACCAGCGACACCTAACTCCGTACTTATATTCTTAACCATTTCATAAACAAACTCCGAAACTCGCTTCAATTAATTTTTAGAAGGATGAATCTACTAACCTGAATATATCAACTAGTTCTGGGAAGAAGAATATGCTTGACCAGGACAGTCCTCTGTGAAGGTCGAAGCTCCCGAATTCCCTGGTGACCTTCCTCATAATGCTGTCTCCATCAACCAGTGAGTTGCTCGTCACACCAAATGCTGATTCTCCAATAACGTCTGTTGTATAATCAGTGAAGATTTCCTGCGAAGAATATGTATGTTATTAATATTCCATTTGGAACGACATTTTTGTCTGGTTTAAATGGTCAGTTAATATTTTCATACTTGTTTGACTACTAGCTAGTGATGACAAAACAGTAAACACGCGAAGCAACTTTGTGAAAACTAAGCGCTTAACTAAAAGGAGCAATTTGCAGAAGTGATAAATGTGCATGAAAATATTTGAGTTATATGACTTTCAGGCTATTAACAGAATACCTACTCACCCTTAGGTCTATAGGTTCAGATTTCTGTATTTCTATATCAATACGGTTCAGGAGATTCTTGGTCTTGCTGACCGTGATGCCGTTGAGACTCCTCAACTTGGCAGCCGTGAACACTGATGTCAGACGTCTCCTCAAGGAGCTCCATAGTGGATCCTGTCACATTTTTTGCCTGTTAAAATGTGATTACATATCTTTATCTCTCTGTTTTCGTCAAAAATCATTGCCGCCCCGAAGTTAGCAACTCGAAAGCACTATATATTCAAAAATGGATGAACAAATCTCTACTACTTTAACACTGGAGGGCTAATTTATTTGACGCGAACTGTACCATTTGCTTTTCGCTCGTACTTACATTAACTGTAAAGATATTAAGTGCTCCAATGGGGTCAGTCTTGCCGGAGCTGAGGAACCGGTTCCTGAAGACATCAGCGTCTTTGACGAGCACTCTCTTGGCGATGTCGGGGCTGTTGATGACCAGCGCCGGACGCCAGAACAGCCAGATGCCCACGTAGGGCGCCGCGAAGTCCTTGTATAGTTTGCGCATCCATAGTGACTGGGAAATTATAGAAAATAAAATATTGTCGGATCGACGGGTAAAAGGCAAAAGGGGTCAAGCACCACAGATCATATTGTTCAGGAGAGTAAAAAGAAAGTTTTAAAAAATAATATCTCTTTATTGCTTTATTGAATCACATCACAATCTTCAGAAAAGTTTACTAAAATACAATGTTCTTTAATAATTTTACATTAAAATAAGCCTGAGATCAATAGTTTCAAAGATAGATGTCGCTTGACCCCAGGTTTTAACCATGTTTATCCCTTTCGCGAGGGGTCAAGCACCAATTTTTAATGTTGGAATATTTAGATTTTGGCCTAAGCTCCAGGCGCTGGCGCGTGTTGTGTGGATCAAATGCAACGTAATGAAAATAAAATTATTTAAGAAAGGGGCCAAGCGCCAATTATGTTTAATTGCCAATTTTTACTATTGGTGTAAGCGACGTTATAGTTATTAAACAAATAAAAGAAAAATGGATACAAACGACATATTTACTTCTAATATTGTTTTTAAAATTATGCCAAATGACAAGGCGTAACAACGGCATACACAAAATGGTCCTTCAACCAAGCAAGGTAAAGTTGGTGTCGCTTGAGCACTTTTGGCAAGTATCGATTTGGCACTTCAGTACAAATAATTCTTTGGTGCAAGTGACTTTTTTTCATGCTAGGAAAACGATATTACGACCATTCGAAAGAGAAAAAATAGTGGAGTTGGGGTCAATAAAAAAGTTAAAATCGCAAAATGTGGCGCTTGACCCCTTTTGCCTTTTTACCGTCGTAATATTATTAGCTATTCCATTGTCTAAAAAAATATTTATAGAACAAAAAGCGTAATTTTTGTTGACTTAAAACTGATGTCTAGTCGCTTGCATTTTTTTGTTGCGAAATTTTTACGCATGCATAGGGATTGACTTCAGAGGATATTACTCTGGTTTCTATAAACAGTAGCCTACTTAGTCCTTAACTAAAACATAAAAATCTAATTACGGTGTAACAGACACGTAACAGAGTAATCTATACTAATATTATAAAGCTGAAGAGTTTGTTTGTTTGTTTGTTTGAACGCGCTAATCTCAGGAACTACTGGTCCGATTTGAAAATTTCTTTCAGTGTTAGATAGCCCATTTATCGAGGAAGGCTATAGGCTTTTTATCCCGGTACGGGAAGTAGTTCCCACGGGATGCGGGTGAAACCGCTGGCAGAAGCTAGTTCTAATATAAAATGCGCAGAAGGCCATATAGATAGGTACTCACGTTTTAAAATGTATGTAAAGATGTAAATTACTATTCTAATACGTAAATAAAATCAGTATTGCATGCTCTTTATGTCACTTATTATAAAACGTAATTAATTATAAATACCTACATATGTATAAACCTAATGAGTCATTTTAAGATCGATCGACTAATACATTACATTACATCCTACTAATATTATTATGTTCTGGCATTAAATGCCTAATGTTGCTGTGCACTAAAGGGGTTCACACTTGTTCGCAGCTTTAAGCCATTATAATGTGTATGTTACCTGTGTATGTAGAACTTATAAAATTACAGTTTTTAAGAATTCATATGTCAAGGTCAGAATGTTTGTGATAGTTTTCATACTACAATTACTGAATGAATGGTTTGCTATATTTTGAATCTGACTTTGGGTAAAGCTCGCGTTGAAAAATCCATTTCGCGATTTTGCGTGACGAAATATTCGCAGATAATACAACAAAGAACATTAATGTCGCTGAGGTGTTTTTTTCAAACAAACAACGCTGTTTACATTAGTTTCATTTTTAAAGGAAACAACAAAAATAATTGGTTTTATATCAAAATATTCAGTCGGTAAGGTTCGGGTCGTGCGAACAAACTCACTTGTTTTTATACGGAGTATCACGAAAATACTGCGCCGTAGATATTTTGTAAAAATAACAGAGCAGAAAGTTTTTGCTAAAAATAGTAGTTTTACCCCGGGGGTTCGCGGTGTTATTTGAATTTTATTTTCACTGCTTCAGTTTTTGGAATTTTCGAAGAAAAACTCGTTTGTGGATCTTTTATTTTGCTTATGATTATTGCGGTGAAAACTTTCAGAATTCATAAAATGGACATAACTTTGGAAATGTTGTTGAATTTTATTTGTTTTTATTATTTTTGTCACTGATATTACTAAGTTTTATTGTATATATTCTCGAAAGCCTAGATGAGGCTGTTTTTTAGCAACCCCAACTTTGCGGGGTTTAATTTTTAACACAAAAATTACAAAGAATAGGTACTTATTTTTAATTTATTTCTGATTTTATTATTTTATCTAATATGTTTTGAAATTATTTAATATCGTTTATACCCGATTTTCATGAATATTGTTTTCTTAATATTTTTTTTTAACACTAAAGAGCTACTCACAGGATTTTCCCTCTGCAAAAAGGTGAGGCTCCCCAAAACGGGATGGGGAGGGTAGTGAGGAACTCCCCTCTCAAGCCAGTACCTCCTAACCCGTCTCCATTTAGTGACCAGCCACACACTGAGGCAAGCCGTCACTGTTAACAGTAGTATTACAATCATGATCAGTACTGACACTGCGTTACACTGAGATGAATACTCATGGGCAGTTAAGTATATATACCAGTATTATTCCTTTATCATCGCGCCGATAACTGAATGCAGACAAAAATGCTGATTAGCTCTTATTAGTTATTTTTGAGAAACAGAAATTGGGGTTTGTTGCTGTGTGTGTAAATTAGGAGGTTGCACGCGACTTTGTCTGAGTGAATCTTGAATTTTATTATTGAAACGAGAAAGCTAATTCCTAGCAGTTTTATTTTCTGCGCAACAATACCTATCTATTTAATAGAATTATGTTAATTTAATTCGACGGCATAAAACAGACTGTAAAAGGAAAATCGACGAGTATCTTTGAAGTGTTAAATAGTTAATATAATAAGCATATATGATATCCTAAATCATAATTTCCGGATATTTGTTCCTCTTTCACCAAAACATACTGGTTGGTTTTTGATGTGGTTGATGTTTTTGATGGTTTAAAACACGTTTTGATTATTTGGTAGGTATATGAATCGAATATTTCATTTAAATAATTATGTTTATAAATAACATATTGTACGTAGTATAAGCTTAAATATTGATTAAACATGGTGAATATTGGCGTGAAAGTGACGATACTATATATGTCGCTTCCTGAAAGCTGAGTAAAAGATAACCCACCCAAAACAAAAATGTGAAAGACTGCCAAGTTCGATAATATGGGAATGCTTTGCCTATAAAAGAAGTGAGATCTGAATAAGTACCAAGTTCCATACACATACCTCAGTTAAAAATAGTTACTTTTTATGATGTTACTTGGCAAGTTTTCATACACCTTGTTATAAACCTACTAAACGCAATGAATCAAGTATTTAATTTTCTATTAAAACTTGCCAAGTAATCATCATTAAAAAGTAACTATTTTTAACTGAGGTATGTGTATGGAACTTGGTACTTATTCAGATCTCACTTCTTTTATAGGCAAAGCATTCCCATATTATCGAACTTGGCAGTCTTTCACATTTTTGTTTTGGGTGGGATTTCATTTATTTTTGTAAGGTTGTTTATTTTATTTTTTTCTTATGATGAAGTTAGTTAAAGAAATGTCTCATTTATACTATCTTTTAGATTTTTTAATATGCACTATGTTTCCTACAAAGAAATGAACTAGATTAACTATGACTAGATTTACCAACTGACTGACATGACATGTTATCATATATTATGTTCGTGGATCAAAGTTACACATTCGTTATTTTCTAAAGTGATTCACACTTGGCCGTTTTCAGATTTTTACTTTACTTTGACTAAATACAAACCTTTGTACCATTCGAAGATATATTATATAAATATAGATAAATTTAGTTCGTTTTAGTTCCTTAGGGGTATAAATTTACACCGGGTATAAAACACCTTCATTATTTTGAAACCGACTCACACTTGGCCATTTTCAGATTTTTTCCTTTACCTTGACATAAAGACCTACCTCCATGCCAAATTTCAAGTCAATACGACCATTGGAAGTGGTCTAGGTTTTTGATGAGTGAGTCAGTCAGTGAGTGTATAGTAAAAATAGCGATTTTCTGACGTCAATATCTCAAGACCTACAATAGGTATATTAATGAAATTTTGTATTTTAGATAAGTGAGGGGGTCTCAACAGATACTAGAAATTTGATATGCGTAAATAAAATAGATTTTGAGTTACAGGGGGGTCGAATTTGGCCCGAAATGGTTCGTGTAATATAACCCACGGCCGGTGTGTCGCCTTTTTTGCTCGAACTTGGCGGACACACTGCCGTGTGTCTAGATATTTGTCTGGCCAATTTATTTCACATGTAATTTTTAAGAATCTTATCTATATCTTTACTAATATACTATAGATGAAACATTTTTTTTTGATTACTTGTAGGGTATAAGGGCTCAGAAACTCCAAAACCAATTTGAAAAATTATTTCACTGCTGAGAAGCTGTAGGGTCGCGGGGTGACATAGGCTAAGTTTTCTCCGGGTACAGAAAGTTTCCATGGGACAAGGGTGAAACCGCAGGAAAAAGCTAGTGTTGTATTATTTATTTCTGTAAGTAACACCGCATACCTTGCATTTGTTTGTTCTATATGATTAACTCGTTACCATTTGCCTAGCGTTTTCTCGGGCCGTCATCCGGATGCAGTTGATTACTGATGTTTTACATGGAGCAACCAACCCAGAGTAGCCCAGGCAACCAGATATCCTATGTTAAGTAAGATTGGCTGTCAGACGTTTACCATCAGACGGGAGGTGCTAGCACGCGCATGGAAGGTCCTGATGCGATGCACGGGGTAGGTCAATATCTCACTACCCCGTGCAGAAGGTGAGACTCGAGCAAGGCCCAGCAGTTAGCTAGTGTGAGAAAGAATTTAGATTTCAAGAATTTAGATCGAGTCGAAATCCGTTCGAGGAGATACACCGAGGTGGTTGTAGCCGGTAACGAGACCTCTGCTTCTCCCCAGGCGAAAGTTTCAGGATTTCCCACGTCAAAGAAAAAGGTTTGTCAGTCGTTCACGTCATTGTTGTTCGGTCATACGTTAAGTTTGCATGACATATCAAGTTCACAGACTACACAAGACGATATTCTTACTGTCCCGATAAAACTGACGACACGGGATGAGTTGCAGGTATATTTAAGAAACGCCCAGTCATTAGTAATTAAATATAAACAAAATAAATGACTTATAACTGTCTATCGGTAATTTTGAAATAACTTCGAGTTATCAACCAATTGTCGGTACGTACCAAACCTCTATTGAAACAAGGGTAAATAGGTAGGGATTAAATAATATTAATATAACGCGATAAAATCCGTAAAAGTAGTTTTATTTAAATGTCTAATATTCGCGTAAGTGTCAGAAATCAATAAATAGGTACTGTTTATTTTGGTCACTGTACTTAGTTCGAAAGCTCTTGAAAAGCTGCATATACGAAGGAACATAATATATTAATGATTGGTGTATCAACTAGGACATTTAGGATATTGTAATATGTCAGCATATTTATTTGTTACCTGTTATCTAGGTGTATTATATACTTATGTCTTTTACTCATATTCTTTTAAAAGTATATCAGTTCTAGAATTTACAACACAAGCTATAACTAGCTTACCTTGAAGCTAACCAATCGTGTGAAAAAGATGTTTTATTTATGTATTTATATAAATAACCGATATGCAGTGTTCTAGAAATATAACAAATGTAGATAAAGTCACGTGTCATCTTGAATCGTAAGTGGTCATGCTAGACGGCAGATCTCGGACTCTTATCTCGCATGACGTATGTTTGTCTCGAAAGATGACTCTTTTTTTAATTAATTTAACACGTCATGGTAGTTGACCTCCTAGCGGTGGTCTGGGATGAGAAGCCAGAAGTATTTCTGAAGCCAAGCTGTGTTGCTGTCTGCCTTAAGGTATCTATCATTAACTTCGTTTAGGTTTTAAAATATATTTTAGACCCTAAATGATGTTCGTTGGCTTTATGTGTTAATATTTCCTATGATCTGATACATAATTGGCACTTTATATTATGTTGTGCTATATTATTGGGATCTGGGGTGATTTCAAACTATTCTGGAAGAAGGGTTTAATACTGTGTCTATTATTTAGTTACCGAGGCCCTGATACACAAAGGGTTCCAGAAGTACGTACTTAATATTAACCTCCTAATACTACTTATATAACTTAACATATATAATACTAATATTACATATATAATTGTATATATAATACTAATATATACTAATATATTAATTTTATAATTATTGTAAACTTAACTTAATAGAACCTATAATAGTAAGTCAATAGTTTAGAAATCTGATCCAACAGATAAACTGTGTATACAGTTTTGTTGGACATTTTATATTTTTTATAATGTAAAATGTACCTTCTAAGCAATAAATAAAAATAAAATAAAAAAAAAAAAGTAACATGGTGGGCTTTAGTCAGTAAGAATCTTTCACTCCGTCACGCTGCACCCATAGCGGGAATGGCCATTATATTGATGATTTCAAAAATAGCCATTATTTCAAAAATGGGAAATAAATGAAAGCTAACTTATTACTCATCTTTCTGTCTGCCAATAGACAATCCATAACAGATAGACATCAAACAAAAACATGACTTTAATACTTATCGATAATATCAGTGCAAACATGATTTTATCAGCACTTGTATTAAGGTATTAAGTATAAAAATATTGCATACATTTGTGTTATCTTTATATAAACAAATAGATTATTGTTGATATCGTAACGTTGCTAAAATATTTTGTTTAGTGAGGTCCTTGCGGTCAAGTAGTGCGCATAGTAGGTCCACACTGTAAGCCAAAAGCACTCTTGCGCATGAACTTTCGTTGTTAGAGGTGAATTAGTATATTGATACGTATATTAAGTAGCAGCTGTATCTATAGTTTATTTTTGGTCTATTAGACATGTTTTAGGTTTTTAATTTTGTAATTGGTAGGCATGTTCTTTTCTCTACTATATTTTATTTGAATATCATCCATGTGCCAATTAAATGTGAATTTTCACTATAAATAAGTTTATATTAGGTACAGCTAGAAAGAAAACATTGTAGGTTAAAAAAATATTATTTATTAACAAAACAATTTTTACATAAATATGACTTTGTGGATTATGAATCCTATGTATTTTATATGGAAACTCAAAAATATTTTGGATTACTTTATTTAGTCAAGTTGGATTATTACTTCCTAGGTTTAAACTCAACTGAGAGTGGTATTCCCGGGATGTAGAATAATCCTTTCTTTTCAAATGTTATCTCATTTGGCGTCGGGAATTTAGGCAGAGGTTTTACTTCAAAGTTTAATATCACTGCAGACAACGCATAGCGCATAGTGTTCTGACCGATGCGTTTACCTGGAAACGAAAATACAATATTATCATTGTATCAAATAATCAAAAATATAATATAAATATATGTACTAGGCAGTACGTCAAAAATCCAGAACTTTTTTCACTCCAAAAGTTGACATAACGTAGGTAATGTTAATAATCCAATTGCTTTTCATTTTGACATTTAATATTCTTATTACTAAAAAGCAGGATTTATTAGATTCTGACTGTACAAAATGAATGCGGTATATTAAAAGTCAAGCTTCAATAATTTGGAACCCAAAACCTCTATTAATGGTCGTTAATATGACGAGAAATAATTGGTAGTGATCCCTCCAATCTGTCAACTTGTCGCCCGTAACAATTAATGATGAATTTAATTAGCAATTAATAAATCGAGGTTATTCAATTATTCTGTCGGTTTGGTCAGTCGTGTCGGAAGTTTGCTGAAGCTATTGTATTTCCTATATAGTAGTAAATTAATTGGGACGATTATTTGATTGTGAAATATTTATGTTGGTTGTCAATTATTTTATGAGTCTCGTTTTCGTACGAAAAGAATTTAGATTGTTAAAACATAATATTCGATTATTTTATTGTTCCTTTCAAAGTCAGTCTATTTATGGGTTACATCTCAACCATTTACTCGACTAATAGTTTTAGTATTGTTTTTTATTTTATATTTTCACTACAATATCTTCATAAACACACAAACGAAGAATAAAGCTTTAACAAGCAATTTCAAATCTGAAGTAAATTCCACCATAACTTACCTATGCACATTCTAGGTCCTTCTCCAAAAGGTAAATACGTGTACGGCACGATGTTTGCTGCATTTTCTGGTAAGAACCTCTCAGGTCTGAACTCCTGAGGGTCAGGGAAGTAGTCAGGGTCCATCTGCATGCCAGACACATTGACGTAGACCACTGTGTTCGCGGGGATGGTAAGCTTTTCATCCACTTTGTAGCTCTTGAGGGCAAGGCGATCCATCCAGCCCATAATAGGGTACTTTCTTAGACTTTCTGAAACATTAATTGTTTTTTTGGCATTAATCAGGTAATTAATTGATATTATAGAGCAGAGTGTAGGACCTATGATGGGAGCCAAAGGCCCTTTGTCCTTAATTTTAATTTTTGAGAATTAACTCCTTTGTTACATGAAATAAATTAATTTGAATTTGCTCGGATTGAGAGTAATGATAATAATGATGACGATTCTAACGCTGATGACGATGATGATTTACTTATAAAATTATCTACAACGGCCTTTTTTTTTTAGCGACGTTAAAAATCATCAAATGATCCCTCCCGCTGTGGGTTAGCAGCGGTGAGGGAGTGTCAGACTCTTACTGACTAAAAACCGTCGTGTTCCGTCGTAGGCCTTTTATGTACCAGGGCCGCGGTATCTCTTTCGAACAACCCGCAGCCCCGGCAGGATCAACAACGGCCTGAGGCCGCTAAAAGTGATCACCAAAGTACTATTATATTGACTGTGTTACGATAGTGACTTTGTCGAATATTACGAAGATATGCGACTGTGATATACACCGTCATTGTTCAATGTTGATTATTATATTTACAATGTTTAAATTATACTATGTTTGAAGATATAACAAACTTGATTCGGTGTTTGTACCTTTAAGGCAAGCATCTAAGTAAGGCAGCTGTGCTAGACTCTCAGCATCGAACTTCTTGTCTCCGAGAGCTTTCTTGGCAGCTGCGAGTTCCTCATACAATATTTGCTGAAAATGTTGAAAATGGGTAAGTTAACTTTTTATTAGTGAGTTATCAGTGATTCATGTAGAATTTTCATAATGAAACTTATGTTTAACTAGTTGTTTTTCTGGTAAAAATACTAGCAGTTTACTGCGGTTCCACTTGAGTCCCAAAGGAACTACTTCCCACACCGGGATAAAAAGTAGCATGCATCCTTTCATAGACTATATTATATGGAGTCGATTTCGAAGTTTTGGATTAAACGCATTTATAATATTAGTAAGGATAATTAGGGTCATAATACCTGTTTTTCAGGATAGTGAGCCAATTCATAAATGGTATAAGTGAGCACTGCTGAAGACGTATCATAACCTCCTTGCAGGAAGATCATTGCATTTGAGATTAAGACGTCCTCATCCAAATCTGAAAATAAAAAGCTTTTATATAGTTAATTTTCATCAGGGTTTTAAAGGACTAGCAGATGTTTCCCTCAATTCCAGTCAAATTGTTTCGGGAATCAATAAATTACCACCATCAGGTTCCGAATTAGATCAAGTTTTAGATGAATTGATGAATGAACAAAAGCAACGGTTCAGCTTTTGTGATACACATAACATACTACTCCAACATAAACTTAAAGAATATTAAGAAGCATCATCTTCTATTTTTTTTTTCTTGACAACAATTACCTTGGTTTTCCTTGACAGCATCTTGTTTCATCTTCAGCAGAGCATCAAGCAGATCTCTCTTGCCTTCCACCTGACCTTCGTAGCCTCCTCGCTCCTCCACCATCATCTTGAAGATCTTTCTGAAGTAAACCACCGTGTGCTTGGGCCATAGTGAAAACCTGGAATTGTTAATACAAAACATGAGGTAAAATTGTTACAGCATCTTCTTTATAAAGAAAGTAACTATAAATTTTGCTGGTAATGTTCCTTTTCAAACAGAGTAATGGTGTAGTTTTTAGTCTATCTCACTGCCCATCTGTCTGCCTCACCATTGAATTACCGTATTACCCATAGTACATTCTGTACAATTTGTAAAATTTCTTCAATAGGTTTTCAACCTTATCACAGGTTAATGTTCCATTGGTAAGATTTGACAGAATTGGATAGATTGATCTGCTGTCGTGTGTACAAGTTCTATTAAGTTTGGGACTAGATGCAATTCGGGGTTTGTGGGTTGATATCTTGATCACCATAATGGAAACCATTGGCCATCGCTATAGCAATCATATCATATCCGATAATACGTTCTTAAGCTCCTCACCTAAATATATCGACGATATCAGGCAAGAAGAAGATGGAAGACCAGGACATGCCTCTCCAGGTGTTGTATTGCTCGAAGTCCTTGGTCATAGCTCTGAGAGGTCCGGAGCTATTCCTCGTGGCTTGGCACTGGATCCCGAATGATGACTCCCCAATCACGTCCGTTGTGAAGTCCGCAAATAATGACTGGAATCGTGAATTTCGAAGGTTTTTATTTGAAGTGTTGCTTGGGATATTAAAAAAGGTCACATTTTGAATTGTGCTTTCCTTGGACTTCACTGATATTTATTTATTTTTGTTTATTTGTTTATTCTATTTTAAATAATCATTTTTGTCAAAACCGTTCAAGATACAACAAACAAATATGTTGACATGCTGATAATAATTTACCGATAATAGTTTTACAACAAACGTGACTTTCTTGATTCTTCTTATTTGTTTTAAGGTAATAACTTTGTTTCTCTATTTAATTTAATAGGGTAGTGTCCAGGGTCGAAATAATGAAATAATATTTAGTCCGCTTTTTAGATAATCAAAAAATATTGGATACGTATTTTTTCTTTTTTTAATTAAACATAAAATGACAAAGATAATACACTTCAAAAATTAGGAGTGGGGGCCTTTTACGTCACAGTGTCCTGAAAATTGTAGCAACTTGTGACGACACACTCAACTTTAACACGCTATATCTTAACAAGTTCTGATCCAATTTAAAAAAGAAAAAATACGTATCGCTTAATTTTGGACAATCTACAAGACGGACTAATTATTATTTTTTAGGAAACTAGCCTATTGTTTCCATCTTAGGCTGAATTTCTTTTTGCATTTTCTCTCAAACCTAAGACCAAGTCGATTATGTGTCTTCATTCCAAGTTGAAATAACTATTGGCAATAAGCATGAAAAATAATGAAAACTAATAAATGAAATTACCCTCAAATTGATAGTGATTCCCTTCTCATTGTCAGAGTTGATGCGGTACACGAGGTCCGCCACCTTGCTCTGGTATAACTCCTGCCAGCCTCGCAGCTTCGAACCCGTGAACAGCATCGTCAGACGTCTGCGGACTGAGCTCCAGAGAGGATCCTGGATAGCCAGATATTTTAGTCTTAGCAAGGCTTGTTTTAAGGTTCATTTTTGAATGGCAGAGTAAAAATTAATTGTATATTGCTGGCCACTACATCTTATACTGCCAAAGCTTCTTTCTTAGACAGAGAATAGAGAAAGCACAAATATTGATCGTTGCGCTCGCACTCACAAGGTTTGTTTCATTTGCGAATAGTTCAGCGTCAATTAGGTTTTCATGGAATTTTTTAAAGCCAATTTTGTGAAAGCATCCAAAATGGCTAAAACCGTGGGCTAAAATGATTTCACTGCCCAAAATATACTCACATCAACAGTAAATAAATTCAACGCTCCCATAGGATCTGTCTTCCCTGACGCCAGCAGCCTGTTCTTGAAGATATCAGCATCTTTGACGAGGACTTGCCGCGCGAGGTTCGGGTCGTTGATGACGAGGCCGCGGCGCCAGAACACCCAGATGCCGACGTATGGAGCTCCCTTGAATTCTCGGTATAGCTCAGTCAGCCAGACACCCTGGGAGAGTTAATAAATGTTTGTGATTATAAATGCGAAAATCTTTGATACATCTTATGCCGTTGAACCAGGCTGAAAGATAAGATAATTTCACCTTCACCCTAAGGTGGCAGGTCCGCAGTTGGATATTGTTCAAAACTTATAAGTAAATAGATAAAATAGTGTACTATTAGAAACAGCCAGTGAAATATTTTTTTGCAGTCCCTCGGCAGAGTGTTAACCACCATGCTGGC
The DNA here is from genome assembly GCF_022581195.2 of Helicoverpa zea. Taxonomy (NCBI): domain Eukaryota; kingdom Metazoa; phylum Arthropoda; class Insecta; order Lepidoptera; family Noctuidae; genus Helicoverpa; species Helicoverpa zea. The sequence continues at coordinate 11,276,913 of NC_061466.1, read as the reverse complement.
ACCTTGTACTTGTAGGTACTAAAAACCAATTGCTACTGATATCAATGTTAAGTTTCATATTCAAGAGTTTAATTTTAATGTAGTCAGGCTACAAAAGGCTGATTGTATTGTGTAATTGAATGTCGTCTGATCTATTTAAGAGATTTTTCTAAACATCGCTAATTACCGCAGAGTCTCACTTTACAAAATGATCGTTAGATGAAACAGACTGACGAGATAACATGACTTCAAGCAGACTAGCTAGTAAGATAAATGATTCCTACAGATAACTGACAGAGATGGATCTAGCGAGAACATTCGTAACAGGTAAAATGTATTCACGAGGTATTCATTCATCATATTTGTAGCGAGTGATTTTTTACCCAGAATTATTCGCCGAGAAATAATATGAAGTCGGCATTGTGACAGAAGTATATGTCATTGAAATTGGTATTATCTAATTTTGGTATCGTAATCCGTGATAAAAAGTTGAAAATAATTGTTTTATCGAGTTATCAGTTTTTCTTAGCGGTTTCATCAATTTCCTCAAGGAATACCCAGATAAAAAGTATCCTATCATTATTGTGTTGTATAAGTTTAATTATTGCAAATTCATCGAAATCCATTGATTTATTAATTTTTTTAAGTTTAAGAGAAAATAAAAACTTTTTTTTCTTTGGTGTGGTATTTATTTTTCAAGGTGGTATACTTAAAAAAAATCTTAGAGCGCTTTTTACATTTCGATATGGCGTTCATATAATGTAACTGCGAAAACAGATAAACAGATGGTGATTGAAATAATAACTATCATTACTATAATGAACACTTCGTTGTTGTTATTTCTGTGTGTAAATTACTTTAAATTATAGTAAACAGGTAAACGATAAAATTACTCGTAATGCGGTTATAACATGACTATTAATTGGTCTTAATGAGCCGAATTAAATTAGAGAAAAAACTATCAACTCATCATTTAGATAAGATGACCGGTATCGTTTTGAGTTAGTAATGGCTTGCTTTGTTGTGACAAATCTTTATCTTAGAATGGAAATACAAGTATTAGATAATAGTGATGTATTGGTCACGTGAATCTAAGAATTAAAGTGGACGCACATTTATTCGAGCCAAAGGTAGAGAAATGAAATGACTTTTAGAATTCTTACATGATATCCATCGAAACCTGTCACACCAATTGTTCAAAGCAGAAGACACCATTATGAAAAAGAATGTTCCAGTATTCTATCCAAATTTTCCTAAATATTATATATGTAAAGATATAAATAAAGAGGAAAATTATTTTCGTCTGCTTGTTTGTAGCTACCTACCTACCAAAAAGGATCCGAAATTACTAAACCGATTAAAAAAAATATTTCACTGTTGGAAAGCTACAAGCTATACATATATTATTCCATTACGGGCATTAGTTTCTACGAAACGCGGGTGAAACCGCGGGTTGCTTCATATTTGACCTCCTGTATTAATTCAAATAAGAACGCCAAGTTGTATGGCCATTCTTCTTTTATAAATGAAATATAATCTAGGACTTTGTTTATATTAAAAAAAAAGTATTTATATCCGCACGTGACCCTGATAAGATTTTAATGTTTTGTTAGCCTTTAACATAACATAAAGATAGTCATAATGGTTTTTGAAAAAATGATTGGTCTCGAATTTATATGATTCGGAATGCCTTTGATGATCACCGACATACCTGTGTATATAGCTGTGTAAGTTGGCCAAAACAGAAACTATGATTTGATAGTCATTTAAGTCACGAAGACTGGTGATTAGAATAGTCAATGATATCTACTATATTTCATTTTAAAAGTTTGAATATAATTTAAAAAAAAATAATCATGGCATCGTCGCTGTATATAAGTATGTTACAGTAGGTATTATGTTACAAAAAATAAAAGATCTGTGGACCGACCATTATTGAGATATATTATAACTAGCGTATATACCTACCTATAACAGTATTTTCCCACTGTTTAATGGATGATATTATAAATATAAACCTTCCTCTTGAAACATTCTATCTGATAAAAACAAAAAACCGCATGAAAATCGGTTGCGTAGTTTTGAAGATTTAAGCGTAAAAATGGAACATAGTGATAGAAAAAGCGACTTTGTTTTATACTACGCAGTGAATAGTATTGCAGACTCATTTGGTGAAAAGCTTGATAAGTAAGTACATAACGCTCATTTATGTTTTTGTATATCTTCAAATGACAACACTTAATCAAAGCTAGACGCGATGACATGAACTAATTACTCTGTGTGTCTATAATAAGGATAAATATATCAGCCCTTTTATCACTATTATATCGATAAAATTAGTATGGCACTCATTAGAGACAATTATAATATACATATAGATGTAACATTGTATTGATAACCTTAAGTTAAAAAGCTGTAACATAGTTTCACGAGTCATGGTCACCAGATTAGGTTTTTTACTATTTATGAGATAATTATTGGGAGCTGTACCAATTTGTTTAAGTTGTAGGGAAATAATATTATAGTAGGTAGGTATATCTCATTAGAAGTAAATAGTAATAAAAATATTTTGCAAAATTCACATTCACAATTTTTTTTAACGAGTCTCGAAAAAAATTATTTACAACAAAAATATTAACAGAGACTTTACAAAAAAATGCGATAATGATTCTTTCCAATTATTTTGACAAAATTTTAAATGGTTTTATCACCAATGAATCACATTAAAATAACAAAAATAAATCCTGAGAGTGTCCCATAGACTAGAATAAATTAAAAGAATTCATAACAATAATACAGTTATCATCTGAAGTAGATAGTCGATGGCAGAACACAGAATTTTGTATTTTGTTTAGTATTAAAAAAACAACATTTTCAACAAAATTGACTCTTAAAATGTCACATGTAACTTTATAGTCATATAGGTATTTTCGGCTTATTTTATTACATTTGCTTATCACGGCTTTTACTCCTAAAAAGAAAGCAAAAGGTTTTTTAGCATGAACTGTACAGATTGGGTCGGTTATTTAGTATTTTCCAATACTGGTTTATTTTTTAAGAATAAGAAAGTAAGAATCGTAAGTAATATGTGCCACTTACCGGATTCTTCTTCTGCAAAAACGTCAAAGATCCGAGAATAGGGTGTACATCACTTTGAGGCACCCCAAGGTTCTTCCAATAATTCTTCATAGAAATCCATTTTGCGTACCACCACAACAGGAATATAGCTATCGGTACCAAAAGTACGAGATACATAGTACAAAGGCGCAAGGCTACTAAACCCTGGTATTGTCTTACTGATTATATATGTGAAGATGTTTCTGAGGTCGCCCCACGCTGCACTCAGAGAAGATGTAAAATTTGAAAATAAAGAAACCTTGGTTTCGAAGCTGGCAACAGTCGTGAAGATGATCAGAAAAACGCTGATGAAGCTCTGGAGGAAATTAGACCAAAAAACGATTAGGATTAAGATCAATTTTAGAATGACAAAAATAAAACCTTGGACCAAGAAGAAGTATTGGTGTCCCGTAAGAAACTTCAGCTGTCTAAAGCTTGTCGAATGATAGACAATTTCTGTAGTAAATGGTATATATAACCCGATAAAGTCAAGGAGATAACAGTTGATTGAAACCGCGTGCTTTTCTTACTAAGATAATATATTTAATATGTCATATGATGAAACGTCAGAACGTAATCATAATGACATATAATATTAAAATTGCTTGTAATGCAGCTTAAAGTTTTATAACACTGAGCGAGAGCGATTTTGTACTGGGTATTCGAACTATATACGGGATCAAGAAATGAATGAGGGAGGCCTATGTACAGCAGTCTGTGCCTGAAATGATGATGATGATGATGACAGACACGGGGTACAAAGCTATTTTGCTGTCATATCCTAGATTTTTAACAGCAGTTTTCATTTGACGAACACATAAGAAGTTCGTAGGAAAGACTTGACTGCATTTGTTTCATTCTTGTTGTGAAGGGTGGGCGTTTTGGGGGCTGTCTTATGTAAATTTGACATTCGAAAAGTGCTGATTTTCAGCCTACTTTGAATAAATGACTTTTGGTTTTGATTTTGATGGCTTTTTCTAATGAGAAAGATAGGATTAGGTCTCAAATATAATGATAAACCTAAGAATCAAGTACCTATGCCTGATGAAAATGTCCACATCTTTTTGATGGTTTCTGATCCTAAAGAAGAAACGTATCATTTGTAGCTTCGATGGAATCAAGCATTACATCTGTTTGTGTATTAAGCCTTTTATGGCATTCTGACTCATTGCAATCAACCCAAAACCTGATATTTTATAAAGAATTAAGCTATTACGCAAAAGTGAGGTTTCCTTTATAAGGTTACTTGAAGTAAAGGAGCTTAATATGGTCACGGAGATATGAATACAGGCCCTCCCCATAACAAGTACAAATAATTGTGGTGATTGAAAAGCCACTAATTAGTGTAAGAAGTCATTGACTTCTCGTAATATTGTTGCTTACGAGTTGAATTGTAATGTTGTTAAACATTTCTGTCGAAAAAATACTGCCAGTCATGATTTTCCTGTCCTTATCTCCATTATAGTTGTCGTCGGCACAGCATGTCAACTTATGAGCAACTTTCTCAGTCATATCGTTTATATCAGCTATCAGTACCTATCGCTTCTTTGGTGGTCTCTTGGTGATTAATCTCCAAATAATTTTATAACTCTGTTGTGGGTTCAGTTATTTTGGTTTTGTTTTGATAAATCAGTTTATTAGAGTTGTTTAAAATATAGTTTAGTGCATTTAGTGATGTGGATGAAGTGGTAATGTGCAAAGATCTGGAGACAGCTCCAAAACTGGATAACGGGATGTAGTGGTGAAATATGTGAGCGCCAGGTGTCCGAGAGCGGTGTCGACGATGGAGCGAAGTGGGAATGAAAAATCAGGAAAGCTAATCATGTGGGATACATAGCAGGAAGAGAGAGAATGAGTATAATGTGGAAATGTGAAATAGTTCTTATGGATTTTGGATCCTGATGGGCACAGCAATACCTACTTAGAAGGTACGTGATCTTTTCTTATGTTTTAACAAAGGTTATGTTTAATGTTTAATTCGCACAATTTGTGTATTTTAGTAATTATTTGAATGAAAGAGGTATTATTTTGTTTGAATAAAATGCAACGTTGTATGATACTCTCAATGTTTGATGCACATGATAATGTTCAATTAGGATTTCTATCACGAATGAGGAATTTCCAAGTGATCCGACCTGGCACTCGACTGCATTCGCATGAACATAATGCAGCTCAATTCAATGCAAACATGTATGTACCTTGCGTAAGCATTTTAAATGGACTTGAAGGTCGTTGAACCTCTTTTCTCAAATCAAAAAAATATCTTTTTAAACTACTTAAAAAACGGCTGAACTATTTTTATTTTTTTGAAGTCAGAAGCGAAGTAGTAGCTTGAAACGGGCAAAATCGCTGAAAACATCTAGCGAATAATATAATTTCCTTTCCCAATAACTTGAGTAACGAAAAACCAAAAAAATATATTGATTTAATAATTAAAACCAAATTACTTTTCCTTCCAAAGAATTTCACATTAATTTTAGCAATTAAAAAATTAATATTTCAAAGGCCAACGCAGAAACCATTAGGAGTCCTTTGTCTGCCAAGCACCCATTGATTTGGCGGAATAATAGCGTTATTGTAATTCAATTAGCGAGGCCCTGGGTTCGATTCCCGACGCCAATTATACGTGGGACAATGGACTAAAATATCCCTTGGTATCGGTACCTCATATTTGGAAGATATCGGCTGGAAAATTTCGTGAGCATATGTTATTGTATTATTTAGGATATGCTCTCATTTGTCATACATATGTTGTCCAAGATTACAGGTTTCTAAAATTTTTGTGACATCGTTACTTAAAAGTTGGCAGTTGTGCAAAAGTTGTAATTAATATGGCAATCATGTATTTTTAAACGTATAAAACATTTTTTATGTGCACATAAAATTTAATAAGGGTTCAAGCTAACGGGGATAGTTAGGGCTCCGAAGATAGACACTTCGATAGATAGATACGACAGTACCACCTTCTGAGTCAGTTTTGAAGATGTTAATAACATTTTCTCAGTTTGAAAACAGACAATACTTATCTTTATTTTTGGACCACTACATCGTCTACTAATCTTTGATAAAGATATCTAGCAGACAGATTTAAATCTACACAAACAAAATGAAAATATACAAGTCATAATAATTATAAATTTCATCATAACTGGGAAACTTATAAATAGATCCCTTACCTTTCACACCTTAATCGGCTGTCCGGCATTGCTGACTAGAGATAGTACATAACAAGCTTATTGTTGTTACATAAGTAAATAAACTTCTGTGATGGTCTGACAACTATGTAGCGAGAGATGATCCCCGGGCATCGTAGACGCAGGTCTTTGGGCAGTGGGAGTTTCGCGTGGTCCACCGTTCTTCTGTCTCGTAAAAGAAGCCAGGCCTGTGTCGGCGTTGTTTGAATCGCTCCAAGAGAGCAAACCCCTGTGGGGCCCATCAGGGCCAAAGCCTACCAGTGTTGCAGGATTGTTCGAATGAATTACCGCGGCCCTGGTAAAGGGCTTAGGAAGGATCATGGTTTTAGCCAGTAAGAGTCTGACACTCCCTTCTCTTTACCTTTCCATCGTCTTCCCCTTTTCCTTTCCCTCGCCTTTAATGATTTCCTACCATAAAAGCAAATAAAAGTATCTAAATATGTATAGTTATTTTACTTAGATATTCTGCTAAAAATAAGTATTATTTTGTAGACTTTAATCTCAAGGCATATTCAGTTGAATCTTTGACTGTCTCAGATATTACTGAATGAATAAATAAATACATAAAAAAGTCAGTCCTATCTGGAATTCAAAGTACACAACAGTCTATGTTGCATAGAACTACAAATATTACAAAGTCATCATATCGTTTTTAACCCCCGACGCAAAAACGACGGGGTGTTAGAAGTTTGACGTGTCTGTGTGTGTGTGTGTGTGTGTATGTGGCATCGTAGCTCCCAAACGGATGATCCGATTGTAATGCGGTTTTTTTTGTTTGAAAGGAATGTCATTCGGGAGTGTTCTTAGCTATGTTTGGTGGAAATCGGTTCAGGTCTTCAAGGTCATCAGCTCGTTTGATAAGTGTGATAGGAATGTTACACGCTCAGTTTACTTGCAAGCATATGTGGGATCTGAAATTTGAAACACTAACGTCTTCTGGAACCGCTGAGCTGGTCTGCTGTTAGGGCACGAAGATAGGAGACGTAACCCTGAACTGTCTTTTAGTAAACGCATCGAGTTTGGGCTCGTTGAATTTGTCTTGACTAGTTCTCTTCATGGTTGTAATTGACGAGAACCTGATGCTGGAAATGGGATGTGACGGATGAAACCCTGGAATGCCGGAATGAAACGGATAAACCGATTTATATTTTTGCTGAAAATCTAGAATGACCAAAAGTTAATCTTTATTGATTCTTAATCTGTGCAATTCTCCCAGAGCCAGTTTGTCATAAGGATTTTTAACAGCTTCCTTTGGCCGTGATCGCATATAGCGACCCTATCTTAAAATAAAAGAAATTAAATGAAGGAAGGAAAAATTAAGGAGCTCCTTCAAAAAGCATGAAATAAAATTAAATTATAAATTTAAAAAAACCCCCGACCCAAAAAAAGTACGCAATTAAACCCTATAAAAAGCAAAAAATAACTTTAAACACTACGTAAGTACCAACTAAAGCATGTCAGACTAAACAAAATTTTGACGTGTCGGGGGACCGCTTTTTACTTTTAAAAATACTTACATAAATCAAATGATACCTACCTAATTACAACACTCGTATAAAAAATTAAATTATAAATTTAAAAAAAACCCCGACCCAAAAAAAACACGCAATTATTATGACAAAAGGTTAAAAACGCTAAACCCTATAAAAATCAAAAAATAACTTTTAACACTACGTAAGTACCAACTAAAGCATGTCAGACTAAACTAAATTTTGTCGTGTCGGGGGACCGCTCTAATTTATTAGCCTAACGTTAGAAGTAATTATATACTACTACATTACATATACTTCTTATAACTTTTTATACAATTTTGTTTAGATACGAGTTTTTTTTTATACGAATGTTGTAATTAGGTAGGTATCATTTGATATATGTAAGTATTTTTAAAGGTAAAAAGCGGTCCCCCGACACGTCAAAATTTAGTTTAGTCTGACATGCTTTAGTTGGTACTTACGTAGTGTTAAAAGTTATTTTTTTATTTTTATAGGGTTTAGCGTTTTTAACCTTTTGTCATAATAATTGCGTGTTTTTTTTGGGTCGGGGGTTTTTTTAAATTTATAATTTAATTTTATTTCATGCTTTTTGAAGGAGCTCCTTAATTTTTCCTTCTTTCATTTAATTTCTTTTATTTTAAGATGGGGTCGCTATATGCGATCTCGGCCAAAAGAAGCTGTTTAACAATCCTCATGACAAACCAGCTCTGGGAGAACTGCACAGATTGAGAAACAACAAAGATTAACCTTTGGTCATTCTAGATTTTCAGCAAAAATATAAATCGGTTTATCCGTTTCATTCCGGCATTCCAGGGTTTCATCCGCCACATCCCATTTCCAGCATCAGGTTCTCGTCAATCAGAAACATGAAGAGAACTCGTCAAGACAAATTCAACGAGCCCAAACTCGATGGGTTTACTAAACGGCAGTTCAGGGTTACGTCTCCTATCTTCGTGTCCTAACAGCAGACCAGCTCAGTGGTTCCAGAAGACATTAGTATTTCAAAGGACAATGGGCAGATTGGTATACCCAACCAATAGCAATGTCATATATATCATTGGATAGGCCTTTTTATGTAGAACAATATTTACTATGACAGCTTTGCTGAAATGTTTGTCCGTTCTGAGATATAGATCAAAAACTGTGCAAAAGTTAGAACTAAGTAATCTATTGATAACTCAAGTTTTTAAAGGAAAATCTAAGAACTACTAAGTGTAAGTCTTGTATATGAAAGAAAATCAGATTACAGTATTGATTAGCATCAGTTTTAAGATTGTTTGTTATCTATATCTCAGAACGGACAAACAATAGAACAAAGCTGTCATAGTAAATGTTGTACCAGTTAAAAAGACCTATCCAATGATATGTATGACTTTCCTATTGGTGCGGTTTATCACTACGCCCAACATCCAGTTGGTACAATAAAAGGTTGAAATGCTACATAATAGTAACAATTATGGATCCTAACGGGCACAGTAGTACTTACAAGACTTAAAGTTATTAGTACTTAGATTTTCCTTTAAAAACTTGAGGTATCAATAGATTACTTAGTTCTAACTTTAGCACAGTTTTTGATCTATATCTCAGAACGGACAAACATTTCAGCAAAGCTGTCATAGTAAATCTTGTCCTACATAAAAAGGCCTATCCAATGATATATATGACATTCCTATTGGTGGGGTATACCAGGTCCCATATATTTGTGCCCATTGTCCTTTCAGATCCCACATATGCTTGCAAGTAAACTGAGCGTGTAACATTCCTATCACACCTAACAAACGAGCTGATGACCTTGAAGACCTGAACCGATTTCCACCAAACATAGCTAAGAACACTCCCGAATGACATTCCTTTCAAACAAAAAAAACCGCATTACAATCGGATCATCCGTTTGGGAGCTACGATGCCACATACACACACACACACACACACACACACAGACCCGTCAAACTTATAACACCCCGTCGTTTTTGCGTCGGGGGTTAAAAACACGTATGTAAACACAATTATATACAAAGTTATAAGTAGTATATATAATGTAGTAGTATATAATTACTTCTAACGTGAGGCTAATAAATTAGAGCGGTCCCCCGACACGACAAAATTTTGTTTAGTCTGACATGCTTTAGTTGGTACTTACGTAGTGTTTAAAGTTATTTTTTGCTTTTTATAGGGTTTAATTGCGTACTTTTTTTGGGTCGGGGGGTTTTTTTTAAATAATTCACTTCGGCATTTTCGTAGTCAAGAGGGATGGAGCTCGTGGCTCAGTCAAAGCCGCACGGATCAATTGAACTTAAAGTTATGCAAGGTTTGGTGCGGTTGTTCCGTGGATGGGTGACCGTCTTGGCATATCAAGTTCTTATGTGTTTCGGAAAGCAGTATAAACTGTAGGTCCCGGCTGTCATTTCAACATCTTTGTTCGTTTAGGGTAGTCATAAGCCTGAAAGTCTGGCAACCAGTCTTCCTAACGGGGTATTTGGTTGCCGGGATAACTGTGTTGAGGACGTCAGATAAATCTGACGACCTCAATGGCGCAATGGTCACCATGCCGGACTGCCGAAGTTGAGGTCCCGGGTTCGATTCCCGGTTCGGTCGACATTTGTGTGATGAGCATGCTTGTTGGCCATGGTCTGGGTGTTACAATATGTATTTATAAATATGTATATATGTAGCTAAATGTAATTTATCAGTTGTGTTAGCACCCATAACACAAGTTAATTAATAACTTAGCATGAGGCTAACCGACCGTGTGTGAAAAGGTGTCCTGACATTATTTATTTATTTATTATTTATTTAGATAGGCAGTCGCTCCTCGTAAAACACTGGAACTCAGCTGCATTTGGTTAGACTGGTAGTCGACCTCAACATTGTTGTTCAAAGGCTAGACAGATGATGATAATTTTGTAGACCATTTTATAATTATCGTGAGATTATTACAAAATATATTCGATAAAGAAATAAATAAGTAGGTAAACCATGACTATGAAGTCTACTATTTACTATGACTTGCGGTTTACAAGTTTGTGATAGGCTACATCGCATAAAATCTTCAATTTTCCTTATTACTTTCCTTGTACCCAATTTGAGGTGGAACTTAACTAAAGATAAACAATCTTGATATGTCTTTTTATTTCGAAACTCAGATTCGAATAGAATAAGGTTAAAATCAATGTTGATACAATAATTAAAATATGTAGCTTTATGAACTAAATCAACTCTCTTCAGCTTTAATACTAGTATTTATTTACCTGGTCTATAACCTTGCTCAAAACAAACAAATACAAAGCTGTTTTCGTAAAATTAATTAGTAGGTAATGTTAAAAGATTATCCCGTAAACAAACAAACACAGATTCTACAACATACACCTACACGAAAAGTAAACAAATATATTTATATTCACAACTTATAATCGCAATCATTTGTGTGTGATGCTATTTCGGGACTAATTAAAACAAAGAAAAGTAATTAATATAATTGGTCTGAGCATGTAATTACTCAGCAGTGGCTCACAGCATTTATAATGTTAATTAATACTGACGTTCTGTCTCAATAATTTCATGAAGTTTTTAATGAATATTTTTGCGAAAAAGACTTTTAAGTTACTGATTACTGAAATATGTCATTAATTGGCTCATAAGTTTCATGTACTAATTGTACCATAAAATACCAAAATATTGTATATCCAAATAAATTAAGTAGGTATATGGTCATCTAGTGATTTGGAAGTATATGGATCGTCCCATAGACATAGGTACATGCAGACGATATGTTCAATGTAGAATTTAGGTAGGTACTCTTGAAGATCTATAGAAATGCTTGTTGCACTCACTGAACATTGGTAGTAGTTCAGATTACTGTCTTATCAAAGGGCATTGTGTTACCCGGTTACTCAGTTGTGGAGGTCAGAGTAGAAGCTGGATACTCTATCTACAAGCTGTTGATTTGCATTCGTGCCATATTCAAGGACGTAATTATGCTACTGATTCTCGACCCAAATCAACAAAAAAATTGGTACGTAATATTTTTTTTTCGGAATTCCGTCAATGTCATCTAGCCGTATTTAAACTTCGCGCGTGTGTTACTGGCCTTAAAACCGTGCTGCGCCCTCACACAAACGCAAACACAAAGCATACGCAACGATTATTCATAAATTTCATTCATAAAATTGGATTATTTCTGAAATACTACGACATTACAATGACAAAAAAGCAGTGCATATTAGCTATTTCCCGTCTACTGTAATTCCAATCGATTATTAACGTATTGTATGTCCTCATCCTGAAGTATGGCACAAATGCAAATCAACACCTTGTATATAATGTAGTATAGTATCAAATAATGCAATTCAATTGTATACTCAGCGGTGTGAGAATAGGCTATTATAGTTATCGGCACGAATCTTGATCTCTGACCTTCACCTGCGCAGAAGTAATTTATTGAGTCCCTTTTGTGGTATGAAGTGAGGCGCGCGGGCGGACAAAGCGGTGATTGGCCCGCACTACATCGCGTCATAGCTGTCACTCGGGATTGGTTCTTTGCTAATAGGAAATCACTTCTGCGCAGATGTAGGTCAGAGCTCAAGATTCGTGCCGATAACTATACCTGATATTATACCAATTTGTATGTACGATGGTATGTTTGCTTATTACTCTTTCGCACAAAAACTAATGGATGGATTTGCTGAAACTTTTTATCCATGTACGAGAAGTAGTTCCTTTAGAAAGGTAAAAACCGCTCGCAAAAGCACACTGGTTAAATCAAAAAACATTGATTGTATTGAGAAACAAATTAAAAGGACGAATGCTAGTCCAATCCAAAAAAGGCTCGCTGAAACGGATATTCATAAACAGACATTTCGGTCACAATCCGAATGAAAAACCCGAGTAAATCTGAATCGAGAGCAAAGGAATCGATTCCCACCATATCCTAGACAGGCATAAATCGACGTTGGGGTCTGCTAGCTTTTAGGGTCCCGTAGGGCGTGGAGCCGAACGATCTACGAGTCGTTGCGGGTTTCATAGCTGTCCTGGGCGAAGCGTTGCACAATGTAATAAAAATGTGTTGCAGTTGAATATTGGTGTTTCGAATATGTATGCTATATCTATTCTTTTTTTTATATCTATTCTATATAATCTAATCTTCTTTACAACTCACAATTTGTTTGCTGTTTCGTTTGCTTGAAAGAGGAAGGAAAAACATCATTGAACGAAAGATGCAATCGATGTTCAATTCTCGATACCGTGTGCATGACACGAATAGCTGGGTTACACAATTATGTTTATCTGATTATTCTAGTTGACTTCTTCCAATGTATTGAACAACTAGGCCTTTACTCCTCTCGCACTTGGCAGGGCGATTATATTCAAAGGCTGGGCGGGCCGCGCATATTTCATCTCAGTCGTCGATAGCTCATATGAAATATAGCCGCAGAGGTAACTATGAACGCTGTTTAAGATATTTTTATGTCCCAAGTATTTTGCCTTGGATACGTATGTACGTGGGTGCCAATGATATAAAAGAATTATGTGCTGTTTTATTTTCTAAGGAGACGTAAAATATTCTTTCTTCTTCTGTGTATGAATTTGATTATGGATAGTAAAATATATTCAAATGTGTTTCGTGAATATGTCTGCTGTTTGGGTAGTTTATTTCTTGATTTTAGTGCTTATTTAGTAAGCTATTTTATTTCTTCCCCTTATGAAATATGTTCGGAGAGTAACTTTACAACACCAACAGGACAATCAACACAGCACTCTGACCGCTACTAAAAAATCCGTACGTTCCATTACGCCATAACAAAAACACAAGGAGCTTATACCTTAGTTGGTCTATAAATTATTCACAAACCAAATTACCTCAGAGTGTGTAAAAAACCTTCCAGAATTTACCTTCAGCATAAAACGGAACGCTTAGTTTAAAATTCAAATTTGGAAGCGTCTAACACGGCTGCCGCTCAGTCGATTTAAGTGCAAATACGTCCGAGTAGCGGAGTCGCCGGCGCTGGACATTTGCTATAGTAATGAGGGACTCCCACCACTGGCCGGTTAATTCTATTCATGGCTACAATAGTACGAATGCACAGTACAAATAGCGAATTACGCCCGCACTGAATAAAAGAAATGTGTGGTTTTAGCTTCTTTTTCTTTCTTTCTTCAATGCAATCTGCGCTGTTAGATTAGCATAAGTAGGGTCGGAAGCCTGGCAGGTGCTGGACAGACGTAATGACTGAATTATATGTCATAGGCCTCTTCGAACTACAAGTTATTTTTTAGAATATTTTGATGAAATGTTTGCAATGTGTCATCATCCACAGCTAAACTTAGACGTTTCCCGAACATCGTCCTAAAGCGAATATTTGGACTGCTTCTAGCAGACTTACGTAACCTGAAATAGGTCAAAGGTCGCTTTTCAGGGCTGTACAGTCAACAAGCAGGGTTTAGTTTAACAGAGTCAAAGTGAAGTAATTTTAATCGAATTTCCCGTCATTTACATTCCACCTCATAAAACAATGTGAGGTGCCATTAAAAAAACCACCGCGGATGACAGGCTTGGAAAAATGCAGCTGAAATTTTCAAAAATCTTACCACAATTGCCACGCGAATTCAAGAGCTATTTGTGAACACATAAGGTCGAAAATCCAATGCGTCTTGCAAGAGTTTAGTTGCCCATCTGCAATTATGTCCGGGCGTGGGAACTGCTACATTTTGAGTTGGTCGAACAAAACATATTTAGAATTTGAATTCCAGAATGCTCTAGTAATGTTTGGATTTCAATTGGAAGTAAAAAGGAAAACTATATTTCAGCCTGCCTTTTAAGGCTTGAAAAGTCATACTGATTTTTTATATACCTACCCAACCCATACCTATGCGAGGCTTCGTCCTTAGTAACATAGTACATATATTACTCAATATTTTGCTAGTACAGAGATCTATATCCCAGCCTTGACCTAAGATCATACAGATCAAAACACAGCCCACAAAGCTCAAAACTTGAAATATTTTCACAGCAAAGTGTTAAGACAGCCCCGAATTGTACTTAAGAAAGTTTAATGAAACCTAATTAGACCGTAAATTTAAAGCCAATAGACTTTTCCAAGTGTTTAATCCCGAACCGTCCGAGCGTAATTAATCTTAGTACAGGGCCGAACTAATCTGTATGCACCCTTTTGATTAATTGATCGCTTGACGGAGCGATTCCCTTATAAATGGCGGCCATTTGGTGAACGGACAAGTTTTTTGCATATATTGGTTTTGGGAGCTTTGATCCAACTCTCTTTAAGTTGCTGATGGGAAAGTTGGGCTGCTGATATTTTGAAAACGTGGCTTTAAGTATTAATGTTTTCGGTGGATGATCTCTTTAATACCTATGAATGCGAATATCAGTGCACATATTATTTCTGATTAGATTGTTAGTAATAATTCATTCAAGGATTTGGCCCTGGTGAATATAACAGTAATTAGCACAGATTAGGGTCGCACTTAAAAACATTCGCCCTAGTACCGATTATGATTTGCGAAAAATAACAACATCATTTAGCCACCCTTTCGGGGCACCGAATGGAAAAAAATCTTCAGTCTAAATACATGCCTGTTTCTCAGAAGTTGGTATATACAGTTTTTGTCGGGGTCGGCTTAATAATTACACGGCGTGCCCGGACTATGCCCGAAATGGTAACCTAAGGTTTTAAGTATTTGAATAGATCACTTTTGTAATTGCTTCTACACTTAAAGGTTAATTTTGGAGCTCATTTCATTAAACCCAAAGTTAAATAGGTTTTGTGCTGAAACAGCTAGTCTTATTTTTCTTTGAAGATAAAATGTAGTTTAGTTAGTTTTTGAGTTTATTGCTGTGGTAGCTTTGATTCTTTTGTATCATAGGTATAAAGAAATCGACTTAAGTATGGTAGGTTATTAGTATTCAAAGCGTAAGGCGCCAAATGAAAATACTATGATGTAATCCTTCTATTGCCAAAATCCCCTTTCTACGACAAAAAAGGGATTCAAAAAGTACCTTGGTTCAAAAACGCATGTTTCCGAGGAACTCATTGAATTTCAATGGCCATGCATTTGAGGACGCCATCCAAGCTTCGCGTTTGAATTATAAACGAGTTTGGCTGATTTGTTGGTAGTAGGTACATATTGTAGGAAATTATTACATGATTCGTATAAGGAAAAGATAAAGTCACAAGCTTGATTGTGATAAAACTCTAAATAAAAATGATTTAATCGTTAATTCGGAGAAAGTGTAGGCAGGTGCCCGAAATTAAAAATAGAATATCTATTTGCTGTCACTTCTGGCCGTCATTATTCTGCTCTAGGTAATTATAGACTAGCTATTTAGTACCTATACCATGTTTATTTCACATAGTTCTTTCTTAGGAATCTGTAAATTGATACTCATCTTTACTAGTCACTTTCTTAGTTACCTGAAAACCTTAACCTAATTGTTAAAGGCTATGTATAAGAAACTTATTCAATGCGTGTTCAAGAATCCAGATTTATTCAGAAACTTTCCCTTCACACCAATAAAGGTAATCTATCTTAGTGTAACTTCAAAAGTTTATCATTATGAAAGTCGAGCGAGACTCTAAACTCCTTTAGCATACATTATTTGCAAATGCCAACGTTTTTTATTTATTTCTCTCTTCCCACATACGGAGCTAACTTGTCACTTTATTTACGCAAACTTCTGAATTCAGCTTCAAATTTTAGATTGGCCTTTATTCAATTACTTGTTTCAGGGAAAGTGATAAATTTTTGAAGTAGACTCCGTTTTATTTTGATTCTGCGAATTTCATTTGTGGCCCTATTAAAGGTTTAACGACCTAGGCTGGTTGTATGCTTTGCGACTGACGGATGAGCGGAGCGATTTAATTGTCTTTGTTGTATGGACTTTTGTATGAAGCAAATGGTTGAAATTATATGCTGTAGATCTTTGTCTAAGTAATAATGATTAGTCTTTCAAAAGGGAAGAATGTATACTATATCAAAAGTATGCTTAAATGATGATAAATGACTATGATAAATTCATACTACATTTACACATTTACCTACGAAGGAAGGTGTGATATTTCATGTTTTTGACACCAAACTTTAAAAGCTTCATATCAGATTCAGTCGGAACATCTTGATAAAAATAACCTATTATAACCGATTTGTGGCCGGCGCAGCATGTTTGCTCCTTCCATAATCTTCTGTCTGCCATCACGTAAAATTCTTCTTAAAATCACTCACGACTAAAAGTCGCCGGCCTACAACCACCCTGTAACAAGTAAAGCAGTTTTATTAGCACATGGCAGTCGCGACGTTATATTTCAAGTGTCAAACTGTCACGGGAATAATTAATGGCAGCAGTTCTGTTACAATTCTGTTCAGTTTATCGGGAGTGCGAGATAAACATGTTGTCATGTGATTGCTCGTATGTCGCTTGAAGTAGAACGTCACTATTATTTGTGGGGATTGTATTATAAATACTGGTATATTAGTTATTAATTGTTCATTATTTTTATGGTTATTATGAATAATGTTGACTTCATTATCAAACGATTTAAAAACGGAGGTTCTTCTTTTGACCTGCACAATATGTATGTTTGTGGCGCAATGACCTCATGTTTGGCTGAAACAATTTTGATGCGGTTTTCAGTATAGTATTTGCCAGATATAGGAGAAGGTTTCAGGTATATTACTGAAGTCAGTTTTTGCAACTACTCATTGTTTTTATGTAGTCTGCTATTCTGCATATAGCTGTACGAGATGTCATTTATAAATGGACTTGCTAGATCGTTCTTACCTAAGCTGTATTTATGATCGGGTCACCTTGCGTAAGAGTAATTAATCATTGCTTTGAATATTTCGGTCTATTTCAGATGGATCTAGGTATTATTATTAACTAGAGTGCAGACTAATTTATTACTAGCATGCATATTATTGCTCATATATCATTGAAAGGCGTCAACGACAACCAGACCTAAATTACTAATGAGCAGAAAATGTGTGACAGGATCGAACAAAAGTCCTCTAATACTACATACTGTTTACATTCTACAAGCCGAAAAAATAAAACACCAATTTGAATGAACTCTTTAATTAATAGCAAAACACGAAATCGGTAAACTCGAGACTAATTTAACAACATGGCAAGCGCGAACCGCATTTTACTTCGCTTCCAAACTTTTAAAATTTCTAACCAGATTTCAATTTACGTGCCAGAGGCAATCATAGCAGCAATAATCGCTCACAGGCCGAAACTTACGAAAAAATACAACGCTTGTTGTTCAGTGCAACTATTGGAAATATACGGAGATTCAATTGGAACGGGAAAGTTGATTATGATTGGTAAGTTTTGCAGGTAGGATTTTCAAAACCGTTCTTATCTGATTTTATGGTAGAACTGCCTTTCGTATGCAAATGAATGTAGTAATCAATCCTTAATTGAGTATTGCATTGTAGTCATCATCATCATCTCAGCCATAGGACGTCCACTGCTGAACATAGGCCTCCCCCTTAGATCTCCACAGATACCTGTTGGAGGCGACCTGCATCCAGCGTCTTCCGGCGACCTTTATAAGGTCGTCCGTCCACCTTGTTGGTGGACGTCCTACGCTGCGCTTGCATTGTAGTACTAGGACATAATATTATCACACTGTTGATAGCTAATTTGAAGCTTTAAATAATTGATTTGTTTAAGTACACAGATGAGAATATTGATGCTCCATATTCTGATTCCACATGATCATACAGGACTGTAGCATGTTGGGTACAAGCGACTTTTAACCGGTTCTCTTAGAAATCGATGAGGTAGGCCTATGTTCTCAATAGATACTTGAGATGATGACGATCAGAAACCAGTCCTTACATACATAGAAAAATTAACTACAGATCCTGACCTCCTCTTTTGCAAAGACGCTGCGTCCCCGTCCAAACCTGTCTCCTGTACCTCACCACCAGGTCGCGTGTAGGCGTCTTCCGGCGTTCACACCAGCGGTAATTGAAAGCGCCTCAGCCGAGCTGTTCCCACGTCAGTGCGCCGCGATACCGCCGTGATTGACTGGGGTTTGATGCCCGCCTGATGCATTGTGCAGTTCGTTCTGTTACTCGTTAATTGATGGTGGAATTTGTAAGAATGGGGGTCTTTGTTTTGGAGTAATTATATTCGTTTTGCCATGAATTTCTTACTACACAAATACCTTCTTGGTGCTCACCTACATAATGTTTAACTTATGATTATACCATTTGTACACTTTATCATTTAATACTAATAGGTTTTTAATTTTCTTAAAGAATGAGTCTACTTTTGATGAATGTCTATAATTACAAAATAAAGACCCTCATCCGAATACAATAGAAAATATCTTTACAATCAAAGAAGGCACTCGAAATATGTAGAAACAGCTAACTTTAAACTTTAATTAAAGCAAGGCTCAAAAAACAATTGAAACAGATTCATGACGTCACAATCAGGGAATGTCAACAGGCGCTATCGTACAATCGAACGAATGAACGAGAGAGCGAACGAACGACTCAAGTTATGTGATCCACGAATGAAAGAGAACTTTGGGACAAAGACGAGGGCCTTTTGTATGGCTAAAATTAAGTTAGTTGAACTTAAATTGATTTGCATGGACCAAGTGACGGATGGCGACCATCAATTTTAAGCCCTCATAGTTTTACGATTATACCCTTATCGGTTACTGCCGGAGTTTAAACACTCGTAAACTTTATCTGGGGGTAGAAAATATATAA
This sequence comes from Helicoverpa zea, assembly GCF_022581195.2. NCBI lineage: Eukaryota > Metazoa > Arthropoda > Insecta > Lepidoptera > Noctuidae > Helicoverpa > Helicoverpa zea. Next base: position 11,257,388 of record NC_061466.1, on the reverse strand, counting down.
ATTTTGTTAGGGTTATTTGCGATGAGTACGTAAGCACTTGATTTTTATGGAGGAAGGAAGTGTTTAAGGTTTTATGCTTATTGGAGCTATCAGGATCTCGATAGCAACTCCTAACCAGTCTTACAAGAATTTCTCATGAGCTAATAATTAGCAAGATTGTAATAAAATCCTCGGTCCAAATCTCATTGTACCCATTTCAATATGGCCGCCCGTAATTGCAATTGAAATCTGCCAAAGCGTGTTCACATGAATATCAATGAAATTCAGACCCAAATTAAGGCCTTTTAAATACCCCCAAGTCTTTGAAATCCCTTTTTTCTAAATAAGCCCTTTACCCGTATAAATGGATTATAATAACGAGACAAACAGACAATTTGTAGAGGCTCCTACCTCCGTGTTAATTAATAATTAGCCGGGAAGGGAGAGGGGGGGGAAAGAATACTAATCCAGCACTGATTTCAACTGTTTATTTTATTTAAATTTCGAATTACCCTAAAGGAAGGTTTATGTGATAATTTAATTTTTGAATTTGGAATCGGGGTTGCTGGATTTTTCCTTTTTTCTTCAGTGACATACTTAATGGCATTGTGAATTCATCTCGCGTGATGTGGGCTAGTACATACATTGTTTTTGCGTATGACTGCGTTGTTAGTCAAGTGTGGTTTTTGTGGTGTTTTTTGCAAGTTATACATTGTACATTTAATAAATGGGAAATCGCGGACGTTCAATATATTTTTCGTTAACTTTACAATATTGTATTATCAAATGGACCAGTCAAGGCTTTTTCATACAATAATTAGGTTTTTGTGTCTTACATACGTTCTTTTTAAAATAAATAGGTAGGTTCAAGAATAGTACATAAAAGAAATTTAGAGAAATCAATGAGCGAGTTGTTCTTTAATAAGAGTTTTGTTTTAATATCAATATTTATCTTTCAATCAAAAACATGCTCATCGCTGATAAGGCAAACACACTTGAAGCAACATTGCTCTTTAAACTTTTGTAGGCGTTCAACATTAATTTATTAAACAAATATTTTCTCTTTATATTATTATAATATTTCCTCCCACATTGGTGTTAAAAATAATCGGTTAAACAAACTTAGTCATTACGTGGGTATTAGGTATTCACGCAAACGACACTATTAACCTACCTGTAGGTGGTCGTGATAGGTAGTGCTCCTTCAAAACTTTTTTACTTTAAACCCAGAGACTTCACAAAGCACTAAAAGGGACTTGATATTTTTCTAGAAGTAGGTGTCGGTTCAAAGTAACAAGCACATTCAGTAATTTTACCTAGTAGGAGTTACAAACAATCCCTCACATTTACGATTAGGGCAACAGGGCAACAGTTGATTTAATTTAATCTTACGCCTTGTTTCACTTAAAAGCAAGCTTGTTCCGCGGACCATTGCTATACAACAACACCTAGGCGTTATCACCGAGCCCAAGATCCACAACATCCAAAGACGTTATCTAGGACATGGAGTCAAGCAATTTGCCAGAAGCCCGGAGACGATACAATCCCCGAAATATGTGTCGGCTAGATTTGTCTGGCAATTAATCAGTATTAACACTCGGCCATCTGTCTGAGAGGATTACGGAGACAGAGGCGCCGTGTCTGCCTGTCTTAATAGCTTGGAGCCTGTTGGGAGGGGGGGATGACAGAAGTCTTATTCAGGAAGGTAGGCTGATGAAATGCTTAAAGCTGGTGTTGATTGTGAGTGTCAAATAAGCTAGTATTTAGGTAAAATGCAGAATGGTATATTTTTCAAGTCAAGATTGGTACCTAATTATTGTAATAGGTATATTAAGTATTGCTCTGGATATGAATCAGTTTTCAATACATTGGTGGAAACGGCATGAAAATTCGCGCAGTCTTTTTTTAGGTTTATTGAAAAAAAAAAACAGATATAATTTTCTTACTTATCTGTTTTAATAACTTCTTCATAGTTTCATACTATTTCAATTAAAATTAAACGATACCACTGTAGTCAGTTCATAGTGTTTAGAAAATTCCACAGCGTCACCAGTTTTGGGAACATCTGTACCAGCAGTTGCATCCCAGTTTCAAAGCTGAAATGTTCTGTACGCTTGTGGTTACAACGGCACTACCAACCAAACATATTGAAAACCGCAGTCTTGCTCTGTGACAGACACAGTTAACGTGCCAGTATTTCCTATCCTCTATAGATGGAGTAAGAATACCTAATTGTTGTAGCAAAGAACATGATTCCATTATGATATTACCAATTATCTATCATTTCATACACCAAAACCAGAAGCAGTAGGACTTAAATACTGGTATTTTTTTAAAGTTTATCCTGAGAATGAATTATAATAAAGGCTAAAAGACAAAAGGAGTATACATACAGATATGTATAAAATGAGTATTATGAACCTTCTGCGTATATCCTCCATACGCAATGACTGCCTAGAAACAAGGGGTTCTGAATAATTTAGATTAAGCTGCGCTAGTTCAGGTTAAATGATTGGGTTATACAAGACTTTTTGTTTTGTTATTTACTACTATTTTTGGCTTTACTATTTTTATAAAACTTTTAAAAGTGTTATTTTCCAAAGATTTTTTTTATAAGTAACTGTAATTATTAAAGTACTATCAGTAAATTGAATGCTAACAATTAATATCCAAAAGTTTATTTTCACAACGGAATCAAACACCATACCGAAGAGACAGTACCTCCACAAAGAATTCCCAACTGCCATCCCATTCCCGGTAACGAGGTAACATTAGAGTCCATGTTCTATTTCCCGGCAAACATTACCTCCACACGTTTCATATTTCAACCTTTATCAAGAATCACTATTTTAAAATAAAACCCCATCTACGAACGCTTTGAAAACGTCAGACGAGCAATTTTCGGGCTATTCTCAATGCATAAAACTTTACATCCGAGCCACAAAATACCGTGCCAGTGTAAGACGATCTCGACATTGAACCGAAGGACCAAAACTTTGTGGGAATATTTAAATTTGATGGGAAGGACGGCGGGTCAGATTACGATGGTAGTTCGTAGCGTTGTAACTGTTAATTCGGAAGAACAGCCAAAACCTTTCGCCTTAACGAGCGACAGTCATTAAGAACTGTTTAAGAGGCGCTCGAAATGTTCCAAGCCCCGCAGCTTACAGTTAACTTACGGAATTGATAACTTTTCAGAGAATTAGTCTTGTTTTGACAGCCCGAAAGGCTTCGGCACTAATGATAGTGCGGGCTTTCCCAATTTAGCCGCACGCGTTATGATTATTTTTATGTGTAAATTAAGGTGTAGGTAATAGCATAGGAACTTTTGATTCAATGTTTCATCATAATCAAAGCAGGATTTTGTAATAAATACATAATTACTGTTTCTAAGGTACTCTACCTAAATTGATCTTGCATTAGGATAAGCACTAAATTGATATTTAACGTGTCGTGTTTTAATATAATCGACTATACAAAGTCAATTTATTCTTAATCGTCTCATAAGAAAATCTTAAGTTCAGACCCCATAAAATTTTTAAAGAAATTAAACCATTTCATCAGAATCTGAATCTCACATTGCAACACACGCTTCCCAAAAAAGTTACCGAACACGAAACTGGTCCTTGGAGCCTTCATAAAGTTCCCGAATATAAATAAAATAGCACCACGGTAAGTACTAGCACTCGGTAGGAAAGTGTTGGCCACAATTTATGTGGTAAACTCCGCTGGCCGCGCCTCTTCGTGAAATAGCACCCAACTTGCTTTACTGGAAACTGGGACGTGAGGAATGGCCTAATAACTTAAGTGGACTGATTTTTTTGATATTACTTTTAAACGTTATAATTGGTGGGATTTAATGACTTTAGCTACTTAGGTATTGTTGACCGATCTGGTAATTGCTTTCTGTCTAGTGGCTGAAAGACAAGAATCTTTATCGGTGGTTCATGTATTCATTTTTAGTGATAAAAGCTTGTAAAAATGAATAGATACATAGCCTAACATGTTCGGAAATGGCTGTTACTTGTATTTATTATTGTTTTTGTATTTAACTAGTTAATTATAATTATATCTTTGACAGGCTAACACTATTGAAACTAACTTAGATTTTAAAGAACTGCCCATAAAAAGTAAGTAGTGTTATGAATTCCCATTTCTTGATTTGCTCTGTTTAAAAGTGTATAAGATCTGTATCTATCAGAGCCTTATTTGCATGATATTTCATCTTAATTGGATTAGTTTAGACGTAAGATCGAAACAAACAAACCAATAACTGTAAGTATATCAAGTTACGAATTGTCATATTTTCCAATATTAGCATGACTTTTCAGGCAGGCACTCGATTCTTTCAGTATTACAGGCGATCGTTAAAAAGCAATTTGTCTATCGTTTCATACAATTAATGTTCGTAGCCGTGTATAATTCGCGCGCAGCCCTGTATTATACAATTATACAAAATTTATGGGTTCATAACCTTCCACCAATTTAAATTATGTATTGATTTAATTAAGTTCATTTGTTTCGATGGTGTAGTGGTAGCAAGTGGCATGATGTACTGTATTCTATTCCCGGATTAGATACAGCATTATTAGGTAAATGTAATTGGTTGTAGCTGAACTCTTATGAGAAAATGTAACTTTATGGTAACATTTTGTGATATTAATTTCATGAAAGTAAATTGGAAAATATGATCATGATGATGATGTCTTCCTAGCCGATTATCGGCGGCTGTTCTCATGTAAGGAGATAAGCCAACTGCACACACATTTGCACAGACACAGGTGCACTCACTATACCTTCACTTTCATAGCCCGATGGGACGGCAATCCGACACGACCGGAGAGAGAACAGGCGCAGGACCGACATTTACGTGCTCTCTGATGCACGGGTGTATCAATCACCAACTTCCTGGCTCAGGGCTGCTTCGTGAAAGTTTCTAAAACCCGCAAAGCGATTTCGGGCCAACCCAGGAATCGAATCCGAGACCTTTTGCTCGGCAGCCCCGCTTGCGACAACGCGGCAACGAGAGTGGAAATAATACATTGTATGCATCTGTAACGATCCTCATGTTGCGTACTTACGCGAGTATAGTGTGTTAGTAATGACGTAGAAGGAACATATAACTGCTAGTATTATTTACATACGTTTGTGGTCACCTGTTTACTAGACGAATGAAAGATGACTCATAACTTACGTTGACCACAATCACATTATACCATAATTGGATGGATCTTGCACATTGACCGACCTGTGTGGAAAGACCAAAAATCAAGTGTTTATAGCGAATAATGACTTGACACATAATAGGTATGCCAATTTCCAGTAACATTTCATAATTTGGTTTTTTAACTCATAATACAATAGGTATATTTTAATATTTTATCAACATCCACTTTATTGCGCTGTTATTCTCTAGATACTCTTGTTAGGTACATCAAAATATTTTGACGCCTATCACTATTACCATATTGAAATGTTACACATTGGCAAAATAATTTATTTTCAGCTTTTTAGAAAAATCTAGTACTACATAGCAACTTATCGGACACGTGATATTAATAAACATAAAGTACTTAATTAAAAAGAACATAAAATAAGATTGAAAAAAGTTACTTCTACTTCCATATTCTATTGCTAATACGTAGTGCAAGTATGGAACATTTTACCTGTTACACATTGTAACCAGGTATTACCGTCTTATGAAACATTTAATAGAGAACGCTTCAGTTTTATGCGCTCCTAGTACTTTTTTGTCTTGTATAACGTAATTTTCATGAATTATTTCATCTAGATGCTCTTCTTAATTTTCCAATTTTTTTTTATTACCCTTGACCAACTTGACTATTATTATTTTTTTAATTTTGTCGAATGTATCATTCTGCTCAATTAAATGAATGGTTTGATATTCAAGTTATTAGGTTCATTAAATACATACATATTTCCTCGTATTACGATAAGTTTATAAACTAGGTAATCTTTTTTTATTTCAATGTCAGTTTGATTCCATTAAGCGTTCCAAATGTAAAAAAAATAAAGGATTATTAAATCAAAACAATTTTTTATCCAGGTTCCCTTGTTTTTTTTATTTAGGTAGATCTGCCATTTTGTAAAAGAAGGCATTTGAAGTTTTGTGTATTTAAAATTAATAGGGCCCGGCACTTTATACAATTGTCATGAATCGATTCACTTACCTAAATAAATCTAGAACCAGCGAGTAAAGTCGCGCGATTCCTTAGTCATCAACAATAATATTGCTTCGTCGTCGTGATTTAGCAATTTTTTAAAAACCTGTTCATAATAAAGGTGTGTTTTACCTCGTAAACAGGCTGAGTAACAGCTATTAAATTGTTTCTTCAATCTTAAAAAGTATATTAGTATGTTTGTTTGTTTTGTTAGAGTAACCATATTTGGCTAATTGTATTTGGGAAATATGGCAAAAATTATATTATAATAACATTCTAAATTGACTTATCTTCGTAAAGACAGCGCATATTAGATCGGAGCAGATCGCCGAGACAGAAGATCTCCCAAAGAAAGTTAAATTTTGGTTAGAAAACTCAATAATTTTAGTGTAAAAAATATTAATATAAAATAAAATTGAGTTCTACATGACGAACAAAGCCGAAGAAAGGAATAATTGCCTGATAAACAAAATAATCAATTGACAGGTACAAACAATATTTGTCTCGTCATTGTGACTATCAAATACTTATCACATTGTTTAAAGGATTGAAATAACAAACATGGAAAATGTCCAGGTAAGGGTATATTACACATCAAATAGATAAACCAAAGTATTAGAATTGCAACTCAGAATGATTCTGCATTTTTTAAAAGTCCACGTGTATTATGCTATTTTAAGATGGAATTGCGTTTGTTCCTTAAAAAAGCAAATTGCAAACAGGATTAGAATCAATTAATTGTTAATTTTAGGTTACATTATTTCGAGCCACATAGTACCTAACCTAACCTAACCTAATCAATTCATAGTTAATGATTAATGATTATAGAATTACAACAAGCATAACACATACATAATATAACATAACAAGCTGTATATTCAAGTATTATTTTATTGATATCTACATAAGAAAAACAGGTGACGTGTTCATAGACATGAATGGTTAATAAAATCCTACCCAAAACAAAAATGTGAAAGGAAGGCTTCGCCTATAAAAGAAGTGAGATCTGAATAAGTACCAAGTTCCATACACATACCTCAGTTAAAAATAGTTACTTTTTCATGATGTTACTGGGCAAGTTTTCACACACCTTGTTATAAACCTACTAAACGCAATGAATCAAGTATTCACACACCTTGTTATAAACCTACTAAACGCGATGAATCAAGTATATAATTTTCTATTAAAACTTGCCAAGTAACATCATTAAAAAGTAACTATTTTTAACTGAGGTATGTGTATGGAACTTGGTACTTATTCAGATCTCACTTCTTTTATAGGCGAAGCCTTCCCATATTATCGAACTTGGCAGCCTTTCACATTTTTGTTTTGGGTAGGATTTCATTTATTTTTGTAAGATTGTTTATTTTAATTTTTTTTCTTATGATTAAGTTAGTTAGGGAAATGTCTTTCAGATTTTTGAATATGCACTATGCTTCTTACAAAGAAATGAACTAGATTAACTAAATGGACTAGATTTACCAACTGACTGACATGACATGTTATCATATATTATGTTCGTGGATCAAAGTTACACATTCGTTATTTTCGAAAGTGACTCACACTTGGCCGTTTTCAGATTTTTACTTTACTTTGACTAAATACAAACTTTTGTAACGAATTTCAGATCGGTACGACCATTCGAAGATATATTATATAAATATAGATAAGTTTAGTTCGTTTTAGTTCCTTAGGGGTACAAAGGACGATGGGCGTTTTGGTACCCTGTCCAACAGTGTTGATTCTAGTACCATTGCGTAGGTCTTGGCAAGCCAAAAAATGTTTACTATGACGACTAGTCCCGATTCCTTGTCCATTTCGCGTGACATCGACTAATAGAATGTATAATGTTCATAAATCATCAACGTAGATGTAGTTCTTAAATCCAACTGTATTGAATAAAAACTGGTAAAGTAACAAAAAAAACAAGAATTTGGCCTTCTTAGAATGTTTGCCTGCCCACTGCTTTAAAAAAAGTCTGTGTGCAAACCTTTGCTGTTCACGCAGAATATAGCTTATGTATTTGATGAAAGTCTTTCAGTATTTACAATCAATTAATGTTTAATGATTATCGTGTTTTAATAACAGGTTTTTTTTTTATTTCATATAATGTGTAGGTACATGGAAGCCAGTATGTTTAAAGATAGTATGTAACTAAAATGATTAGTTGTGTTTTCAGAAATGTTTTGAACTTTTGTCAAATCAGATGACGATTGTGTTTCCGTAGTATGACTCCATAGACTATTACAACCTTTAGATTATAATAGTGTAGTGTGAGTGTATCTCAAACAATTTAAGATGTCTATTAACTGAGTTTAAAATTATTATACTGACGACATATGCCTCTTAATGAATTTGCATATATGGATGACATACTTGTTTCTATGTCGATTTAATTTTTATCGTTACTCGGATCGGACAGCTAATTGAGGCAAGCCCCATAGTTTTTATTATTGTTCACGTAAATACCTTTCTAATGATATATCATACGTTACTGTTGGAGCGGGTACCAAATCCCATACAAAGTGCCCATTGTCCTTTACACCGGGTATAAAACACCTTCATTATTTTGAAACCGACTCACACTTGGCCATTTTCAGATTTTTCCCTTTACCTTGACATAAAGACCTACCTAAATTTCAAGTCAATGCGACCATTGGAAGTGGTCTAGGTTTTTGATGAGTGAGTCAGTCAGTCAGTCAGTGAGTGTATAGTAAAAATAGCGATTTTCTGACGTCAATATCTCAAGACCTACAATAGGTATATCAATGAAATTTTGTATTTTAGATAAATGAGGGGGTCTCAACAGATACTTGAAATTTGATATGCGTAAATAAAATAGATTTTGAGTTATAGGGGGGTCGAATTTGGCCTGAAATGGTTCGTGTAATATAACCCACGGCCGGTGTGTCGCTTTTTTTTTTGCTCGAACTTGGCGGACACACTGCCGTGTGTCTAGATTCATTTACGTACTTTTCTTTTTGGACTTGGCTCGTTTTTGTCATATAAAAATTAAGTGCGCCACATGTTTTGTCTGATTCTTTACTATTTACAAGAATTGAGTTTTACATGCTTACCAGCTTATGCATTTCATAACAAAACATCATCTCATCCAAAATGAGGACAAACGCAAGTTACTGTCTTTCCTCTTATGTATCTACTATTAATTTTAAGTAAGATCCGAAGAAGAGAGATAATAATATAAACTCGAAAGTTTGGATGTCTGTGAGGATTTTTCAGTAATAGAATAACAAAAAACTATAGGACTTTTTAATCGGGCGCAGAAGTTCCCTCGGAACGCGTTTCAGTTTAATATTTTTACAATTTTAATAAATTTTGCCTATTAATATTTTCATCTTTTTGCACAGCCAAACCACCCAACGAAACCCAAACAAAATAGCATATGAAATAAACAACATTGTGTTAGGTAATCCCACCATTCGTAAGTGGGCACTGCACCCAGATCTCTTAAGAAACACACATCTATACGTGTCCCGCAGAATCCTCTAACTGATGTCCAACACAGTTTGTGGGCTTTCGTATGGGCGCTGAGAAAAACCCACGAGTTTCACATCTTGAGGAACGAGAATTTAACGATATGAAAATGTTTTCATTAAATTAAGAGGGGATTTTTTTCTTCTATTCTGTATAATGATAAGATTAATTTTGTTTTGAAAATATTTCTGTAAGTACATTAGGCACTTTGAAAAACACCTGGTTTAAAACATCCTGGTTATAAATCCTATCGTTAAAGTTGTTATAAACCAAGATAGTCTTAGTATTTCTAGATATTATCTAATTGTCAAATGGATTTAAAAATTTGCTTCTCACGGCGAGTCAGTTACACACGTTTTAAATATTGATAAAACTTTATGATTCATTGTTGAAAATTATCAAAATAAACATTTATGGGTAGGAAATGGCGGATATCGGAATCACCGCGACAACAAAAATAACTAATACAAAGATATGGCGAATGGATTTAAATCCATAGTAAGATGCAATTTGTTGTTAAGATTACGTTATGTTTTATGATCTACATACCATGCAGCTTAAGGTATTATATTACACAGAAAATAAAGAGATATATACAAAATATAAAGATTCATTCCCTTACTTAGTAACATGGTTGTTGAAATTAGATTAGATGAAAGACGTCATCTTCATTTTTCTCCCTTCATTCTCAATAATGATAATGGCACCTAGACCTTAGCCACGGCAGCTGTTGAGCGCGAATGAGCTCAATGATCTCGATGACCTGGCTGTCAGACTTTCTGAATTCTGACTACCCGTAACGACTTCCAAAGATGGTGAAATGGCAGCCAGGACCAACCAATTTAACGTGGCTTCCGAAACTCAGATCAACCTGTGCAACTAGTTTGACGTTTCGAAAGAGCTTTCATAGGCCTTATTTTTTGTTTTTACTTTGACTTTGACATTGAACCGCGTCAAGCATTGTTTGAGCGTGTGATCCATTTATTTTTTCTCGTTCGTTTAATTCTCGTTCCTCATAATATTCCCTATTCTCAATGTCAGACGATCATCGGATATAGCGCTCCACGATATTTGTCTGCGAGTGCCTCCGTTTGTCTCCCAAACCATTTCTAGCTTAACGAGTGGCCTACGTTCTGAAGGCGCTATGCCTTATCTAGATCTAATATATTCAATGGCTTTTACAATGGCCACTGAAAATAGTGGTGATGTTTTATTTGGGATTTTGTAACGTGTGGCTCTGTTTTTTATAGTGTCAAAGATAAAATTACTAAACTAGGTACATATAAAATAGAATAGTTTTGCAAAAAAATCTTACTGGAAAGATATGGAAAGAGGTTATTGGATCTATTTTCCGATTCTATTTTCTATTTGACCGAATCTGTTGTGCTTAAACTGTAATTAACAAACTCGTATAAGGCCCAAGTTTATCGACAACGTAAACAGTTTTCTTAAAACATACAAATTCAATTCTCAAAGAAACCATTTTTTTTTTTTTTAATTGATGTTTATGTTACAATTTATCTACATTTGTATACATCTTTTCCACACTCACACAAACACAATTTCAGTAAGTCATCGAACTCCAAAGGGGTACAAAATAGACAGAAGCCGAACTACTTTGGAAAAAAACGTTTCTATTGTGCGCCGTACATTAATCTTAGACGCTTACAAAGTATTCTTGTTGTTCGTAACCTCGATACAACATCCACTAAACAGATTTGAGCGTAGTTTTCAATTGTCGTTGAGCGTGGCTGAAAAAATAATTTATGTTTTCTCAGTTTTTGAAGATTTGAGTCTACTAAATACGAAAGAAAATGGGCTGGTGATAGTGGAATAGGTTTGTAAGTGATAATTAAGTCGAAAGCCTATTTGTAAACCATTATGTTACAAAATATGAGCAACAATTGTGGTCAATGATTTTATTGTGCAGCATCATCATCCTCCGAGCCTTTTTCCCAACCATGTTGGGGTCGGCTTCCAATCTAACCGGATTCAGCGCGAGTACCAGTGCTTTACAAGAAGCGACTGCCTATCTGACCTCCTTAACCCAGTTACCCGGGCAACCCGATACCCCTTGGTTAGACTGGGGTCAGACTTACTGGCTTCTGACTACCCGTAACGACTGCCAAGGATGTTCAATGACAGCCGGGACCTACAGTTTAACGTGCCATCCGAAACACAGTCAATGGTGTCTAAGATATACTTAGAAAGTACATACAAACTTGGAAAAGTTGCATTGGTACTTGCCTGACCTAGGATCGAACCCGCGCCCTCATACTTGAGAGGTTGATCCTTTACCCACTAGGCCACCACGACTTAGACACTTTATTGTGCAGCAATCGAATCAATTGCATCAAAGTACATGAGAAGTGATTCTCTTCATAGCTACATGAAATTTCAGGATACGTTAAAGAGTGATAGCTGGAATGTAGAAAAAAAATCAATTAGAATGATGTTTGCTAAACAAAAGGCTGATGTGTGTAACCTTAAACTTACAACTCACCTTATGTTATGTACGCCAAAGTATTTTCTTAATGATTTTACTTAATATTTATTTACTTCCTTTTTCAAGCTAAACAAATAAAACATCATTTTACAATCCTTTGAAATCCATAAAAGTGATTCACACAAGAACTGAAACTACCGTTTCCAATGTGACTACATCTCGGTCATTGGTCCCGAGACATTCGACCGGCCCCTAACGGCGTCGGCTTGAAGATAAATCGCTTCAAACGCTCCTTTCCTTCCGTTGTTGGGCTTTCAAGCTAAGAACACCGTAAAATAGGTAAATACGTATTTTATTTGCCAAAGTCCTGGCAAATATAGCGGTCCTGGGGAACGTGGACTGGACCAATGAGAGGAATATACGTAATGATGCCTTTGGAGTTTATGTTTCAATATAATAATTAATTGTTTTAATAAAGTTTATGCTTCTTTTATAAGGTGTAATTATGAGCTGTGCATCTACAGGGTTTTATCCTTATTGAGAGCAACTTTGGGTGACTAGTTTTACCTTTTCCTTGAAAACATATACATCAGTGTTGCATTTGTAATATGTGAAAAAATTTCTTTGGAAAGTATAATAATTGCCCTTTGGTTTTTCTTCGAAATATTTTTTGACTGGTCTTCTACATAATATCTACAATTCGAAAAGTTATTGCTATATTTGAAAATATTTCATAGAAGGATAAATAAAAAATGCCTGATATAAGGAAAAAAAGATTTACATGTAAAAAATATTTGGTTTTTTTTGGTAATTACCACATGTACAAATAAATACTCAAAAGTTAACAATACAGATTTGTTAATCAAGTATGTATTCAAATACTCAGGCACATAATTCTCAGACCTACAAACCAACAGATCCCAATTTTTAAAACCAGTAAAACGAGCCTTGCGAAAGTAACAAAAACTGCCACAAAAGTGCCTTAAATCGTCCGAACATCGTAAGTATGGAACGTTTGAACAAACGCGTTGTAACTGGCTCCCGTTTTTACATCTGAGGAGAAGCCTTTGCGAGGAAAAAAATAAGGTTGTAATCTTTAAGCAATTTGTTACGGAGAAGCAAAAACTTCGCACAACGTTCCACTGTAAAGACTAACTCTTTTTATCCGATTACGCAGACAAAAGGGGCGGTTATTATTTTCAATGTTTTTGCTGTAACGCGCCTTTTTGTTCGCGTTTTTGGAATTGTTTTTAGTCTTTAACCTAGATTTTTCTCTTGGTAATAGCGACGGGATAATGATGTGTACAAAGCTGCAAAAAACGCTTTTCTAGGCTTATTTTTGTAATTTTTGTTGTAGTTTAGTCTGAGACACATCATTAATATTCGGAAAGTAATACAGCGGTAGATAATTTAAATTAAGATGGATCAAAGATGCACGATAGCCTTAATTCAGTAGAAACCACGTTTTCGTAGAAACATGACGAATGATTTTTAATTTCCTACGCAGAGCAAAACTACCTACGCAATTTTAAGATATTTTTTTGACAAAAGCAACAATTTTTTACAAACCATCTATAAAATCTTGAAGAAGGGCCATTATTTTTGAAAGGACAACCGGGAAATCTCTTAAAACGCCCATCTATAATGGGATAACGATGGGGCTCAATTATCAGCTCTTATCGACGCCGCCCGTATTCCGGCCGTGTTTCGAGCACTCCAGACATTTGAATAATTTCTGACACTTTGTCAAAAGACTTTGGAACGCCGAATCGACAAAATGCTTATGAAAATTGTTTGATTTTTTAATGTTGAGATATTTTGAGGGAGGCGTATAGATGTTGTAGTAAAAATCCGTTGCGGGGCTACTTTTATCAGTATGTTTATTATCATCAGTCAGTAGGTATGTCATCAACTGGTTTCAAAATAATTCACCTACCGAAAATCAAACAATTAGTATCCACTAGCGGAATTAAAGAAATTATATACATATGTTCTTAAAACTCAAATTCAAACATACCAGCTCATCCCATTATATCCTTACGATAAAATGGGGTGAGCTGGTATGTTTTAACATAATATTCCATAGTATAATTGTTAACCTAAAGGATGATGTATTCATAGAACTGATAATTAAAGTGTCGAAAGATCAGGTGATGTTTTGACGAGCGCTCGTTGCGAAGTCCAAATCGTTTTTTTACTCTAATGTGGCCGTTCAAAGTTTACCGATGCAATTCAGAGAGGAAATATGCTAGTGAGGAATATAAAAGGGTCCAGATGGAGTTGAATTAATCAAGGTCAACCCAGGTTCAATAAAAGTAATAGGCTGATATTATGACTGATGATGATTATGATGATAATAATTGTGCTACCGGTGAGCATGTAATTATCGATCTTTATACATTGTATAACAGGTAGCTTGTATTTCAGTGACTCATACGCAGGCAGCTGATTCCAATAAAGCCTTAATGGGGTTAACATGACTTCACTTTATTTTTGAGTCTGTCTACCTCTGACTGATGCAATGCGTTACTTTCCATCGCTTATTTTAAGCTGATGCAATCCTGAATTAAGATTAATGATAAAATGATAATGAATAAGATTACAGAGATTTCGATAAACATAAATTGGACATGGGGAAAGTTTTCATCATAATCCGAAAACAAATGAAAAAGTCTAAGAATTGTAGAAAAAGAGCTTATCCTTTGTATCCTTTGGCCGTTGTTTTAATGCTGGTGTTTTCTAATCTCGTTCCGAATACTCTAACTGTATTTATTTGATTTTGATTTGTTTATTCAATCTAACTAGGAAGCAAATCTACTTCTTGTTGCTCCGTAGTCCTTACCCGTGTCAAGTGTGTGAAACAAGATCGTTGTGGTCATGACGTACTTGATGCAATATCTAGTTTCTAAATGCAGTTGACATTTAGCTCCCGAACACGGCATTTGTTATACGTGTTTCTGTTTAAGCTAAACAAAATAGTAGTTTACCTTATTTGTTAAATTATATTTCCCATGATAAGTTTATTTAGTTGATTCAATCCAAATTGGTCTAAGAAATTGTTATCTGAATAAGCTTTCTCGATTTTGTGATAAAACAGAATAGTAATGATTATTATAACGTCACTCGTAATCAGGCGCGTAGTGGACATATAGTCGATATATAAGCGCAACCGGTTCGATCCCATCACACAGCCGCACAACACTACGTTAATAAATATACTCGAGACCCAGAGACGCTCAGTCGACGCACCTTGCGCCACCACGACACACGATGTTCTTCTACTTATTCGTGACGCTTATAGCCGTCACTTACTACATCATCACACGTAAATATGACTACTGGCAGAAAAAGAAAGTAGCACACAAAAAACCTACTTTCGTACTCGGCAACTATGGAGACATCATTCTGCAGAAGAAAAATTTTGGGATTGTTCTTCAAGATCTTTGCAATGAATTTCCTGAAGAGAAATTTATTGGAGCATTCCATGGAACCGAACCAGTACTGATCCCAAAAGATCCTGAAATCATCAAGCTTATTGTGACGAAAGACTTCGCCTATTTCAGTGGAAGGGACTTGTCTGAGCACAACCACCGGGACCCCGCTTCCTTGAACCTGTTCGCCACTCACGGAGACAAATGGAAGGTGTTGCGACAGAACTTGACACCATTGTTCTCATCTGCTAAGATGAAGAACATGTTCCAACTCATTGCGAACTGTTCACATGTTTTTGAGAAAATGTTGGATCGTGAAACAAAGATATCACAGGAGCAAGAAGTTAGAATGCTAACATCGAAATATACTATGGAATGTATAGGAACTTGTGCTTTTGGCGTAGATACGAAAACTATGACAGAGAATAAATCCGAAAATCCCTTCATAAAAATTGCTGATTTCTTCAATCCTCCAAAAAGTGCAGTCTACTTAAGACATATCCGATCTATGTGGCCGTCAATATTTTATTTGTTCGGTGGTCGACTGCTCAAGAAACAGCTGGAGTTCTTCCACAACCTGATTACTTCTGTAATGGCTAGCCGAGACTATAAATTTACAGGAAGGAATGATTTTGTCGATCTCATAATGGGCTGGAAGCAAAACCATCAAATCACAGGAGACAGTATAAGTAACATAAAAAGTAATGAACATAAGAAAGTAACTTTAGAAGTTAACGACGACTTGTTAGTTGCGCAGTGCTTCGTGTTCTTTGCTGCTGGATTCGAAACATCATCAAGCACTCTGAGTTACACTCTGTATGAGTTAGCCAAGAACCAGGACATACAAGACAAAGTGTTAGCAGAGGTGGACGCATATTTAGTTCGCCATGAAAACAAACTGAAATACGTCTGTATTACTGATCTGCCGTACTTGGATGCTGTGTTAGACGAAACTCTGCGTTACTATCCCCTGCTGGGTATGATCCCGCGGGAGTTGATGGAAGATTACGTGATGCCGAATGGTGTGAAGTTAGAGAAACACTTGCGTGTACATCTGCCTGTATATTATCTTCATCACAACCCGGAGTACTTCCCCGAGCCTCACGTTTTCCGTCCGGAGCGATTCTATGGCGAAGAGAAGAAGAAGATTAATCAGTACGCTTACCTGCCTTTTGGAGAAGGACCTAGGACATGTATAGGTTAGTGCTTTATTTTAATTATTTTTTACATTAGAACAGTTTAACCTAATGTTATCAAGGAAACCCTAGTACACAAAGGTAGCATTTCGAATAATCCCAGGTCACAATAATTTCATTCCTGTTTATTTTGTTTATTTTATTAAGCTAGTAATTGAACAGTAAATATTTGCCTGTCATCACAATTAAGACGAGTTCATTTTCCTTATTCTTGTTAACCAATTACCTGTAAAATAACAATTATTCTTGGATTCTGAACCTAACGGTTCACGGTCATTGATGTTTGCTTGCAAAGTAGTAATAACAAGTTAATTAATTTGTAACTCTATTGCAAGCACACTAAAATTGGTAATTATACAGATTTATGTACAGCGGCTTAAGGATCATATTCGCTTATCAACGTCCCGTACAAATTGCTTACTTCAAAATGTACCGCATTCAAACAAAGATACGATGATTTCAAGATTGTGTATCTATAAGATAGACTCACTAGACTACACGAGCTAGATATTATAATAATCTACAAAGTACACAATAACAACATTGTTATTGATAAGATAATAAGTACAGGCCGAAAACAGCTGACTATTTATATAACTTTATCTACTCGCATATTTTGGTGAAACCCACTTTAAGATTAGTATGACTTATTGTTGTATTATTAAACAAATGAATCATAAAAACAAATCGAATAAGATAAACTTTAGGTGTAGTGTTATTAATTTGCGATATATCAAGCGATAGGACACAAAATCCAAGAACGTTTGTACTGAAAATTAACACTTCCACTACTAAATGATTATACCTACCTATTGTGTCTAATTTTAACCAGCGGTATCATTCGCGTTCAGATGAAACTATACATATACTTCCCACATGTTGATGAAAAGTAGTCTATATGTTATTAATTTATATACCCTAAATTAATGCTAAGTCTCATTAAAATACATCCAGAAGATTTCGTGTAATAGAGAAACAGAGAACATCCATCTATACAAACAAACTTGCACGTGTATAACAGTACTTAGTAGGTTAAGGTTGTTTTTAAAATAGAATATAACAGAAAAATAGAATATAACAGAAAAATAGAATATAACAGAAAAATATACCAACTTGGTGTATGACAAACATTACATAACGACCGATGTGAAGGTCAGAAAAAAAATATTGACTTCCGCAACGATTACATCTGTGGGACCTTGCTATTAGTATAAGTATGTATTAGGATCTCCTTGCTAAGTAAAAGTCATAAGGGTCTCCCGATCACAGGTTAAGCAACGCTTGGCGAGGTTGGGACTTTGATTTGTGATCGTCTATTTGTATCATTATTTAAAACGGCATGTTGAATTTGCGAGTTCTAGCTAAGATTTGTGGGAACATTTTTAGCAGTTAACCCTAGCGTTAACCCTAGTATAGTAAAAAGGCTAGGAAGATGATACTAGTTCTTATTTAAAACCGATTCAAATGCGAGTAATTCAACATAATTCAATGTTAGTTTGCTTTAATCCCAGGAACCAATGGTTCTATTAAAAAATATATCACTGCTGTGTAGTCTTTTTATCGAGATTTAATTGACTTAACACCTCTTTCTTTGTCTCCAGGAAATCGTTTCGCGAAGATGCAAATGATAGCTGGTCTTATTACGATGCTGAAGAAATACCGTCTAGAACTAGCTGACAACATGCCCAGGACTGTCACGTTCAAGGCTCAGAGTTTCCTCACACACCCTGAAGGTGGAATCTATGTGAAATTCATCGAAAGAGAAGGATGGGAGAACAGAGTTTTTGTGAAGTGAGAAAGTTGGTTTTAAGAAGGTGTCACACACTCCTACATTTCCAGACGATGACGTTTTTAATTTTAATTTTATGAAGCCTACAAGTAGAGTCTGCGCCACGATTCAAGTTCGATAGGAATGGCGCTAGTGTCTATGCAAGTAGTTAGTGCAAAAAAAAATATCCAAATTGAGAACCTCCTTTGGGAAGTTTGGTTAAAAATAAATAGTTCCATAATTTTCAGCCGGACTTGAGTCGTGGCGCAGATTCTACTTGTGTTCCTAAGTGCGTGGTAGTGTGTGATCCGTCTATGTTGATAATTAAAATAATGGTACTGAAAATGTGTAGTAAATAGAAATTGATGCAAGACCATTTTATCATTTTTCCTATTCTTTATATAATAAATTGTGATTTTATACCAATGGATAAAATATCTTTATGGTGAATGAATTATATTTATTTTTGATAATTTTAAGTTAATAAACAGCTACTGCTGTGATATTATTATTAAGGAAAGATGTTTTGTAATTTAAATTAATTATTTTTTATTACAATTTACCTCATTAGGTAAACATATAAATAAATAAGTACTTACTGAAGACAATACTATTAATTATTGCGAGATTAAATAAGTGATAAATATTTTTAGATAAATACATTTCTTTCGATAATATCTTTAGTATTTCATTTACCTGACGATAGTGGTAAAAGAAAGAAAATATGCATTTATGACTATAAGTGCCTACTATCTTCTGCCTCGTTGGTCCAATAGTCGTATAAAGCGGATGATGTGCACGAGGTCTCGGGTTCGAATCCCGGCTCGGGCCGAAATCGATTTGTTGGTTTTAGAAACTTACACAAAGCAGCCCGGAGCCTGGAAGTTGATTATTGATACACCCGTGCATCGGATAGCATGTTAATGTCGGTCCTGCGTCTGATCTCTCTCCGATCGTGTCGGATTGCCTTCCCATCGGGCTATGAGAGTGAAGGAATAGTGAGTGCACTTGTGTCGGTGCAAACACCATTGTATTATAATGTGTCCTAGGCACCTAGCTTAGACAGAACATGGAAGTAGTGAAACCGCAGGAAACAGCCAGTCTTTATAGATATTTCAAAGGAAAATATCCTTTTCTAACAGAAACCAGTGCTCTTGAATTCTGATCAGGCGTATGACTAACAAAATCTAAGCATGAAAAGTAAACAATATGTAAAAAAACACGAATTCCTGAAACAAACCAATCCATAACAACATTAAAATCCCTTTAGAATAAATACATGGTACAAACCTATTCGTCCTAGTTCCATAATAAATATATACATTTTGTATTAGAGCAGCCGCACACTGCAAACTTTTAGTTGGCCGACAGTTTTTTCGGGCTCATAAATTAGTACGGAAATGAATGGTAGTGATATGATGTCCTCTTAGCCGATTATCGGCTACGGCGGTTGTTCTTATGTAAGGAGATTAGCCAACTGCGCAGGTAATATTATAGTGCACAAGCATTTGTGCAGACTCAGGTGCACTCACTATTCCTTCAATCTCATAGCTCGATGGGACGGCAATACGACACGACCGGAGAGAGAACAGGCGCAGGACTGACATTACATGAATAGGTGGTAGTACGGACACACATAACAACGATCAGGTATTTGACCTGTATCAGACTGACAGACAGAAAACTTGAATTCACGATTTTCTTTTAAAAAAAAATACTCCCACCATCGGGCCAATTGACGGCCGACTGTTTAGTGTCTGGTTTGCTCTTAGAATGATATTCTTTAGATAACGTTATAGCTTCGATCCCATGGGAGACCAACGGAAAAAACAACTGAACATCACAAATGTAGGGAGTACATTTTTACTTATATACTTGTGTCTAAAGCTGTCTTTTGTTGAAGATAACTTATAAGAACAAAGCGATCTTCTAGATTTCATCAATATTTTGTCCATTAATATTTTAATTTAGAGTTACTCGTAGGTATAGATTTAGACTATGTAGATGATTGTTTTATCTTGTTTTTTGATGACCAGTCTGAAACGTCGGGCATTTTACACCATTTTTTTCCATAATACTGTGCAAAACATAAAATCTTAGGTAAGATTGAAATATTCACATTAGTACTAGGTACCTTTCAACCATTTTCCAAGCTTAAAACGACATAAAATATTATTTGCCCAAACTTTTATCAGAAAAAAAACTCCTGTCGAGCCTATCTTTCAAGTCTGAAAACTATCTAAGCATAGTTTTATTCTGTCAATTCAAAAACCGACCTAATACTTTAACAGCTAAAGTACATATTTGATTGGCACCTAGCCAAGATTTCTGATGAAAAATGATACAGCCTAAATAATGAGCTAAGATCCAAACAAGACTATTAATATTGTAATAGGTAAGTATGTGTGTATTACATATTCATAAGCCACAATTATATATAAACCCTTGATATTCAGTCAGTGGGTCAGCAGGAGTATTGGTCATTAATTATACGCACTTGTCTTGGAGTTATGGCCATCAAAACAGCGGTAAGCTGGTATTTTTAAGGTGTTTGAGGATTGTGAGTGTGAGCATAAAGTAAAAAGTTTTTATATGGTATTGAACCCAAACTCAAAACCGTTTATTCAAATAAGACTGATAAATCAGCACTTTTCGAACGACAAAAACAAAAGACAGCCCCCAAAACGCCCGCCCTTTGCACGCTTTTATGAAACCTCATACTAGTTGCACTTTGATCTTGGTTTGTTGTGGTGCAATTATCAGAACTTGACCTTCAAGAAGCGCTGATGTTCAGCTTACATTGAATTTATTACTTTTTATCTTTTAGAATTAATCTTCTACACTACTACACAGTAATTTTAGATTAAAAAATCCATAATTTGGTCTATCTCCTTCCAATATTATCTAGAAATACCAACGCACAGTACTTATCATGTATTACGGTATAACGAACAGTTTATTAGCCCGGTCAAAATAGACATAAAAGTAGTGGTCAAATAACAAAAATTCCCACAAAGCTGATTTTTGGTGGAGAGCTAGATTTGATCATTATAAATAAAATACTAGAAGTCCCCATCGATCCCATGTATGCGTCAAAAGTGATTCGAGGTTAAATGTCAAAATTTTTGTTTTTTTTTTGTGTTTTTTTCGAAAACGGTAAGTTTTATCAAAATAATACATCGGACCAAAATTGTAGATTATAAAATTTTCTACAAAAATGGCATTAACAGTTTTCTTCTAAATCTTACCATTCCTGAGATATCGCGCTTCAAAGTATATATTCCATACATGACATGCACACATTTCCACGCCACCTGTGAGGTAATGTACTCGGCGCGTTTTTTTTATCGTGGTTTCCCCTGTAGGCCTACTCCACTAACTGTATTTATCCTTGCTTTATCTATCACAACATGAGTCAGTTTGCACTTAAAGAAGACTTATTCAAATCTTTAGAAATTATAGTTCGGCCATTCAGAGAATGCGTTCCTGACACGTCGCGATTGAACTGACGACGTAACTTTGCAATGGCGTTGCAGTTACGATAAAAATATTTTTGCTGGTTGTTTACCGTTTTAACAATTGAGGAGCATTAAAACAACATTATTATATCAATAATCAATGAATGTAGTTACGTCGTCAGTTCAATCGCGACGTGTCAGGAACGCATTCTCTGAATGGCCGAACTATAGAAATCGTTTATTTGCAGAAAATGTATGTTTCAGATATGGTGATACATTAATTTATATTGTCTTAATACATTTCGCCTTACGGCATGCTAAGTATTTGTTGATGATGATGATGACTAGTTGACATTGACAACAATTTATCTTATCGAAGATAAAAATCAAAAATACACCAGATAATAATATCAACAGTTTCTCATTCATCGTTAGTTGCAGAAATAAACACCAGCTGTATTACTTTAGTATAACTTCAGCAGTTTTTACTTTATCTTTCAAATATAAATCCTGTGAGTAATTACTTTGTTATTATTTTTATAATAGCTTAAATGAACTATTATATACCAACCCGCTTTGGCTTCGCACGTGTTTAATGTTTATACTTATTAATCTTTATGTATAAAAACATTTTTAGTTCAGTAGTTTTTAAGTGTAATCAATACTAATATTATAAAGAGGATAACTTTGTTTGTTTGTTTGGTTGTAATGAATAGGCTCAAAAACTACTGGACAGTTTTTAAAAATTCTTTCACCATTCGAAAGCTACATTATCCACGAGTAACATAGGCTATATTTTATCCCGGTACGGGCAGTAGTTACCACGGGACGCGTGTGAAACCGCGGGAAAACGGCTAGTCGAATATACATACATAGCGACATAAGCGGTTGAAGAATTCTGATTGTGAATTGAAGATATTCTCATGTTATTGTTATTTTTTATTTTACATGTATGATTTCTGTAAATACTTTTACATATTAATTGTTGTAAATAAAAAGTGATTGCATGAAAATGTTGAAAAATACCATAGTCTATTCGAAAAATAAAAAATGGTACATAATAAAACTTTTTTTCCATTACACTCGGTGGTTTCGTGGCCTCACCACAGATAGTCCACGTATCACATTCCCACTTAATTCCCGCTAGATTGAATGGCGCGCGATTTGACGCGTGACGAGCTTACCAACCGTTCCACCTGGGAACTGGGAATCTGGGAACCTTGGATTCTTCTCCATTTATTTACAAAGTAGCTGTGGAGGTTGTTAGAGAAAATGTAATTTCGGTCTTTAGGTACGTTGATTGGTTTGCTAATTATTTACTGTAATTGGTGATTGTGCCAAATGTTTTGAAATTCTGAAGTTAACCATTTTATTCCTTGTGCGGTTGTTTTCATAGATACTGTCGAGATGCTTTAATTGCTTGTCCCAATTTGGCTACTATTGATTTCGCAATAGTCATAAAAATATGGACAAAACACTGCCATGCTTTACGTGTCAAATGGCTAATTTCAGAATTGCAAAGTTTTTGGTGTGAACTGTAACTGTATGATTAAAATTTTAATCATTTCTTGAATTTCCAATTGATTTAATTGCTCATCATCCTGCTTGATTACCACAAATTCTTAGACAGTAGCATCAATAATGAATAGCATGATCGTATTGTTCCTATTCCTAGTGTAGTACTAGGAATAGGAACTACATTCCAAACGCTCAATAAGCAATTTTAAAACCCTCTTCGGAACTAATAAAAACATAGCAAAATCTTCTAAAATTTTTGCAGTAACTTTTTGAATATACTAACATGGATTGCTACTCGCGAGTGGATTGGTCTGCTACAAAATCTTGTATATTTTTATTTGAAAAGTTGGCGATAAGAAAACTGTCCGACTGTCGGAAATACTTGGTTGGAAAGACCAGTTTTGTGAAATAACCTTAAGATTTTCATGAACTTTACAGTATTACAGGATATAAAAACTGACCGTTTTTATATGAAGTAAGTTCTTAAATTTTCCATTGAGTAAATCCGGGGTCTTATCAGACAAGTTGTACTATCGGCAATGACAGAAATAATTTGCTGGTAACCTGAAGATAATCATGATTAGCTTCTTAAAGGTACTCACAGGGTTAATCAATCAGATATAAATGTAGTAAGTAAAAGTGACAAAGCAGTTTTTAAACCTTACATCTCAGTACTTATCAAAAATATCGGCCGACTAAAAAGTTCTGCGCTCTTGTACAACTTTATGTTGTACAAATAAAGTATCTTAAATATTCACTCCGAAAGTAAAAAAAATACACAACAGTAAAAAAAATGTTTGTCAAAATCCTCGTAATTCTGCAAATTGGCAAAGAAACTGAAGATTAAATTTCTTCGAGAGTTACACAAAGAGATTGCTCGTCGGCCGCATACTTAAACTTGCCCACAGTATTGCTAACAATATATAATATATATACAGCTATATTTTCTCTCCATATGCCTCTGTTATGATTATTGCTATCGTAAAATAAATCCGTACGTTTGCCGTAACGGTTCGCGGAAAAATTGCCGGAATGCCAGATGTTTACTGAGTGCTACCTCATCTTGTCCGGTTTTTGTAAACGAAACTGTGGGTTTTTGGGGCCCTATGTATTTTTCACGTAGCTTCAAGAAAGTTGTAATTAACCATGGTGAATTTCGACATGTAAGCTATTATATAACTATATAACTTTTCGGTTATTATGTCACTTTACATCGAAGAAACATAAGCTGAAATATGATCTGAAATCAATCCTAAATATCCAAAAGCAGATACAAATAAGCCCGCAACAAAAATAGCTGTACCTGTACCGGCAATAGAAACTACTCAACAGCCAGTAAGGCTATAAACGGGATCCTGGCCAAAATACTCGTCTATTCATAAAAAATAAGTGCGTCCCCAACAAATGGGCTTACTACAATAAAAACTTCGGTATCCTTCCGCGGGTTAGAATTAGCTGGCCGAAGGAAGGTGCGTTTTGTACAATATTGCCGTTTAGTATTGACGAGATTCGTGACCATAATATGTGTATATATCATATGGAGTGAGCTGGAATGTGAGCCTGAATATTTGAAAGATGATAGAGGTTGTTAGAAGTGCATTTTTGTGATAACTAATAAAACTTTTGAATAGCATGAAATAAAAACTGATGGCTTTAGTCATAAAGCACCAAAAACTTTTGCATTGAAGACCTGATTTCTGCTGTCAAACGTAAATCTGTTTAAACACCAATACTTTTTACCAACATAATATAATAAACAATTTTATTATTTCCTTCACACTTAACCTTGAAACTCCTAAAAAAATTACACCACCGTAACACTTTATAACTCCCAAAGTACTGGACACACAAATTCTTCACGAAACTTACTCCACAAGGACAATAGAAACTTGCTGGACTCGGATCCCTTCCGAAACACATCTATATCCATTAAAACTTAGATTAGCTGAACCCTACACCCTGACCTTTGCAAATATACTTTAGACACGATTATTTTTAGATCAAGGAAATAAGATCAAGAGAATGTGGGTTAAAGATATGTTTCCTTAAGTTTGGAATATGTGGTCTTGAAAAGGATTGATTGCCTTTTATCGAATTTGCATTTTGAAATATAACACTGACTTATGTGATTTTGCCTAGCTAAGTAAGAATATAAACGCCATACGAAAGTAACTCTGTCTGTCTGTCTGTTATGCTTTCACGTCTAATCCACTGAACTTATTTTAATAACATATTGTACAGAGGTAGGGTTGACCTTGAGAAAGAACATAGGATAGTTTTTATCCCGGACTTTCGATGGGTTCTCTTGAAAACGCGACATAACCGAACATGACGCGGGCGAAGCCGCGGCCGGAAGCTAGTATCATATAATATTGGTAGGAATATCTGTGATCTGCCTATTATGTCAAGTAGTTGAGAAGTCATTGAAATTATTTATAGCATTTCGGGACTAAAAATAATATTGTGTTTATAAAACAAGTTAACCTTCCCGGTACTTTTCCAGTTTTTTTTTTTTTTTTTTATAACAGTGTGTCATGTCATTGTCCAGCGACATTGACTGTCAGATCGTCTGTATTATTTGATTAGATTGTTGTATTTCACGGTCAGTTCCAGAACATTTATACGTCTGAGCTCTATATAAGATAGTTGTTGCTAGGCTAGACCCGTTAGGGCCTTATCATACTAGCGGATTGCAAGTGTGTTCAAAGCGGAACGGACGCGCAACAAAATTCGTCACGAAAAGCAGTGTTTTATTCGTTTGCAAGAAAACACAAAGTAGTCGCTCTCTTCCATTCGATTATTTTTGAATCCATTTTGTTAATGAGTGTATTTTACATCGTTAATTTGCTACAAACACGTTGCGAATTTACCGCACGTCCGCGACGTCTTCGCTGAGCAGCCGCAGCGTGTTCGCGTCGCATTCGCTATTCGCCCGCTCCGCTTTGGAGACGCTCGCAACCCGCTAGTATGATAAGGCCCTTAGGTCTGCTAACCGACGAACTACAGAACTATTATGACGCGTAAAGCAATCAACTTATAGTTTTTGTGCTGAGCAGAGGCGGAGAAAGTGTAACATAATGACCAATGACGTCAATCTAACAGTATGACTACAATTGCATTTGTGGTTTGAAGCCGTGGATACCTTTCGGAATCTTTTATATAATATGGGTTATTTTCAAATTGTACATTTCGTGTCGATGCGGCAACAATACCTACGTTCACTTATGGTCTTACAAAACTAGAAAAAATAACTCTTTACACATAGACAGCTTGTTCTAAATAACCTGTTATCACAGCCCAGATACAGTATCACCCCATATGACCCAGTTTCTCATAAAAACAAAGTATGTTGGGATTGTCGCCATGGTGTGCCAATCACGCGAGTTCCAATTTAACTTTTAATGAATACGCTGGCTTGCGGCGGCCGCTCCCTTTGTCCCTGATTTCAATTTAATTGTGTATGTATAAGTGGTCATTTGTTTATTGTTTTGTTTATGGGGACCAAGATTTTAGGGGGTTATTGAAATGTCAAATAGTAAGTGTTTTGTAAATGATACTGCTGCAGAGCGTCGGGTAATTTTACGAATTAAGATATGATTTTGAGACGGGTTACAATTGTGATTGAATTTGAATTCTAGCTTTGTAATAAAGTGGTGATATTTGAAAAACAGTAGCAACTTCTATGACTTTTTCGAAGCGATCAAAGGAGGACTGTAAAGTAACCACACAACAAATATGAATAAAAGAGTAAATTCAAGTTACCATTTACTATTTTATCTTAACTTTACAATGCTAAATTACTTATTATAACGCTAAAATACTTTATCAATGCTAAACCTCACTCAGTGTCACACAAGTTCAATCAGGCCGATGTTGAGTTTATATCTTAGATCTAGATATTCACAGCACAAAGGCCCAGCGCTGGGCAAACGACTCGGCCTAAATCTAGATTAAGAAAATCTAGACATTATGCTGAGGTTGCGTGTTTTGGCTGCTTAATTTTACGCCCTTTTTGAGGTCGGCCTGGGATTAGGAGCGAAGAATATTTGAGAAATATGTTAAAGATATTTTCACAAATAAAAAGGGAGCGTGGATTTACGAAATATAGGTGATGTTAGTCGTTGTATTATGAGAACTAGGCGAAATAAAAGCGTAATGACAAACTCTAGATATATGTGTCAGTTCGCGGTAAAAGGTACCTTATGGGTGTTGGCACTTACGACATTATGTTTTTTTAGTCTAATCAAGATTGTAGAATTTGTATCTCCAAATGACTTAAGCGCCAAAGTCCCTAAGGTACCTTTTGTCATGAAATGACACATATTGTCACATAAACTCGAGGTGAGAAATGCTGAAAAACACGAAACGAATTTAAAAAATAAAGCAAACTCTACAAGGAAACAACTCTACCAGTAGATTACTCGCTAGTCAAAAAAGATAAAAAAATAATTACTACCCTCCAAAAGCACGTACAATATTTAAGTGTACATATAAAGTTCCATGATAAGTGTGGGGCCATAAAGTAGGCGTCCATAGTCCGGTCACGTGGCAGCGACCGCCTGTGTTTATAGGCGCCAGTAATGACTGGATAAAACCGGAATGGGCTGGTTTATTATGGCTGTTTGGGTTGCTGGTACGAAGTTACAGAAGATCCGTTTTACTAGACCTGATAGTGTAACTGCACGCTTGCTGTTGTCGTAGACCAAATGTGTAAATAGAGAATAAAAAACCGGCCATGCTTGAGTCGGAAGCGCTCACGAAGGGTTCCGTACCATTATTTAGAAAATGAGCAAAAAAATCACGTTTGTTGTATGGGAGCCCCCCAAAATATTTATTTTATTCTAGTTTTCAGTATTTGTTGTTATAGCGGCAACGGAAATATGTACATCATCTGTGAAAATTTCAACTCTCTAACTATCACGGTTAATGACTGTATCTCATGAACCGTGATAGTTACCTGTTACCTGGTGACAGACAGTTGCGGAAAGTGATTCTCAAAGGACGCGGGTAAAATTGCTGACGAAATCGAATAAATGACTATCAAGAATAATTTTGACGGTATAAAAATCACGTTATAATATATTTGTAAAACTATCTTCAAGTCTACCTTAAAATAATCGCTATTACAAGAAGTAAGTTTTCTGGCCACCCTGCATAGTGGGTCGAGCTAGCTCAGCTATACTTGCTCTAAGAGTATTACAAGTATTTACGTAACGTATAACTTACGTTAAATATGAACATACACGGCACTTACAGGGTTTTACTACTGATCACTGAACTGCCTCGTTGGTCTAGCTGTCGCAAGTGCGGCTGCTGAGCACGAGGTCTCGGGTTCGATTCTCGAGTCGGGCCGAAATCGCTTTGTGGGTTTTAGAAGATTTTCACAAAGCAGCCCGGAGCCTGGAAGCTGGTGATTGATACACCCGTGCATCGGAGAGCACGTAAATGTCGGTCCTGCGCCTGATCTCTCTCCGGTCGTGTCGGATTACCGTCCCATCGGGCTATGAGAGTTAAGGAATAGTGAGTGCACCTGTGTCTGCGCAAATGCTCGTGCACTATAATATGTCCTGCGCAGCTGGCTGATCCCCTTAAATGAGAACAGCCGCCGTGGCCGAAATCGGCCGTGGACGCCATAGACTACTGATCAAACCATGCACTCCCTATTCAAGAGGTATCCTGAAAGAAACGTTTTTTGAACGAAAATTTTTTTAAGCTTACCTTTACAAAATTAAGTCTAATTAAGTTTTTGTTTTGCATTTTATTCTGTATTCTTCAAGGACATCATTATTTATGTATGTAAAGTGAATTATTACATACTTGAATCACTAAACTAGGTATGTAGTCATTAGGTGTAAGGCAGACGACGTTATTTCCGTGAATAACATTTTAGTCTATGAGAATCGAACATAGGCAAATATTTACATAGAGTGACGAATAAAAGTATAAAAAAAAACATCTTTAATTTGATTTTGAACCAACCACTTTTAAAAGTTTTACTTTTCATATGAGAGTTAAATATATTGAATTTGAATATATTGAAATTGAAATTGGTGTAAACATGTAGGTAACCTTTTAACTATTAACACACATTATAAATAAAATACACTACCACTAAATCTTCGTACAATATATTTCAGTTGGCACTCCGCTACGCACTACAGTACTGCCAACATACATATTTATACTGGGCGACAGGAAAAAGCCATTGCTCACTTCCGTTTCCCTAATGACGTTTGTTTTATTTTATTTGAGCTAACATATAGTTAAATCGTTACACGTTATTGCTTCTAACTTTTATTTTATTATTTTGTTACATATAGCGGGGATGTTTTAGTTGGAAACACATAAGATAGCAGCAGCTATTGTATTACACTAGTAACCTGAAAAAGTCATCGCATAAATAGCATAAATAGCATAACTAATTTTCAATAGTTTTCAATCCTAAAATATAGTTCCCAATAACGCGACTATATTTCAGCTGCTTGAGGTTTCCCACAGCCACAGCGGCAGCAGCAGCACAGCACACAGAACTTGCAAGAATATCATCATCCTCCGAGCCTTTTTCCCAACTATGTTTGGGTCGGCTTCCAAGAACTTGCAAGAGTATATAGTTTTATATAGTACACAAACCAAGTAACATTGCAGGCAAAAACAAGTCTCGCATAAAATGCCTAACTTTATCGCCCTCGTAATCTAAGTATACCTAGGTCATTGAACTTCAACACCTGGGAGTAAGTTTACACCGCAGTTCATTGACCTGCAAGCTAATGACCCCACACTTCAGTAAAGGTCACCGTATGAAATTAGATCGGCCCTCTGATTTCCTTGTGTTATGATTATCTATGAAGGAAAGTAAAATAATATTTAAAAAGTTCTTTTCCTTATCACGCACGTGTCACAATCATAATCAATCATTACGGTTTTTCGGTTGTGTGTTGTCAACTACTGCCTATATTTTTTTTTGTAAAATGAATTCTAGGTATTGTGATATGGAGACGTATGGGGATGATTGTATGGTATTTTTGACGATTCATATACAACGAGCATGTATTTCGAACCTTGGGAGAGGCCATTGTTCGGCAGTGGATGTCTTTCAACTGACACGATAAGCTTATTTGTCATGGACCTACGAGGCACATAATACTTAGTACCTAAATCTAAATCTATACAAATATTCAAAGACCTATGACATACTTTTTTACAACAAAGATTCTAAGCCCACAAAGAAAGATAGAAAAAAAATCTATGTAACAATAAACCTGTGTTCGCCAGTAATCTCGCAAGTCTGGACAAAGCAACTGTATTACATGAACACACAGAAAATAAAGCTTGTCATCAATCACACCGAACACATACGTCATGCGACGGTCACCACAATACACGGTTATGAGCTCCCATAAAAAATCACGCGGAATAAAGTGTGTTATTGAAAAATATTGCCGCGCCGCACAGTAGATCGACGCCATACAAGCGTTGGGACATAGGATATTTAAATATCCAAATGTCAATTTTTGAAAAACGAGTTATGCCATCGTATTTGTCTTCTTATTAGCTGTTAAAAATGTTACTAGCATTTTCTGATTGGACACTTACATCGAGAGCTATAGCGCAAAATGTGATTTAAATGTATGGGAAGTGACTTAAAAACTGATGTATCTCGAGATTCCCTTCACCTTTCGACTTGATTTTTTTATATGGTAATAAGACATATATTTGGCACATTTTCTTCAAACAAACATGGTGCGATAAATGTGCCCGTTTTAAGATACAAGTATAGACCGATTTTTGCAATATCATCTACATATTTATTTATAAGTTTCACATATTTTATCTCTGAATCTCACTTCAGTGGTGACTCACTGATATGGTCAGGCCATAACTCATTGGTGCACCGATAATATAATCTCTGGAAATAATTATATACTACTAATGAGATAATTTGTTAATTTTTGGTAATTTGTTATTACCTAAATTTTAATGAGGTGATTAGCTATTTTTTTGAAAAATTAGCTAATTACTTATAAAAGACCTTTTTATTGTTTACAATAAGAACTCGAATCGATTTTTAACATACCTACCCTCATTAGTGCCAATTTTGGAAACCATATAAATAGGTGCATTACTTGAAGAGCATTAGTTGTAATTTCATCCTCATCCGAGTGTTGTCATTATGTCTTTTCACGGTTTCGGTACTTACCTCGACCTTTACATTTCTCTACGTGAAGGTGGTGATATTCGGGACTATAATCAATTATTTACGTCTCTGAAAACCAATAGTGATTTTCAGTTAAGAGACGCAGTTGAAAAAGAACTTAAAGAATGGTGTCGTAGATTTTGTTATCGGATCTATGCTAAATGGATGAAATCTTCAAGAAATCAAGAAGCATTTATGCGGAAGTATTCCTCCTGGTTGCAAGCAGATATCAAATGGCCAGAAAATTGGAAAGAGAATGTTATTATACCCGAAGAAGAAATAAACGAGGCATCTGAAGAACCAACAGCGACAACATCCGATTCTTTCACAAATGTTGTGATGAATCCGGAATGTCGGGTTTCCGACGCATCTACATCTACTTCGATAGAAAGCCGCAAACCTTTTGAAGAATTATCGAACAAACAAAAAAGAAGACGCACAGAATCGAGTTGCAGCTCCTATAGCACGGAAGAAATCGTCTTCTCTGCTCAAACGAGCCTCAAATCATCTGGAAAAAAAGATGTGGCTGAAATCCTGCAGTACCTTTTAGAAAATCCAGAGCAAGTCTCTAAAGCAAAGCAGTTTATTCAATTTGGAGAAATGAAAGAAATATCATCCCAAAAAGCTTTGGCATTATATGTCACTTTAAGACTATCAAAGTTTCGATACATAACACTAAGAGATTTCAGTGAAAAGGAAGGAATTTGTAAATACCCTAGTTATTATAAACTTCAAGAAGAGAAGAAAAAGTGCTACCCTAACAACAGTGCTGTAACAATAACAGAAACTTCTGTTAAGATTAAACTTCAAGCTCTGTTAGACTTAACTGTAAATAGACTTATTCAGTGTTTGGACATAAGTCTTGACAAAGATGAACTCCTGCTAATAAGCAAATGGGGGTTTGATGGAGCCTCAAATCAAAGTGTACATCAACAAAAGTCGGATTGTTCAAATCAAGAACTACAAAGCGTGTTCATGGCGAGTCTTGTGCCATTGAAGCTCACAACTCAAGATGGATGTATTATTTGGCAAAACCAACGGCCTTCATCAACGTCTTTCTGCCGACCCATTATGTGGAAGTTCATGAAAGAAACGGAGTTTAATGTTAAAAACGAAATGACTAATATAGAAACAGAAATAGAAAGTTTAAATCCAACGAAATGTGAAAATGCAACTATCAAGCATAAATTGCTCTTGACAATGATAGATGGAAAAGTGGCATCCTATATCTCTGGCACTTCTACAGCAGTTTGCGATTTGTGTAAGGCGCGTCCGAAGGAAATGAACAATATAGAATTGGTTCAGAAAAAACCAGTGGACGAAGATATGTATAAATATGGATTAAGCAGTCTTCATGCATGGATCCGTGCCATGGAATATTTGCTTCATATAGCATATAGATTAGACATTAAATCTTGGCAATCAAGAGGAGACGATGCCAAAAAATCTGTAGATGAAAGAAAAAAGAACATTCAAGACAGATTCAGAAAAGAAACTGGTTTATTATTAGACGTTGTAAAACAAGGCAGTGGGACGACAAACAACGGAAACTCAGCTAGAAGGTTCTTTCAAGATCCAGCCAAAACTGCTGATATAACTGGACTAGACGTTGCTTTAGTGCAAAGACTTGGTGTGATCCTACAATGTATTTCTTCTGGTGAAAAAATTATTGTAAACAAATTTAATGAATTCTGTATAGATACTGCAAAAATGTTTACCAATCTTTATCCATGGTATTATATGCCTGTGAGTATTCATAAGTTGCTTATTCATGGAGCTCATATAATTGAGCATTTGTCTATAGTGTAAATCGGTTTTTTGTCAGAAGAAGCATCTGAAGCGAGAAACAAAGATTTTCGTAAATTTAGAGAGTCTCACTCGAGAAAAAGTAGTAGTATTAATTGTAATGAAGATGTACTTCATAACGTGCTTCTCACTTCAGATCCTTTTTTGACAACCATACGCCCAAAATTGGATCGTAACGTAAAGAGAAATATGTTTAAAGAAGTTTATGAAATGATAGTCACAGAAGAAAATCAAGTAG
The DNA here is from genome assembly GCF_022581195.2 of Helicoverpa zea. Classification (NCBI taxonomy): domain Eukaryota; kingdom Metazoa; phylum Arthropoda; class Insecta; order Lepidoptera; family Noctuidae; genus Helicoverpa; species Helicoverpa zea. Next base: position 11,223,677 of record NC_061466.1, on the reverse strand, counting down.
AATTTTGTGACGTTATGAATTTAATATCTGATAGCGATTCTGAAGAATCTGAAATAGAATCTGATGATGATATTTTCTGTGACTAACACTTTCTTTTAGACTATTTATTTTTATGATGCTTTATGATGCTGTTCTTCGTTTTGTTTGTTATACTGAATATTTGTTTTTACTGTTTTTATCATGTCTAAATATTAGTGTCAACCAATTTAAAATTTTGTCCTTACTTTATCATTATGAAATTAGTTATTAGTAAATTGTAGTTAAGTACTTCAATAAATATCTTAGTAATAGAATTGTAGGTATATTTTGATGTTTTTACATATTTTATTATTTGTAATTTATTATTTTTTTAGTAACTAAGCGTGACAATAAAATATTTTTTTGTTTTTCATAAAAAACGACTGCTTTTATTTAATTTAATTTCAGTCAACCATGCGCCTATTTATATGGTTTCCAAAATTGGCACTTATGAGGGTAGGTATGTTAAAAATCGATTCGAGTTCTTATTGTAAACAATAAAAAGGTCTTTTATAAGTAATTAGCTAATTTTCCAAAAAAATAGCTAATCACCTCATTAAAATTTAGGTAATAACAAATTACCAAAAATTAACAAATTACCTCATTAGTAGTATATAATTATTTCCAGAGATTATATTATCGGTGCACCAATGAGTTATGGCCTGACCATATCAGTGAGTCACCACTGAAGTGAGATTCAGAGATAAAATATGTGAAACTTATAAATAAATATGTAGATGATATTGCAAAAATCGGTTTATACTTGTATCTTAAAACGGGCACATTTATCGCACCATGTTTGTTTGAAGAAAATGTGCCAAATATATGTCTTATTACCATATAAAAAAATCAAGTCGAAAGGCGAAGGGAATCTCGAGATACATCAGTTTTTAAGTCACTTCCCATACATTTAAATCACATTTTGCGCTATAGCTCTCGATGTAAGAGTCCAATCAGAAAATGCTAGTAACATTTTTAACAGCTAATAAGAAGACAAATACGATGGCATAACTCGTTTTTCAAAAATTGACATTTGGATATTTAAATATCCTATGTCCCAACGCTTGTATGGCGTCGATCTACTGTGCGCCGTGTGGATTCCGCGGAATCAATTTAGTGCGGTGTAATAGTGGGATTTTTTTTTATCTTGTTACAAGATGTTGTATGGTTTTCTTTTTAGGAATGATTGTTAAAAGGGTGATTTTTAATAATATTTTTGTTTATAAACTTGTTGATTTTGATTACAAGGTGATTAGATGATCTGGCAGTCTTTTTGGAAATTAATGAGGATCAGTAAATAAAAGTTAATAATGATAGTTGAATTTGATAAAAAAACAATTTAGTTACCACTACAATAGCGATAAATTGGTCATTCACCTGAAAAGTGAGCTTAAAATAATTCAGAACGAGTATGCATAGAAATCACACTAAATAATTCGCCATCATAAGTGGAATGATATCTAAGAATAGGTATTTTCCTAGTGCCGTTTGTAATAATTGTCAGAACGACAGACGGGTCTGTCTTACACTCGGTCCGTTCAACTGAAACTATGGTTAAATCTGACGACGTTTATTTTAAAAGGGTCTAAAATAGGTCTGAAATGTCTCCGTCAATAAAGTAGGTTTTAGACTTTGTATGAGAATGAGGTAAGTGGTAGATTAAAATTGTAATAGGAAAGTAGATTGATTTTACCCGATTGCTGAAGAAGATATTTATGGTGTATCAATTGTCATCATCTATCTGGGAAACCTTACATAAAAGTTGATGATCCTAACTCATATAAACCTTTTTAAGATTTTTTTAAGAACAATAACTGCCAATGCCAGAAACATTTGCGTATAGTTTTGTCTACAAATTATTTTTACATGTAGGCAACATGTTCATTTTGTGGAGGAAATAAGTAAAAAAACCAGCAACATTTTAATCTTCCTGCCTCTAAGACTACAATAGACTGTTAGCTTGCAACAAAATAGGTCACCTGCTAGTGGCTGCTCTAAATAGCTGCTACACATACTGACCGATAGACATACACATTTACATAGGTATATGTAGACGATATACTTTCTTCATTGTATTCACAAAAACCGGCTAAGTTCAAGTCGAAATCGCATGAAGGGTTCCGTACCATTATTTAGAAAATGAGCAAAAAAAATCAAATTTTGTTGTACGGGAGCCCCCCAAAATATTTACATACTAGCTGTTGCCCGCGACTTCGTCTGCGTGGGCAATATAGAATTGTCAAAATACTATTTATGTGGTGTGTTTATGTATGTGTGGCCATTTATCATCATCATCATCCCCCTGCCCCTATCCCAATTTTATTTGGGGTCGTTATTATGTTTTCTCCTTCCATACTCTTCTATCTGCCGTCGTCTCTCATGTGTGACCTTTATATTTAAATGAAAAGTTATATTTAGATGAAAGTTTGTGACGTTGTGGAAATCTCGCTATGTTAAGTTGGGATTCCACCGAAATGTTTGAATTAGTTCACGAACAGGCCAATATCTGTGAGAGTCCAATTCATGTGTTCGTACTTGAAGCATGCAGTTTTTTTTTCAAAATGTGCGCTCGCAATTTGTCACTTCTTGGTGCAGCCAGCAAACATAAGGCTGTTTACATGCTAATAATTATGAAGCTTCTCCAGAATTGATTTAAAAATATTTTTCGTCAGCGGGCTATAGTAGCGTAGTTAATATAACAAACTAAAACAATCTTGTTGATCCTGCAAATATAGTTAGAGAAGCGGGTGTGCAGGATGACAACTAAGAGTTGGTAAATACGTTCTGAAGACGTCCAAGTCCCCGCGACCAAAACTAATTCATTACTATTTTAAGTTCATGTACTATAAAACTCAAGTGAAAAAAACTTTTTTTTTTTTTATTATCTTTCATTAGAAAAAAACTTAAAAACGTTTATTCAAATTAGGCTCATAATTCAGCAAAAACAAAAGACAGCCCCCAAAACCCCTTCACCACTTCCTATGTGTTTTTGTGAAGGTGGAGAAAAGGATTACCAAGCTCCGAAAGGCCTGGGTATGTGCAACACGTTGCATGGCATCCTGGAAAGTTACGTTATTCTCAGCCATTAGTTTGACTTGTTCATTAGAGAATGCAGTTTTCTGTGCATTGAGCAGTGCAGCATTGGGTGCAACGTGAGGGAGTGTTAGGTTGTGGCTCTGGTGGGCCTCAATGGGGTTTGCAGAATCTCCTAAAGGGGCGCGTGAAATAACGCGCATCGCTGACATGGGCATGTTAGACACGGGTCTCCTAGGAGCCGGATGGTCGACGACCCACTCAAAACTCATCGCCCACGCCTATGGTGGCCGGGAATCGGCTCCCGTGGTTTCTTACCGCAGTGGGAATTTTCAATCGTTCCGCCGCCTCATTCTTTTTCATCCCATTTCTTCTCGCCCCAGACCATGGCTTAAACCTGGGTCGGGTACGATAGTTCGCACAGTCCACACAGTGGTGATAGTCGGACACCATCTCCATGAGATCAGAGTTGGGAATATATGTTTTCAAAAAAAATAATAGTACATTTAACGAAAACACGTTTTATAGCAAGTTTTTGTAACTGAATGATATCAATTATGTAAACGTAGATATATAAAAGGTGCTATTTTAGACTCAGCTCGGGTCTGGTTGTGACTATTCATAATCGAGAACAGTGTATTTGTGATCAGAAGTTGAAAGTAAGTACATACATATGTCTCTGGTATGCGGCGCGTAATTTGTACGTTTTCAGGGGCGATAAAGCATTTTACGTGCGTATGGTATTCAATCGAGGAAGCTCTCATTTCTTTAATGTGCACTTTGTGTCTGGGCTTGTCTCTAAAGCTACAGAAACTTAAACTCACGCTTAGCAGTGCTTGCGAGAGACAGATCTTTCTCCTTTCTTTTAGGATCCATAAGCGTTACATGTTTTGCACCACACAAAAAAATATTTAAGGTTTACTTAATACTACTCATTTAACGTAAGTTGCTTTTAAGCCTCCACATTAATGGAAGATAAGCTAAAATAAAACCCCAGCTCAATTTGTTTATGAAAAAATGCACAACTCCATATACAACTTTACATGATAATTAATTAATGTTCCGCTAATGTCTTTCCACCTTGCTGCTTTGTCAAATTTGTTGTATTTTATATACCACAGATGGAGCCGCTTTGACCGTGGCTGAATAATTTTACCCCTGTTGACCGGGATAAAAAGTAGCCTATATGTTAATCCAGGGTATCACCTATCTACATACCAAATTTGAATCAAATCTGTCTAGCCGTTTTTGCGTGATTGAATAGCAAACATACATCCATACATTCCAATACATTCTCACAAACTTTGACATTTATAATATAAAGTAAGAGTAAGATTTTGTCAAGGAGTACGGTAGACTCGGTCGAAACCTTATACGTATGAATAACAAAACATAAAGAAATATTGATTTTGAATCGACAACATATATCCGCAAAATTCGGATTATGGAGAATTTCGTTAAATTCCAATGGCCCTGACAGCCAAAGCGCAGTATGACAGCCATATTTGTCAATAGATATAGTTATCAGTAGATAGATCGACCATTATGTGATTTCTGGTGAAGCCAAAAACGAAACACACTTTTTTATGTAGAAGTTATAGTATTTAGAGTTACGTATTAGTATTTATAGCGTTTCTTAATTTTTGGAATCAATTCATAGAAAATGTTAAACATTTTTTAAAGTATCGCTTGTTTTGTTACTAAAATTTGTCTTTAACACATTCGGGGGCCAGTTACATGCCTCTACAGTGGTCAGTTTTTGGACTCTTATCGCATAAAATTATGTGTCACGTATTGCCTATCTATCAAACGGTAGTGGGTTTCTAAATCTATGACAGCATCCATGATAAAAGGATAGAAACCTGCGTACAAATCAAAAAAACCGGCCAAGTGCGGGTCAGATTCGCGTACGAAGGGTTCCGTACCATTATTTATAAATCGGACAAAAATATCACGTTTGTTGTATCGGAGCCCCCCAGAATATTTATTACATTCTAGTTTTCAGTATTTGTTGTTAACGCGGCAATAAAAATACATCTTCTGTGAAAATTTTAGCTCTCTAACTATCACGGTTCCTTAGATGCAGCCTGGTGACAGACGGACGGACAGACGGACGGACGGACGGACGGACAGACAGAGGAGCGAAAACAATAGAGTCCCGTTTTATCCTTTGGGTACGGAACCCTAAAAACAAAAAAAAATACAGGATTCAGAAAAAGAAACAAAACTCAAAAGAGGCCGTCTATACTAATTTAACAAAATATTAATAAAATACGGTTTATCCCTGTTGACCGGGATAATAAGTAGCCTATGTGTTAATCCAGAGTATAACCTATCTACATACCAAATTTCAACCAAATCGGTCCAGCCGTTTTTGCGTGATTTAATAACAAACATACATCCATACATTCTCACAAACATTCACGTTTATAATATATGTAGGATTTTATTATAGTTTTCAGTATTTGTTGTTATAGCGGCAACAGAAATACATCATCTGTGAAAATTTCAACTCTCTAACTATCACGGTTCATGAGATAGAGCCTGGTGACAGACGGACGGAAGGACGGACGGACGGACGGATGGACGGACAGAGGAGCGAAAACAATAGCGAACACAAGTATTTCTGATCTTATGCGATCAAGCATTTCATAACTATTCCACTGCAATGCACAGGCACCCCACGCAGTGTAGGAAGGAACTAAAGTGCTTCTAATTCTTAATAATGGACAGCAATTAGCACGTACTGAAAAAAAATACTAAAATAGTTGCCTGAACGTGATATAAAAACAAACTCCACACAGCCACTGAGCACTAGATGTCGCTACTAGTCTAACACAGCAGTAAAAACCTAATGAAACCCCACCCCAATATAACTACGAACATTAAATCCAAAGATTCTTGCAGTTTGAAAGTTGGAAGTTATGAAATAATTCTTTGGAAAGCTAACAAAAACATGTTATTGAAGTGGCTTAAAGCTGGAACTTGTGACAGCTCAAATACTTAGCACTCTGTAGTTCGCAAGTCCGTTGCATTCTTTCTCCGTGTTTTCTTCGCAACTTGCCTGACTTTATTCATTACGATATTTTTAAGTGATTTTTCGAACTGTTGGGTTTGCTTGTAAAAAGTTTTGTTGGAGAATTTTATTTTATTTGCTGTTTTTCAGATGTGGTTTAACTCTAGTTGCGGTTGATAAAAAAAGTAAATAATAACTGTAACATTTTTGATTAAGGGTTGTTTTAAAATTGGACGTTTGCGGCTACTTTGCGACAACGGCGCGTTTGTCGTTTAGTGCACCGAAATTCATTTGTTTTCAATAAAAAACACTCAAAACGTCAATTTTGAAAAAACCCTCATTAATGTAAGATTCTTTACTTTCGTAATGTTAGCTTATAAACCTGAATAATAATTTTGTTTATAAAAACCTGTTATAAAATATTAACACCGCCTTCCAGAAAATGCACCCCCAAATCAAAAACACCAAAGACCAAATTCACCAACAACTCAAAAACTTCAACTGCACCAGTGGTAAGTAACAATTTCCAATAAATGCAGCTTCGAATATCTTAGTTGTAACTCTCCTAAAGAACAGTTTTCAAGTCAATCAGTGGCTCGCTAATAGTCCGGGGAAGTACTTATTCCCGGTTATTTTTGCATAAGTGCCTTGCCGTTTATACCGGGACATCGAGGGACATAATTTCACATTGAAAATGTAAATTCCTCTGAAGTTCTGAGTACTTAAAGTTCCAGACGGGGACGCGTTGGTCGGGAGTGTAAACAGAATTATATTTAAACGTTGTGGTTGGTACATTTTATGGTGATGCATTTTATGGAATGATATAGAATTTACTTGGTGAATAGTTTAAGGGTTGTACTTAACGTCGTTAGTGTGAATTATATTTGGAATTGTAGGTAGGTATATACTTTTTATGTCAGATGTATAGCTTCTTATGAATGTTGTTGTATTACAACGTAAGGGTTATGGCACAGTATAGCATCACCGCAACAGCACGGCTTCACACTAGCATTTAAGTTGTCATTCAATTTAGAGCATTAAATCGTGTATATTATAATATATTTCGTAATGTCAATATGAAAAAGCCAACGGCGAGCAGTCAGCGCGCTTGCCGCTACCACACAACTCGGCTTGCAGCCCGCGTGCTGCAAGCGAGCGGACCTCATGCGTACAGCGCGCCAACGGCGTGCTCATTACGCGCCGACTCCGAATCGGCAGCGAAACAACGTCATTACGTCGTGTTCAATCATAACTGTCTTAAAATAAAATTGAGTTTGCGGTGACAGCAAGCTTACACCTCGCGGCCGGCGCGCGGCCGGCGCGATGACGGCGAGCTGGCACCTTGCGGACAAGGCGTAGTTAGCGCGCTGGCGGCTAGCCGTAGTCTAAATTCGAGGCGACGCCGTGCTGCAGTCGTGCTGTTGCGGTGCCGCTATAATGTGCCATGACCTTAATTCTTTCCTCAAATCCTTACTATCAATTTGTTTAAATCTTTTATATTCTTAAATACACTAGATTCTTACACCAATACTTTACAATACCTACTTTAAACAAGTTTCTATCTTCTATTCTAGTTCAACAGAAAGCTACCCTTAGAACCATACAATTTTGAATCCCAGCTCCTGGTGTAATAAGAATTCGTGTAGACTAAAATTTCTCCGTCGTCTGTTTACAACTCAGCTCGGTCCAATCTCATAATAATTTGTCTGAAAATGTACTGGAAGCTTGTTAACGTCAAATTAATTATATATTGTTGATAACTACTGCGTTAGTGACACAAAGCCTTCCCGAGGGTGTCTTGGGCTCTGATTAAAGGATTATCAAGATGGGTTTAAGCTGCCTATGCTAATAGAATCATATTGAGTTGCTAACCTACTTAGTGTATAGTTTTGTCTTCACAGACTGACAGGATTACTTAGGCTATCTAGTGTTTAATCGACCTACTTATTGACTTGCTAATGAGTGACAGCTATTGAAGTTTCTTGGTGATGTCACTAATTTTAGATATTCAGGGTATGTGGCAATTCTGAATCAAATAAATGAAACACAGCATTCAGTGCCAAATTATTACGGCTGCAAAATATTAAAGATGAAGATTTACCTAATCTTAATGAAGTAATTTTTGTGACTTAACGTTTTTTATTTTTATAACTTAAAAGTATTCATGTACCTCTATAGTCTGATTAGTTTACTAGACAAGACTTTGTTATTGCGGTGACTTTTTATGTCTTTAAAACAAAAAGTTTAATAGTTTTTATGGACTAAGTACAGACGTTTATTGCCATTACAAATAATGTCATTAAACGTATTTTTGATACTTGAACTTTTTAAGGAAAAGTAATTTGGGATCTGCAAAATAATTAATTTTCAATTTGGTCTAAATTAACAATCTATAAGACTACTGTAGATACTAAACTACGCAGATTCATATAGTCAATTAAAAGGTCCATTTCGATCCTTCATTGCTAGAACGTTGTTGGTAAGAAATACAGTATTCCCCTAACATAAGCTTCCACTATAATTTAAATTGAAGAAAAGTATTTTATATTTAAATAGGTTTCAGTTACACATCTGAAGTACATAATATTAAAATACAAATCTGTATTTCTCAAAGTGAGAAAGATTAAACACACAGCCGGATTTGGAATAGCGGCCCAACGATTCCTGATATATCGGAATGGAATAAATTGAAACATAATTATTTTTCCGGATTATGTTACGGTTTGTTTAACATCGTTACCTTCCGTAAACCGAATTGGAAAGGTTAAAGCGGATGAAAAAATATTCCACAATCCTTCCCGGATTGTGGCTCCTGCATTTGTGGAAAGCAAATTAGGGTACAAGTTGTCTAAATTCTCAACCTGTTATTGGATTACATGGAAGATATTACACTGTAAAACGACATATTCTATTTTTGGAAAGGCTTTTCAAAATGAACTGCTAACAAAATTGATTGCAAAATGACAGTCAAAGCGAACTGGTCAAGCACAAAGTACTTAACATATAAACTTTTTATTTCAAATAGACCTCACGAGTAAAACCACTTATTAAAGGTTTGGTACAACATTTTCAAAACTAACGTAACTTTGTAGACGTTTTTATATTCACTGGACACCCAGTCTCGTCTGACCGCAGTAAGGTAGTTTAACCTCTTCACTAACCATCAAAATGATACACCGTCAACGAATCTGGACCACTTCCAATCTACATTCCATAAAGCCATTCCATATTACCCAACCGCCTCACCTCGCCTATGAAACAGAATATAAATATACAGTACAAAGAAATAACCCGCAAGATAACTGAGTAAATAATATTTCTTTCATCCTCACATTAGAATAGAAATAACGTACAATTTCATTGGAAAATTCACATTTCAGAAATATATGGGGAAGCTTGCGCGCCAAAAATATTGCGCTGTATGAAGCGCCAAGTGTGATTTATAGGAAATCGGGCTTTTGTTAGACTAGTTCTGGTGCTCGGTTTTGTTTGAGTTTTTCCGATTTCGTACTGTATGTGCAGTTTTCGAACGATTTAGTGTGGTATGCTAACTTGCTTTTTGTTCAACTGTGGGGAATTGCAGTGTGGTTTCAGCTTAGTAATATTGGTGTTCTAAAGACTGAAGCGTCTTGTTAGAGTGCTGATTTTTAAGAAGATGGTTTTAGTGCGTAATTTTATTAGTGCAGATTATGAATCAGCGGTTTTCGCATCCCGTGGGATCCAATTCGTGCATCTGGATGAAAAGGTACCTAGCTTTTTTCGATATCTAACACTTTAAGGCCGAGATGCATTGTCACTATTTACTATAGCCAAACCATAACTATAGTCAATGGAGAAGATCATGAAGTTAGAACGTTCAAGCGAACAAATTTCAGCTTTATAATATCAGTAGATGGATGGAATAGGGCCATATATAACTGATCCTTTTGTAAGAAACACAGTCTAGGTATTATTAACAAAACCATAAACTTAGTACACATAACTGATTATTGCCTTAGCACGTGTTATTGTCCAGTAGATAACATATTGCAATGAATTCACAAGACGCTGGCTATTAACGACATGTTCTCCTAAGAAACTTTACGTTTATTATGTTTCTTTATATCTGTCTAGAGGTCACAATGTAGGCTAAGTTATTGTGGACAACTCATTGTCAAGACAATACTTTACGTCTGGAGAATCTATGTTAGGTGACTTGAAAATTAAAGTGAAATATATCTTTAAAGTTTAAAAGTTTTGAGCTTTTTGAGCCTCAAAATAACAAAATACAGGCTGAAAAATCTTGACCACTTTTATTGAAGGTTTTTTTTTCTAGGTAATACCTTAAAACTGCTTTCTTTAAGTTAACAAATTCGTGTAGATATAACGGAACACATACGTACCTTTCTGTTCAACTCATATATAACTATCATTTTGGCTGCAAACTTAGAAGAGAACACAAGCTAAAAAAACAATTATTTCACTACACGCGTCCATCAATTTCCAACAAAAATACCAATAGGTCTACAACCATAAAATTTTACGCAAAAAGCTATTAAGAGTAACCCATGGGTAGCTACCACGGGTCGTAATTACGCAATCAGAGGATGGTGGGCGAGAAACAAATGACTTTGTTTACACGCGCCCTCCAATCTGCTGGAAGTGTAGTGCGATTAATAGTCTGTTTAGTTTGCTTGCGTTGGCCTGTAGTGGGGGAATTGTGGGTATTTGTGGATGGAACCTTTAAAGGCTCTTTGAAATGATACTAGGCTAGAGTTTGCTTATTTGTAATGGATAAACTCAAAAATTACTGGACCGATTTAAAAAATTCCACTGTTGGAAAGCTCACAACACTTCCCGAGTAATATAGGCTGTGTTTTATTCCGGTACGGGCAGTAGTGCCAACAAAACGCGGTTGAAACCGACTTCCTTTCAATATCATATATTGTTTGTAACAAAAAAGTCTAATACGCAACAAAGTGGAGTGGTGCCTACAATGGATACCTATTCAGCAGTGAAATATGTAGGTATAATAATTCAAGATATATAAGTTTTTTTAGATACTGATATATCAATTTGTATCGGTTCATAAAAGTAAGCATTTAGGTCATAATTATGACTTGACTTTCAAAGCGTTAAAACCACCACTTCAGTCTTGTATCCCCTAGGGCCCAGACGTCCCGAGAGCTCGTCCAACATGCCCTAAGTACAATAATATTAGCCAAGTACAATAATAGAGCCAAGAGAACTACTTCCCACATCCGAATAAAAAGCAGCCTATATCCCATTATTTATTATGTGCACCTCATTTAATTTGGTTCAGTATAGTAGCAACAGAAGATAGTACCATCAGCAATAAGGTGTCATTATTTGTGGTGCAAAATATGATTAAGTTTTCCAAAATAACACAGCGACGTCCGAGGGTACAACCAAAAAGCCTTACTTTGACCTCAAAAGAATTAATTTCCATTCCAAAAAATAATACGCAACAGTTTCATATTGCGTCCACAATCTTCTAACCTGTGAGAGCCGGTTTTTCTCATGGAGAACAAAATAGCCAGCAGAGGTGCCATATTGCAAAATCTCCTTAAAAAGTAGCGCGACAATATGCGGGTGTACGGGGGATGAGGAACGTTCTTATCTTTGCTCTTATACGCCTTCTTAGGACCCGACCATTTTTGTAATACCCAAAAATCGTTGACAGATTCCTCAAAGAACCCGAACGCGTTACTCGAAACAGATCGTCGTAACTATTTGACCTAGAAGAAGGTGCTTGACCTACCTGAATTATGGCATCTCCACTCATCTTTCCTTACTCCGTGGTTTTTCTTTTTATTTTAATTTAAAGGAGGCTTCAAGGGATATAATCTCGGCGGTCGGTAGTCCCGGGAAATTGATTTCGGTGCGTTCGCTGTACTGTTATATTAAATGTAGGAAAATGTCGTTTGTTGTGGAATCATTTAAGGAGTTCGGGATAGTTGGATTGTTGAAATATTGGCGTTGTTATTTTTTCTATTTGTTTTGTTGAAATAGATTTTCAGATTTTTTATTGTTATTTTTTCCTTTTGGTTTTAGGTATTTAGAAAATTGCGACTGATCAGAGAAATAGTAGGTAAGTACATTCTGCTGGAACTTACAAAAAAAAATAACTTAAATAATATGAGATGTTGCCATAAATACTAGACTTTGAACCCTCCTTATAACACTCAGCTACCTAAAACATATTTCTTCCTATAAAAATAATTTCCTTTTCCATACAACTTGATTTAAGTACAAATAAAAATATGGAGCGGCCACGGAGGGTAGTTCGCGAACATTATAAATAATGAGGTATAAGTATTCCTTACACTTCGCGTTTGCTGAAGGAAATAATATTTTCATGAATATCTTACTGAAAAGTTAAGGTGTGGGTGCTCACTGCTCACATTACATGGATATTATGTTTGCGAGTATGAGATAAGGCATAGAGGTGTATTTACTTTGTTCATAAACAAATTTTTAATTTTCGAAATAATTAAGATTGTTTTGCTTACCAAATGGAATCTATCGATCGACGATATTTTTTACATAGACCGCAACATTTAACCTAAATAGGAAAGTCATTAAACGCAATAAAATTTTAAACCCACTTTTCCCTTCCCAATTTTCCCCTCCCTTAGATATAACTCGTAAATAACACTCACACTTGAGTCTAAACAAGTTGCAAAAGTTTTCCACTCCGCCCGTGTTACATGAACGTAATAAATTTAATTATTTCACACGCTTTTATTGTGCTGTAGATTGTTCCCGACATGTTAGGACTACTGTATTTTTAATGAACAAATTAACTGCTGATTTAACTTCAGGTTCAACTTCAAACGTTGATCTTATTCATAAGTAATTTCTTAATTGATGCCAGAAGTTTGGAGTGTGGGTGTGTTTCTGATTTTAGGCACTTTGGCAGGGTCTTCCCACACAAATGTCGTGAAATTTTCAAAGGCCTAATTAAGCCTTGAACTTAGCATTCATACTGCAGTAAATAACCTTTTGTCTACCGTAGTTTTCAGACTCATCAAATATTTGTAAATGTTCCGATTTACAAAGTGAAAGTTTTGAAAGTAGCTACGTCATTATCTGCTCAGCTTTTCCTACCTGTATTAAGGTCGGTTCCAGTCAATTTGGTTAGACGCAGTTGAGTATCAGTTAATTACATAGAACAACTGGCTATCTGACCTCCATCATCATCTCAGCCATAGGACGTCCACTGCTGAACATAGGCCTCCACCTTAGATCTCCACAGATACCTATTGGAGGCGACCTGCATAACTTAAAGAAAATGGTAAATGGCAAACCGTTGTTAAGACTGGTTATCAGAGTGTCTGACTTTTGATTTCCCGCAACGACTGCCAAAAAAATGCCTTCGTAAACAACTATTTGTGACCCCATCCACCATGGACCGATCATGCCAAGTTTTGCTTAACTTTTTGATCAGTACCTACTGTTGATAATAATAACCGTATGGTTGTTACTAAGCCACAAATCCATAGTCACACACCAACATTCTCAGCAGTAGCTCTTCTCTACACAACGCAGCTCTTCACTAAAGACATTCGGGCCACACAAAATCATTTCGCAATCTTGCATTTCCATTACCATTCGCTCCTCCATAGGCATCAGTCGTCACAATGGGCTCACGTCTTCATCATCAATCACTTCATTTATAAATACTGCTCACTTAATCATTTCAACCTCGACTGACCTAATTTTTATAAGAGCCCTCCCTTTCTCTTATATTTATAACAAGGAATTATTTTTCTGTTTGTTCCAGGATTTTAGGGGATTATTGGGATTTGGATTTTAGATTTTTTGGGATAAACCCTTTGGTAACGGAGATTTTAATCTGAGAATAAATAAGGCTTTCATCAAGGTTATGCTTACTTTTATGGAGTATATAAGTTAGTATAAGTTTTTCTACTTGTATTTTGGAAACCCTTTGAGTAAAAAATATCACAAGTAGGTTATATCTGAGTCAATTTGACACCTGCTTTTTACCTGATTCATTTCCAATTCTCCAAGATTTTCGAAGAATTTTATGGCTACTAATTAGCCTTTACACAAAAAGAGCTTCTATGTACAAGGCTTAAGATGGCACTCAATGAGACGTTTGATAACATAATGAGCTGAGTTTAATTACTCGTCGGCAGTTGTTTACACGTCATGCACAATACACCCAGCTGTTTGATATCTCCTCAAATAATACCCAAGGGAGGTATGGTTAGGGGTGAGTTGTACTGAGAGGGTTTGTAATAAAGTGCGTTAAAGTTGAGGATGAGTTTGAACTATAAACTGTATGGAATAGAAGTGCAGGTATAATTTGCCTGAATTTACTCAAAATATTTCAGTTTTTTATTATATTTTTGAAAGTTAGCTCTAGCGTCAACAATTACTGTACACATTATTAATAAAATTTACTCTGTTATATTATAATATCCATTGTTGGAATGTTCTTCATTTTAAATCATCTTTTGCGCTTCTGTACTTATAGTCCTTGATTCTAAGCATCAGGCAATCATTACACGATATTGAACAGATAACAGAACATTGGCCGTTCTACTTAATTATTATTTCTACGAGTATTTTAACGTTCTCTATGTATTGCCAGCTTTAATGTGGTGTTTATCTGCGGTGTCATTATTAGCCGTCTCAAGCTTTTCACGATTTAATGAGACGAGTTCATTGTCATACAGCTACGTAGAAAAAAACTAAAAAACACGCTTTTTATAGAAAACCGAACTAAAAAATAGCAAATAAATTTTAATGAATTTAAATTAAGAAAATAGTGTTCAAAATTTCAATGAATATAAATTAATAATAGTGTGAATACAAAAAAAATATTTAAAAAAGCGTGGGGTGCTTTTTAAGGTCATATCGAAATGAAAATCACTCTACTCATATCTGTCAATAAAATATTTATAACTATTGACACCATGCACCCCACGCTTTTTTAAATATTTTTTTTGTATTCACACTATTATTAATTTATATTCATTGAAATTTTGAACACTATTTTCTTAATTTAAATTCATTAAAATTTATTTGCTATTTTTTAGTTCGGTTTTCTATAAAAAGCGTGTTTTTTAGTTTTTTTTAAACTATTATTTATTTTCTACTTTTTAGTTTGGATTATTTATAATAGCTTTTTAATTTTAAACTATTGCACGACTCGTGATGCGAAGCATCAGAGAGTGCTTTACGATCGAAAAAAAATTTTCGCCTTATTTTGGCAACTGTTTTTAGTATTATATTTTAAAGTAGATTTAGTTTTTTTTTAACTATTATTTGTTTTGTAGAATTAAAATTCTCTTTAGTATACAAAAATTTGTCAATATTAGAGAAAACGGCTAAAGATAATTATTGGAAATAAAAATTAACAACGAGTCCTGCCTTATCGACTGTTGTTTCCTAGCTAAACTACTAGGTGATCTGCTGACCTACTAGTACACAAGATGGGGTGATGATAAATAAAACCTCCTCTGTGCACTGTTCTAAGCTGGTATATTAAAGTCTTACAAAAAAAACATTTTGTCTTAGAGTATCGCTTGTAACGAAACCATAGCGCGCATTTAAACGCGACAACGCCATCTATCGAGCGAGTAGGAAGCATTCAAATGTTAGTCGCAAACATACCGCCCACCAAGGACGTTACTGAAGGAACGTCCTTGGTGGGCGAAAATGAACTAAGGATGAACTATACTTAAAAACATTTGAACTACATAATTTGCACTTGTACTGTATACATTAAATTCGAACAAAATTTACACATTATGACTCATATACAATGAATATATACATAATAAATATAACAATTTGACCTTATACTAACAAAGTTTAAATATGAATAACAATATTATCTTAAAATAATTAACATAGATATGGAAAGACAATTTAACAATATTGTGATTTTGTACATTTGATCTAAAAGTATAGTAAATATTTGTTGTATACTTACTTGATTTTAAACATATGTAAAGTGTAAATTTCTTCTAAAATAACATGCGTAAAACATAAAACTTATTCAACTACGGGTAAAATACATATTTTGGATGTTGGTCTCTTGATGGTTGAGGATTTGGTGCGTAACGTGACGACACGGGTGATATTACGAATAGTTGTCACTATCCATACAAGTAGGAAGTTCTCATCAATACAAAGAATATAAGTCCAAACGAGGTATTTTACATATTCAGTTTATTTGTTTATTTACTCAGTTGTCGAGTTCCCTCGACTTTCTCTGGTCTCCATCATCAGGTCAGCTCCCAACCTTCACTGTTGCATAGGTTTTGTCAATACAAATAATTTAAGCCCAAACACGAGGTTTACATATTCAGTTGTCGAGTTCCCTCGACTTTCTCTGGTCTCCATCATCAGGTCAGCTCCAAACCTTCACTGTTGCAAAGGTCTTGTCAATACAAATAATTTAAGCCCAAACACGAGGTAGTTTACATATTCAGTTGTCGAGTTCTCTGGACCCTCTCTGGTCTCCATCATCAGGTCAGCTCCAAATCTTCACAGTTGAATAGTGCTTTTAGGCGTACACCTGAGTGTCAAGTTTTTACCCTATGTATGCCTACAACTTTCGAAGGTTGCCCTCGATTTCTCAGGGTTTCCATCATCAGATCCTGACCTGATGACTATGGGACCAACTGGCAGCTATTCCGAGTCGAACAAAAAAAGAATCACGTAGATCGGTCTATAAACCTCGGAGTAATCGATGTGTATGTGTAACCTCCTCCTTTTTGGGAAGTCGGTTAAAAATGGAATAATTTTATCAAATTAGTGTATTGTCATCGGTCCTCAATAAATCTACAAAGTTTGAACGAAATCTGGCCGTTTAAAGTGGGTCAAAATCGCGCCCAAAGAAGTCGGTTACAAACCTACAAACATACAAACATACAGGTGAAGCTAATAAAAAGCGTGTAAAAACCGACATGTTTGACTGCTTATTATTTGTTAAAGCTTTCTTCTTTTAAATTCCAGTTAATAAGACCCTTTTATCTTTTCCAATTTTTGAGTGTATTATAATTTATATCCATACTTTTCTCTAATGAAAAATCATCTGTTCCATATTGAAGAATCAAAATTAACAAGCGGCCAAGGTAGCTAATAAATTCTCCATAATAGCCTCCGAAACGGGGAAGAGAGAAGAATCTATAGCGAGTCCGAGTTTTAATACACGAGTACAGGCTGTGTTTACTCGAGAATTGATTACGTTCCAACGATAAGTACCATAAACAAAATCAGGCGATTTTCATATTTTACGGGGGTAAAGTTTTCAGGCAGATTTTTCATCCCCTTTGAGGAAATAAGGGATAAAACGCAGCTGTCGTTCAGCACACTTACCCCGCGGGGTGTAACTTTTTAATTACTCCTTCTCTCCCTACATTTTTACCCTGAGGGATGTCTCGGTTATTTCTGAAGTTCGAACCATAAAATTGTTTGATTTTATAGCTTGATGGAACGGTGGCTGTTTTGTTTTTAAAAGTTGTTTACCCCAAAACTTTAAAACAAACTTTTTGTGATACCTGTCTGGAAAAAGAAAATATGAAACGACTGTATGGAACTTTAGTATCAATCTCTGTAGATTTTAGCAATGACCTGTTCAGGCTTTCATTTTCTATCTACTCAATGCTGTTTCAGCGATTCTCGATGTGAATTTTTGAGCTCAATATGTTCTTGGATAATGATGTGTGTGATTAGTTTAGTTTTAAATGAATGAATACGCAGGATAAATGAACACTTGATTCTCTGCTAATAACAAAAATCAGCACTTAGCAACATCTCAGTAAAAGCTATCGCAAACATTGACGAAATTATTATCAATTTCTAAATAGAAAGATTGGTAAAAACGAAAAAAAGTAAGTAGGAAAACATATTTACACACAATTAATTAACTTTATATAAATAAAATACGAAATATTTCGTCTCAAATCGTCATGTCAGCCCAAAATCATGATTTAAGCGCGCCAATATTTTCTAATAGCCCAACTGATTACCAATTAGTGCGGAGCCGGTCCAATCCTCGAGGGGGGGGGGAGTGGGAGGGGGTGACAGTGACAAACGACGGAAATATTTCACTGAGGCAGCCGGGGACAATGTTGAGGGTAGTAGACACAGATGGAAGAATTGTGGGAATTCCACTGCATGTGTTGTAGGAGAGAGCGGGGTCAGGTGTAATGTGGGACGGTTGGTGCATCCCGGTATTTGTTAGATGTTATTAGTACCTATATACAGATATTATTGATGAATGAATTTCGAAACTTATGGAATAAGAGACTGAAAGCATTTTTACCTACAATGCTAGGGCAATAACAAACGTTATTTTCAGTTTCGCTAATCACAGGCCCGATAGATAAATCCAGTCTTAATGAATTTAAAATTTTTGCGCGTTTCTACCAGTAGGTAAGTCTGAATATCAGAGTTGTTACCTAACTAGTAAATAACTTAATCTGCAAACATAAACAGTCCGATATGAGCTTGATAAAAAACTGTTAGTAAAACAAAGAAGTTTATATAAGTATTGCTAACAAAGATAAGATACCTGCTAGAAAGTCATGATGACTAAGCATTTTTAAATGCTTAAGATAAAACGTAAGTTCTAGGTACATTAGGTATAACTACACATGGTCTATGAAATGATAATAATTTAGTGCCTGAGTAACAGCTGAAGGCTGTCTTGATTCAGCTATGAGTATCCAGGTTGTCTGTGAAAAAATAGTCATCTAGAACAGTTAATAATATCCCTCTTTGCTTTGGAAACTGGGTTTAGGAGGTCAGATAGGCAGTCGCTCCTTGTAAAGCACTGGTGCTCAGCTGAATCCGGTTAGACTGGAAGCCGACCCCAACATAATTGGGAAAAGGCTTGGAGGATGATGATGATCCTGGCTGTCATTTGAAGGGCTAGTCAATAGTCAAATTAACGCATTCAAATCAGCAAACAATCTCTTCAGGTTTATAAACTTCAAAATTTATTATTTTAATTACATAATTATCAACCTATTACAGTAGTCCACAAATCCAAAATGTCCACATCAAAACTTTCAGATAGTAAACTTACTACTAAACTACTTATAGTTAAAGTTGAACTGTAAGAATGTTGCAACTGAGGTCATCTTTAAACCTCGTAGGTAATTACTTACTTGATAGTTTGGCTTTTTACTCTTTGGCTAACTGTTTTTAGTTCCCGGGTTGTTAATGCTCTTTCTTTGGAACGTCGTTACTGTAAGAAGATTAAAGATGTTGTTCTAAAGTTGCTGTTGTTCAATCTGATGTTGAGAAAAATAAGAGTGAAAAAATCTGTTCTTTGTAGTTTCATCATCATCATCAACATCATCATCATCTCAGCCATAGGGCGTCCACTGCTGAACATTGTAGTTTATCTACATGGTAATTAGTGTTGTTGTTATTAAAAAAAATAATAGTTTAAAAAAAACTAAAAAACACGCTTTTTATAGAAAACCGAACTAAAAAATAGCAAATAAATTTTAATGAATTTAAATTAAGAAAATAGTGTTCAAAATTTCAATGAATATAAATTAATAATAGTGTGAATACAAAAAAAAATATTTAAAAAAGCGTGGGGTGCTTTTGAAGGTCATATCGAAATGAAAATCACTCTAGTCATATCTGTCAATAAAATATTTTTTGTATTCGCACTATTATTAATTTATATTCATTGTAATTTTGAACACTATTTTCTTAATTTAAATTCATTAAAATTTATTTGCTATTTTTTAGTTCGGTTTTCTATAAAAAGCGTGTTTTTTAGTTTTTTTTAAACTATTATTTATTTTCTACTTTTTAGTATATTTATCTCCATCATCAGGTCAGCTCCAAACCTTCACTGTTGCAAAGGTCTTGTCACTACAAGTAATTTAAGCCCAAACACGAGGTAGTTTACATATTCAGTTGTCGAGTTCCCTGGACCCTCTCTGGTCTCCATCATCAGGTCAGCTCCAAATCTTCACAGTTGAATAGTGCTTTTAGGCGTACACCTGAGTGTCAAGTTTTTACCCTGTGTATGCCTACAACTTTCGAAGGTTGCCCTCGATTTCTCAGGGTTTCCATCATCAGATCCTGACCTGATGACTATGGGACCAACTGGCAGCTATTCCGAGTCGAACAAAAAAAGAATCACGTAAATCGGTCTATAAACCTCGGAGTAATCGATGTGTATGTGTAACCTCCTCCTTTTTGGGAAGTCGGTTAAAAATGGAATAATTTTATCAAATTAGTGTATTGTCATTGGTCCTCAATAAATCTACAAAGTTTGAACGAAATCTGGCCGTTTAAAGTGGGTCAAAATTGCGCCCAAAGAAGTCGGTTACAAACAAACCTACAAACCTACAAACATACAGGTGAAGCTAATAAAAAGCGTGTAAAAATACTGTTTACTGCTCGCCTCACTCTCATAGTTTCTTTTTCATTTACGACTGAGCCCTCTTTTTAAATCCACTGACTCTATTTATTTGGACTTGGACTGGGATTAATACTTTCAACATTAGCCACCTTCCATTGTGGCCATAATCTCCACCAAGCCATTACATCAAACGTTCAAAGAGTAACAAGTAACCAATTAACTAACTACGGGAATAATAAAATGGCACCCACTTTCATGAGCTGCAATAAAATGAACTCGAGCCGACATCAAAGGCGCGAATTTTTACATTTGACACTTTTTGTAATCAAAACTTTGCACCAACTCGTTGGAAATTTCACAGTTTAAAAAAAAGATGGCCGACAAAAAGTCGCGAGTGCATGTCACATGTGGTACGGGACGTTGAGTTATGGCGCATAGTTTTATATTAAATTTCGCATAATTCCCAAAGGGGGTGCAGTGTGCAACTTGCAACTGCGACCGGTTACGAGATAAAGTTTTAATTTTGTGACCAGTTGTGTAATTGTATGGTGTATTGTTAGGTAGCTATCAGTATATTAGTTAGTACTCTGTAGTTAGTTGCGTTTTTAGCAGGTGTTGCGAGTATTGTTTTCATCATTTTATTACAATGCTTAATGATAAATACCAGAAAACAAATAGATATTAAATAATGTTGTTATCAAACTCATACTACAAGTAATCTATTAATTAAAAATCTGAAAAATAAAATCTAAACAGGCAAATAAAATACTTTGACTAAGTTATTGTACTATTTATTAGGAATATGCTTGTGATGAACAACCTTAACTCGTTTCACCGTCAAGCAGTGTAGCTATAGTTTGTTCGGATACGTGAAGAAGTTAAGCTGGGACGCAGGCGAAACCTTAGGAAAATGGCTAGTGAAACATGCATTAAAATTGCCGTATGCTTAATATTAAAATTACATTAAAACTGCAAAACAACCAATTTATTCGCGTATTAAACTTACAATTTCTCCAGCAACCGGTTGGCAGTTACACAATAACCGCTTTGAGCCCGGATGCTCCTCATTCTCTGATTGTAAAGTCAGCCGCAGTCGCTGAACATCTTGCAGGAACAACTTGCGCCCCGGAATGTTTCACTGCTTTGAAAATTATTGCCTGTATTACGTTGCATAGAAAAATATATGAAAATCGGGCTGTTTTGTGGTGAGATTGGGGAGTTTGGGAGGCTAATGTTTGGTTTATCGATAATGCAAAAGATTTGTAGTTGTAAATATAAGTACGTAATTTTTATTTAATATAATTATAATTCATTATTAATGATTATTCTCCTTAGTCTTTAAAAACAGAGCATTTATTAGGATATTCTCTTCTTTTGTGACTTTGATCAACCATACATTGTAATCTCTTCTTCTTCTTCTGATGTCTATCGCAAAGTCAGAAGAAAAACATAATAAAGAAACGCAGGAGTAGAAATGTCACCCCAAGTAGCACAAAACTGATGCTTAAGAGCTTTAGAGCCAATCCGATTATTACTAAAGGTGCCAAGCTTAAGCGCCAGAGCGTGCACTACAGACCTTATGCAGCAGCTTTGCAGCCAAAGGGGCACAACTTTTTGCAGTCTCTAGTTCCATTAGAAGTTCATAGTAGAGGCATAAAAGCGATACAGGAGCGGCAACTAATAATTAACACCATACTAAAGCTCTTATGGCGATGATTGAATGAATGACAAATTTAGCCGAATGAAGAAAACTTCACTGATCGTTCACCTTGTCTCTCATTTATAAAATATATTTGTTGTTCCTGAGTCAGACATTACTGAATACAAATAAATATTAAGTGAAGGTAAGTGTTTTTGAGCTATATTTTGTATTAAATTCTTGACCGTTATTTGAAGCTTACTAGTTTGAGATAGGCACCTACGTGTTTTCCGCTTTTATCTCCGTCCTTTTCTACCCCATATCTTGCATCTCTCTCGCACACCGACCAGTTTCACTCCCCACCAGGCAGGAGGCGACGAGTGTTCTCGGCGGCCACAGTTCGTCATTGGCGTCTTGTTTTCCGCCCGAGAAGGTTGTCTAACCAACCGCTGTAGTATTTCGTTGAAAAATAAACTCAGTGCTCTCGCAGAACACAGGTGAGTTTATAATATTTTATACAATTTGTTAACGGTTTTACCGTTCGATATTCGATTTTGCGAAATCAAGTGTTAATATTTTGTACATCTACCCCTTTTTTGTCACGAGTTTCTTCCGTGTACTTTTTTTTCAGTAATTTGTTTTCAGAATGAGTGACTTATAAAGCAAATACAGATGCGGTAAATAATAAAGCTACCACAGCCCGTGCACGTGACTATGGAAAAGAAAGCAAGCCCGAAGTTCCTAAGGCACCTGTGGCCCTAGTTCAATCCTGCAAGGCGTTCAACGGTTTGACAAAAAAGAATGGTGTGAGGTGCGGTCCAACCAGCATCTCCTTAGTTCGGACTGATCACTACCGCACTTGAAGAGGGCTGATGGTGTCAAGAAAGCTTTTCGGCCTTGAAAGACTTGGTACGCTCCCCTCGGACTACCAGTAAGTCTGTTAGCCACCTCCCATGGGGGTCGGCTCATTATCACGGCGTGTGATGGTTTTCGGCCTTGAAAGACTTGGTACGCTCCCCTCGGACTGCCAGTAAGTCTGTTAGCCACCCCCCGTAGGGGTCGGCTCATTATCTCGGCGTGTGATGCTTTTCGGCCTTGAAAGACTTGGTACGCTCCCCTCGGACTGCCAGTAAGTCTGTTAGCCACCCCCCGTAGGGGTCGGCTCATTATCTCGGCGTGTGATGCTTTTCGGCCTTGAAAGACTTGGTACGCTCCGCCTAGGACTGCCAGTAAGTATGTTAGCCACCCCCCACAGGGGTTGGCTCATTTTCACGGACCCGCGCAGGGTACCAATCTTGCATGTTGCGAGACGCAGCATCATTACAAAGTGGGGACCAGTAAGTATACTAGCCACCCCCCACAGGGGTCGTTTCATTATCACGGACCCGCGCAGGGTACCAATCTTGCATTTTGCGAGTCGCAGCATCATTACAAAGCAGGGACCAGTAAGTATACTAGCCACCCCCCGCAGGGGTCGGCTCATTATCACGGACCCTCGCAGGGTACCAATCATGCATGTTGCGGGTCGTACCATCATTGCAATCTACCCTCGCAGGGTGGCTTTTTGGATCGACTTTCGAAGAGTCGCCATTATAACCTTCCCTCGAAGGGAAATGGTAATCACACTCACGCTGAATGGCGTGTGACGCAAAACTCTAAAAGCTCCCTTGGGATATCACGAGTAAATTACAATAGGAACCATGTCCAACAGAGGAAACAGAAAGCGTCCAGGACCGCAGGCGGACTTTGATGCGTCCAACAAGGCACGTAAGTTATGACTTTCCAGGCGGGTTGCCTAACATTATATCAAGACCAATGGAAAGAAATGGGAGCTCCGCCTTTCTTGTCAAAAATAATAAGTGGGTATCGCATACCATTGGCCAAGAGCCACCTTTGATAGATAATGCCAGATTTGACCAGAGAGTCCAAAGAGATGGATGTCGTCATATCCCAAATGATAAAACAAAAAGTTCTATTGATAGCTGCAAATTCTGCCAGCTTTCTTTCCAATATGTTTCTTGTGCCCAAAAGGCGACGGAAAGAACCGTCCAATACTCAATCTCAAGGTTCTCAACAAGTTCATAATTACGGAACCCTTCAGTTTAATAAATGTTTTTCGGGTGCTAGAGTTTCTTCAGAAAGACGAATGGCTGTGCAAGTGGATCTCGCCCAGGCTTACTTCTACCTTCCGGTAGCCGGAGGTCACAGACATGTTCTTCGACTAGTATACAGAAGAAGACTGCTTCAGATTACGTGCCTACCATTTGGCTTAAGCACGGCACCCAAGACCTTCGCCACAGTGACCAATTTGGGTGGCTCAAACTTTGAAAACTCAAGGGTTACTTATAATTGTGTATCTCGATTTTCTGGTGGCTCACCAAGATATATTTGCCTACTTTGGGATCATTTGCACCACGTTTTGGATGGCAAGTGAATAAATCGCAAGCATTATCAACAAGATAATGACAAAACGCACTACGTGACAAACAGCACGACAAACTTAGAAGACCTGCATAGCTTGATAGGACTTTTAAACTTCGCAAGTTTTCGTTGTTCCATACGGCAGACTGCATTACCGGGCTCTCCTCACTTTCCTCAATGCAGTGTTGAACAGCAATCTATACCTACCCTATTCATGGAACCGTGAGCCAAACGGTGAACAAACCATAAAAAGGGTTCTTATAAGTCACGATTGAAGTAATGATCATATTTTATAAAAATAACTACGAAAGTAATATACTGACAACATTAGAAATGATATTTTAGAACGATGTCTGTGGAACTTATGCAATCTTTTCAAACTTATTTGAAATCAAATATGTATAATAAAGGCCGTAAATTATTTTCTTAATTTTAATGAAATATGTAGTAAATCGTTTACATGTAAAATGAACCTAGAAGTCTTGACTGTCATACATAGAACCCTACTTAATTGAAGACCACGATACTAAGAACATTTTACATAAAAATGTGACGTTTTTGTCATCGGTCGGGTTATACCCACCATTTTGAAAAAGTGTCATTCTTTGGTTACATTGTGGGCTCACGGCTCGGTGAATGGAGTATAGCAATGTTGAACCTACCAGCAGATGCCTTAGCAGATCTAAAGTGGTGGCTGGTCAGCTGCCACCAAACCTTGGATATTCATTCGCCACTTCCCTGTCACCTTATAACCACGGACGCCTCCGATGTAGGATGGGGGCACAACTGAACGGAACTCCCGTAATGGGTTCATGGAACGAGAGAGAAAAAGGCTTTCACTGCGATCTGAAAGAGATGCTTGCAGTATTAACTGGAAAATCACGGCAAGTTGCTAAAGAGATCAACAGCCATTTTTCAATGCAAAAATGGGACTGTGGTGTCATATCTAAGAAATCAAGGTGGCACCCGATCAAGGAGCCTACCGAACTTGACGTACAGAGTATTCAGTTATCTTGAGCTGTATCAAATCTATCACGTCGTGAATCATATACCAGCCCTATTCAACAGTCAGGCAGACCATCTCTCCCGACACAAACCTCCACCGGAGTGGCATCTTGTATCAGCAGTGGACCTACTTGCCTCGAAGCGAGCCCAGGGACACATAGTTGTGTACTACGTGCCCCTAGATCTGAAGGACCCGAAAGCGGGGTTCCACGATGCCTTTTTCTCAAGTTTTGACTTACCCGCTAGCATGGGTATTACCGCCACCTTACCTTATACCGTAGGTCCTCAGTCATCTCAATTCAGGAACGGGAGTTAATCTCATAGTAGTTCCTTCGGTGGTACCAGGTATTTTGGCGAGCAGATTTGAAGTCCCGATCATTAGCAGTACCCTACACACTGATGAACCTCGAGCAGAAACCGATAGACACAGCAACGGGGATACCCCCTGCCAAGGTCAGGGAAATGGGGGGGGGGAGGGACAAGGAGTCTCTCCGACTGAAGTCTTCTTCAATCCACACGCAACACTTATCAATCAGCTTGGAGTCGATGGTTAAATTGGGGCGAAAAGTATGAAATTGGATCCTATGAATCCTTGAATCCCTATTTGGACCTATACTTACCCAATTTTTAGCAGACTTACACATAGTAAATAAACTAACATACAATACTATTTTATTACACAAGTCAGTTATAGCTACACTATGCAATGCAGAAACCACTGGAGAGCTAGGTTCACACGTTCTAGTCGGACACAATTTAAAATCAATAGCGCTGAGCAAACCTGTTCCCCGGGAAGCCGTCCATCTGGAATAATGACCAATTGGTAACCTACTTAAGTGCAGTAAACGTAGACGAGAATAATCCATTTGCAACTTCCAGGCACACTGCTGCTCTTTCTTTTGCTAGCTTGTTTCGGAAAGGCGAGTCCATGATCTTTCCTTGCTTGCAATAGACCCAGAACATTTCAAAAACAACAAAGATAATTTAATCTTATGGCCAGTCTTTGGCTCTAAGACCGACAGTTCTAGTCATAGGCAGTCGGGTTGTTGTTTGATGGATAATCAGGAAAATATAAATCTAAGTCCAGTGTATTGGGTCAGAAAGACTAAAGCCTTGTTAGAAGATAGACGGACATCGGCTAATTCCTTAAATTTATTTATATCCGTTAGAGGCCAACCAAAGGCAGGCACCCGAACGATGATGCGGGTGGATTAAGACATTGTTAAAAGAGGCAGGAATAACTACAACCCCAGGAAGCTTCCACTCGGCGGTAGCGTCAAAATCTGTGTTGACAATATACTTTTGGACGATATATTAGCAAAGGGTAATTGGCGATCAGGCAATACATTTGCCCATTTTTACAGAAGGGAAAGATACCCACTAAATAGAAGTAGCAAGTTATCTCGATTATTTAATTAATCCAGCTGATTAATGTCTATATTTTTGTTACTATTGTTATTAAGAAGTATCGCAATGTTTTTGTTAATTACTATTAGAAAATGAAATCAATTTTGCTTTTGTTCTTGCATCTCTCTTTTAATTTTTATTACTCATCCTTCGAGCCCATTTCCCAACTATGTTGGGGTCGGCTTCCAGTCTAACAGGATGTAGCTGAGTACCAGTACCAGTTAACTTTGATTACATTAGTATTCCAGGACGCAATACACATACTTACATGTGATTACTCGTGTACCTAAGTACCTATTTACATACACAATTTCATTGTGCTTTTGCTCACATTGGCGTCCACTTCCACCAGGCGATAACAAACACGTCTCAAACTAGTAAGCTTCAAATAACGGTCAAGAATTTAATAGCAGCGTTTTACCTGAAATAAAACGCATATTAAATACTTACCTTATTTGAAGCTTACATTTTAATTTCTGCCTGGTGTTTTCGACTCAATGACGAACTGTGGCCGCCGAGAACACTCGTCGCCTCCTGCCTGGTGGGGAGTGAAACTGGTCGGTGTGCGAGAGAGATGCAAGATATGGGGTAGAAAAGGACGGAGATAAAAGCGGAAAACACGTAGGTGCCTATCTCAAACTAGTAAGCTTCAAATAAGGTAAGTATTTAATATGCGTTTTATTTCAGGTAAAACGCTGCTATTATATGGTAAGTAGCTACAAACGCAGATCAGTTTATCGTGAATATAGTTGATATTGTTGAAGTATTTTTAACGCGCCTCAATAATTACCTCAGAATATCGTAAAATATATAAATTATTATTATATAAATATTTTTGTATCACATACCTACACGATATTGAAATTACATACTGGACTACATTCATTTTTAGTAAGTTGCTTGTTCGATATTTAGATACATTTTACTACAAATGCGATAAAAACCTATTAATTTCTCGATTACTAATAAATAATTATCTTGTAAACATGGAATCAAAAAATCATGGAAAAATCCATTGAAAGCAGCTTTAAGTTGCAACTTCAACCTTAAAAACTCCTCTCTGCGCGTCATAGCGCTAAGTTTCACTCTTCTGAAGGTCCAAGTAATATCTGTACCACTATTGCAGTTCAAGTCTGCACTGTGATACTGCAGATATCAAACCACACTATTAATGGCTTCTTGTTTAGAGATCCGTAGAAGTCGTTGGAAACTCTATAATACGATGATATATTATTCTTAATTGTTTAACACTTAATTACTATGTGTTACCTTGTTTTCAGAGTACCGTTCAAAATAATTCAAACTTATAATGCACAACAAAATAAACAAGAACTTTGCATCTGTCCATCTAAATGGGAAAACCGGAGTGTTTCACTATACTTGAGAGTAAATAAATGGAGCTACTGATTTTTTTTATATTCTTGAATAAATACATATTTTCTGTTAAGTTTTTTTTTAACTTCAAAACAAACATTATTTTTCCTCTGTAACTGATTCGTTATCAGTAATTGAGAAAACAAAATCTACGGGACCCTTGCTTGTGTTTGTGAATAAAATAACAGAATGTATCCAAATGAGCAGGCAATGTCTATTAACCTCCTGCTTCTATTGTGGAGCCTTAATGTGGCTATAAGTAGAACAGAGGTTCAAATTCCTACTTAAGCCTGCACAAAAGAACAAATCACTTCTGCAATGGAACCTTTAGTGGCAGAAAAGTGATAAATATATCTTTTATACAGTTCCGTTAAAAAGTCTACAACTAGAGTCTTTATGCAGTTCTAACGCGTACATCAGCGGCAAAGGTCACCAAGCCGGACTGCCGAATCTGAGGTCCCGGGTTCGATTCCCGGTTCGATCGACATTTGTGTGATGAGCATGCTTGTTGGTCGTGGTCTGGGTGTTACAATATGTATTTATAAATATGTATATATGTAGCTATATGTAGTTTATCAGTTGTGTTAGCACCCATAACACAAGTTAATTAATAACTTAGCGTGGGGCTAACCGACCGTGTGTGAAAAGGTGTCCCGACATTATTTATTTATTATTATTTAATAGAAACTTTTTAGCAGCTTTAACCTTTAACATAATTGTTTGAACTCTCTTTTAAAGATGTAGGCTGCAAATGGGTTGTAGAATGATCTCTTGTAAAACGTAGAGTGACATTTGGTTCAGTTTCTGCTGCCTTAAGTGATATTTACAGCTATGAGCAGCTACGGAAGCAATAGTAGAACTTAAAGTTACTTTCGGAACCCCTAAAGCACTACTGTACAGCTAACAGTTGCAAAATAGGCTGCTATTTCCACCAGTGTGCTAGTTAGGACATTTACCATCTAAATCAAATTCCTTAACCCAAAAAAGAAACCCTGAAATCAAAATAATCCAACAAACAGACAAGACAGGACATACAAACAACATATTTATACGTCAGTCGACGTAATTCTAAAAATATATTCACGTACCATGCAACCAGGGCCCTAGGGAAAGCATTGCAAAATTTCCAATTTTCGACTCAATCCAATTTCAATCTATTTCAATATGAGTCTATTGGTGTACCTATGAGAACCTACGTAAACGTGCACTCGGCTAGACGGTGAACGTGGAGAAACTTGCAAAGGATAGGTGAACTGGAAGTATGTAGGTACCTAGATAGGATTAAGTAGTACGTGTTGTGTGACGGTAGGATAATGTTTCATTAAGGTTTTGCTTAGCCTTTTTGCTTATGGAAGTTATTGAGAGTGGTTTTCTGTGTGAACATAGTATATAGTTGAATCTAAAGGGAATAATTAAAAGCATAATTTACATGATTTTAGACTGCATCAGAATATCTCATAGAGCTGCTCGTTGCTCTGTTACAAGTAAATGTTGTAGTCTATACTCACCTTAAGAAGTTGTCTTGAATAAATACTTCTGAAAACCTAAGTATTTCAAAATAACGGCCTCGGTAATTACAAAAATCATCCAGTCATTTACCTATAAAATCTTCACGATGTGATAGAAAAAATAATGCAATTACAGCTAAGTTCATTTCCAATTTCATGCAGGCGCACCCACGGGTCTCAGCTATGCTATTTGTTACCAATAACTAGAGGCGAAAATGGATCGAATGTATTAAAACTTGGATTATCTGAATATGGGCACTATATTGTTATGCGTAATGTTTTGTTATATATGTATAACTTTGGTTTAGTTTGTTTGAAGGCCGAAACTAATGGGTGAAGGTATTAATAGTTCCAATACGTATATTTTTACTTTTGTAGCTTTTAAAGGCTTATGAGTTTTCAATGGAAATGATTATCTCATCAGGCCCATCAAAGGTTTATACAATTGTACAGGGCCGCTTTAGTTCTTTCCTTCTAAATTAATGATTAGTCTGCATTCTATTTTCCTGATATTTATTCATAATACACAATTTAACAACTTCCAGGAGTCGTCAGAGACATAAAATGTACACAGTGAAAATACAGCCCATCCTTTCCCCTTTCTACTCTACAAAAGCATAAAAAGACTGACGCATACTCAAAAGCTAACTCCAAAATACAGCTACATTAATATAAAACATATTTACAAAAATGTCTACAATCCAGCACACGTATTCAGCATAATTCACGTGTAAAAAAATATGAACTCTAACGTTCTCGAATGTTCGCTCGAATTGTCGGCAAAAGGTTTCGCTCATTATGTGTGAATTCAGACGTAACGCCGCGGACGAAACGGACTAAAAAGTATGTACAATTTATGGGAATGTGTGTACTTTTTATATAAAATGTTAGTCTTTTCGTAAATCACGTAGTATTGGCGATTTTGTGTTGTAGTTTTCGTTTTGGAATGAATGTTGAACAAATCCAACTCATCGAAAGATTCGCAAATGAATGAGTGAATATGCTTAAAAACGAGAGCAAGATTTTCTATCTGCATTCTCAATTCAAAAAGAACTACATCAACTAGAATTCAAAATCAGAACCATACAAAAAACAAAAGAAGCACAGCTCCGACTCAGGAACCCTCAAAAGCTACCGTGGAGTCGACCAATAAAAAGTCTTTGCAACCGCTTATTAAGATCTATACAGAACGGAATAGCAGCCATAATTCCGATTCCACGAATGTTCCATTTTTAAAGAATGAAAAACACAGTGTACGGTATGTTAGGTTCGTGCAAAAAACAAATTCGGTAACGAAGCAAATGGGCCGAATCTTTCGAATTTAGTTTGAAATTCAAATGGCGAATACTCGTAATGTCGATTCGTGGTCGCTTGTGTCTATATGGTTAGGTTTTCGAGGCGTTAAGTCAAATGTAAGTCCAGTTTTTAAGGGTTAAGGAATATTTTGAAATTAGAATGCGGGTGTAGTTCGAAAAAGAAATGGTACGCTACATAAAACTATGTATTATTAAAAAACAAAATATCACGAACTCGTTTTCGCATACAACTGCAGTGATGAGAATTTTTAATCAAAGCACTGTTTGTTTTTAGCCAGAAAATATAAATCCAAAATATTTTTACAAGCACTAACATTTCATTGCATTCCCGAAAAAAATATATGACTATCGCTGGTGTACACAAAGAGTGAATACTTTATTAACAGAAATGGAATAAATGACATAAAGCTTACCATGCACTATAGTACACCAACAGCATAATATATAGGCATAGCGTACCTACTATACACAGCGAGTTTTACGTCACAAACCAACCTTCTAAAAACAAAACAAATCTAATATCGCCCAAATAAGTACATTAAAGATTTATACAAGAACCGAAAGCAATAAAAACGTTTTCCAACGATTTCTTCCAGCCAAAGTAGTGCAGGTCAATTCCCCTGTAATTCCGTATGGTAATACGGGCCGTAATAGTATTCATTGAAAACGTACCCCAAGGGATACCAGGATACTTCACCAGACTCCCACTGTTATTATAATTGAACGGTTTTTTCTCGTCCAATTGGATTAATTTTGAGGAATCGGAATTTGAAATGGAATTGCTTGTTTGAACGAAATGTTTTGCTATTGGTTTTAAATGGTTTTTAGGTAAAGTTGGTTCGGTAAAGTTAATTGCTTGTCTACAATGGCTTTCGAAGTGAAGTTTGTGATTTAATTTATTTGTATTTTTATGTCTGACTGAAAAACATGAGTCAATAAAGGATTATTTAAATACTTTTACAAAGACCGGGAAAAATCTGGAAAAAAAATGGTACTGAAGACTTCGGGACCAAAAATAAGTCCTAAAAAATTATACGTCCCTTATTTACAGGTTATCAACATTCAGAGAGCTAACCCCTTCATAGCCACAATTGGGTCTAACCCTAAGTTGGCACTAGACCTCAGTTTGGGCAATCCCGTATGATATTGTCCTCACATAATAGTATTCAATGAACTGCCGATGAGATCCACACTTCTCTACTTCGAATAGTTTAGAATTCCATTTTCTAAGTAGGAATGAAAGCTTACGTTTTAAAGGAGATTTGTATAAAGCAGGTATTCATTCATAGATTACATAAATATAATATAGTATTTGATGTGGAATAAGAGTAATTATTGTTTAGGCTAACATCATGGATTATTTGAGTTTATGTATTGTCCTATATTTAGATAAAAAAAATGTGTTTTGCAAATACTAGACCGTTTGTTTGTATAGTTTTTGCGGTTAATGAGGTATTTTCCATTTGTAAACCATGACCTTATCAATATTGAAAAGCCATAAAATTAACTGAATCCACAAAAGTAGTCATGAAATACAAACCCATAAAAGTCGGCATCTTTTAACATAATTAACTTAATACATTATATTGATCTGCTAATGGATTGAGTTTATTTCAAAGTCACTTTTGCGGAATTGAATCAATCAGTTAATATATACCATGTTTTTCAGTCGTGTTGCTTCTGAAAACCTCCCTAAGGCTTTTGAGAACATATTTTTTCAGACCTTTTGTAGAGGTATTTAAGTGAAGATGTGAATGTGAAATAGGTTCGGAAGGTTTTTGATTTGTATCTTCATCGAGGTAAATCTTGGTTATAATTCTGATGAATGTTTAATTTACAAGCGTTTTACCCTGCTGTTAAAAAGGGTTATGTTTTGCACGCGTATCTTGTTCAAAAAGATATTGAGGCCTTCATGTTGAATTTAAAGTTTGAATAACACAGAATATTACACTAAGATACTTTTATGTACATAGTTCATTTTATTTTAGAATTTCATAATTCAACTTTTACATATGACTGAAACCACTCACTGATCAACTTATTTATTTGTTTTTACAAAGTAACCGTTTTATGGATGTAAATGGTACCTCAATTCCAATATAACAGTGGCCAGTTTATCCGTTTGTCTCTGTATAGTATACTTACTGCGCTGATTACCTCCCGAGGGAGATCTCCCGCCGTGATGGGTAGTTTAGTTCCAGCTTCTAATATTGATCGATTAGTGTGGTGATTTAGATCGGCTATTATTTTCTTTAGCTTTGTTTTTATACGATTTAAGTGTAGGTTTCCTATCTGAAAGTTTAGGTGGAAATTGTTTAGAAAGTCAAGAGAAGGGTTTAGTAGTTCAAAACGTAAGATTAAAATTGTGACTAAAATTGGTTTATATTTCCTTGTACTGTTTGTATTTTCAGCATCACAACATGTAACGCTGACTTTTCATTCATATCACAAAATTACTATTATACACTTTAAGCCGAACCCTTTTTAACCAATAGGTATACAAACTTGTCTCCCATCTCTTCCCAGGATTACCCATAAACATGGTACTTTCATATAAATAAAACATTACTGGCTAATAACCGAAGGCCAACTTCGAGCACATGGTAACAAAAGTGTCCGATAGTTGAGTAGTTTCCTATGCCTCCAGGTGGGGTAATTAGCCCCGCCGTAACGAGCCGTTAATTGAATGTAATTGCTATAATGTTTGTTAGTGTGCCCATGCTTTGGGATACATTTAAGGCCATTTTGGTTCGATTTAATGTAGGATGTAACTAATTCTATATACATATTGGTCTAGGTTTTTTATTGACAAGAAGGATAATAAAAACGTAGTAGATTAAAGATACAACATAGGATCAATTTCGGTACAAATATTGCTCATTTTAAGGCTTGTTTGATAATGTTAAGGCTCTAAGTAAGTCCCTATGCTAAGTGATTTTCATTTAAAAGTTTACTAATATGGAAATTAAAGTGTTCAATTCGTAAATCGTGACGATTTTTATACAGCTAACAGTACGGCAATGAAGTATTCCAGGTACATTGGAATTGCTAACAAGATTAATAAACTGATTAACCCTTATTGTCTAAGACAGTTATCTAAATAGAAACAACAAAAATAAAATAAAGAAAACCCGGAATGAGATTATAGGATCATCCGCTTACAGTGGGTATCAGAAATAGTAACAGAAAAAAAACAGTTTTTCCTTATAACGCTGTAGTGATATTTTAGTACAAAAATATAAATAAAAACGTTGGAAACAATACTTTTTTAATATATTTAATTCATAGCACTTTTATTATTGCACTCTAATCTACCCTTATATTTGTTCTTGCTAGCTCTTTCCCGCCTTTCTCTTTCTTTAGTCTAAGATACCGGAAAAGCCCACTTTAAGGTCCGATTTGCCTCCATACCAATATTAATTTCAATCATTTTCAATTTTTTTGACATAAATGTACTATTTACTAGACATATGAAAATTGTGTATATAAATATTAAAAATCATGGGTACAATAGTTAGCGTGATCAGTGGGCCCGCGCGTCCCGAATAACTCGTGCATTGAACACCACAACCGCACTTCTGGATGCCTTACAGCCTATCAAAAAGGTTTTGTGGTCTGTTCTCCTTTTTGCCTTTCTTTGAACTTTGAGGTTGAGTGATCTTGCTGTTTTGTAAGTGAATAAATGGTATTATATTTACTATAGAGGTAGTATAGAGCGATCGACCATACACATGCATTGAGAAACATCCTTACTTTACTAGCTGTGCAAAAGTAAGTACAAGCTTATGTTACGCATGCCAAATTATTGGAGAAGTACCAGAAAATAATGTTTTACAAGCTTCATAGATTTAAATAGTTTTATATAAGAAGTTGCGATCAGATTCATTCACTTGACGCAATTTTTTTTACTTATCGAGACATATCCTAAGCACCCTGACTCAATTTCAATCAGTTCGACTTTATAGCCTTGTAATCCCAAGACTTATAAGACGATACAACTTCAAAACTCAACTGGCATCCCATAAGGTGTGCGATTACAGAGAATTATTACAAACTCCTTCCAACTCCTGTGTAAGAAAGGTGCAATAAATTAAACGCGCGCGTTCACAAAAGACTGCCAGTGAATGGGACCACCACATTGTTCTGTCAGTTGAGACAAAGCGTCACTGCGATTAGCCGGTATACGACTCATTATAATTAACTTGCGGATTTTGTTGGCCTGTTCATGGTGAGATTTTTGGTGTTTTTGTTTTTATTGAAATGTTTAATCGATTTCTATCGATGTTACGGGGATTTCAGGATATTGAATGGAATATGGGATTAAGTTTATTTTGGCTTCAAGATTGTTGTTCTTCAATTTTCAGTCAGCTTTGTAGTGCTTTAAATAAGCATCTCTGTCTTGAGGAAAACTGCAATACGGGCTTAGAAAGTACAGATTGTAATTTTTGGGGTCGAAAAATATATTTCAGGAGCTAAGATTATAACGAAATATACGTAACTACATTAACCACATGTTATTTACCTCAACATTTTTTGTAAACAATTTTGCATGCCATCTTAGATGTAAGGCGTTTCTTAGGAAGTATTTTAAAACTGCAATCAAGAAACTCCCAAGAAAAAGCACTCTAAGCTTGCAGCTTGCCAACGCAAATCTGCGCTTTGTCGACTGAAGACGTGGCACTCTTGCGACAATAACATCGTAAATGCGATTAGTCGCGGCGTTAATAGCCAGCTTTAGTCTCCTGGCGTAAATCAGAGACCCGCAGGTGTTCCGCTTTATCATAATGTAGGTTCACGTGAACTCAGAGGAATCTTGTTGAAAAAAATATTTCTTGAACTTAAGAAGGAAGATGGACATAATCGTGCTGCTAAGAAAACCTGTAAAAGTGGAAAAGAAAGTGAAAAAAAAAATTATATTCTCAAAATAGGTGGTGAAGGTGAAAATTGAAGTCATATTTACAAAAAAAAATATATAACAAAGTATTTTTGACTATTCTTGCAAATATTACATATGCGAAAGTGAGACATTGTTTGGTCAGTTAAGAGGTAGGTCTGTGTTATTATTTGGCTTTTAAAGTTGGATTTAACTTTAAAATTCAAAATCCATTTTTACAAATCCCACAAACAAACCCATTCCACCAACTCGGGCAAACCTCAAAAATTTCAATCCTTAAAACAATGTAAGCGATCCTCAAACTAGCCCAAAGTACTCCAGACTTGATTCCTTGCATTAGGACGAAGAGGAACTCGTACTCTACTCCATGCCTCACATCCTACAAAGGAAACAGACCAGAACCAAATAACGTGGTATAACCACGGAGAACAAAATGACTAGCGGAGGTGCCATTAAGTACCAAAAATCTCCTAAGAAAGTAGCGCGCCCGAAATCAGAATGCAGGTGTATGGGGGACAAGGAATGTTACTGGTTCCGCCCTTTTATACATTCTTTGGACCACTAACACCAGAAATCATTAACAGATGCCTCAAAGAACCCAAACGTTCACCGAAGAAACAAAGAAAAAGAAAGTTATGAGTAAACACATAGCTGATCGTTTTGGTTATGCCCACCGTACAAATTTGACCTAGAAGAAGGTGCCTGACCTACATTCATTATAGCATCTTCCGCTCATTTTTCTCTACTCCGTGGGTATAACAAAGCCAAGCCGAAGTTAGGAAAGCAGGAAGCCAAGTTGCGGACAAACAATTTGAGAAAGAATCAAGAGACCTTAATGGATAGAAAATGGATAGTATAGTGAAGTACGCTGAGAAAACATTGGACGGGATTTTGCATAGTCAGTGACGGGGACAAAGGGAGACTGGATGGTGCAGTTAATATTTGGATAATAAGATCTGATGCTTGAATTAAGTAAGGTATGAATATTGTAGGTTAAGGGCATGTGCTAACCAGTATGTGATCGTCGTGTCAGCCGAAAGACTTCCAATGCTGGCACTGCAGCAGTAGTGTAAGTTTGTATTCAAGTAAAGTATGTAAGTAAACTTACTTATTGTTTTAATTTGTGTGTGTAATTAAGATCTTTAACAAGATTCATGACCATTTTTAGAAAGTTCATGGTCGTGTAGTCACTTCCAGTATATTTTTTCTTGGTACCAGGCAATCGTGGCCTTTGGAAGCTCGCCAAACACACAGAGAGATGAAATTTAATACGGGACGCCATTGAATATTTATTTATGATAATATATAATGATTTATGCCTGGACTGCTTACGGTTAATAATTTTTCTTGCTGTTGTGATGTAAGGAAAGTTTGCGAAGATGAATGGATGACAGCGCATGTATTGTTATTTACAATTGTTTAGATCAATTCTTGTGTGTGTTGGAACTTTATGAAATGCTTCGACTGTAAGGTTTTACTTCACTTCTATGTGTTTTAAATTCAATATCTTATCTAAATATTTTTAGCAGAAGCATAAAACACTATTTTTATAAAGAAGAATTAATATTCTAAACTGTTATAGCCTTTTTTTATCGTCCCAGTGCTGGGCACAGGCCTCCTCTCACACGGAGAAGGATTGAGCATTAATCACCATTCTAAAACGATAATTATTTTTATCTCTTGGTCAAAGGTGATTCCAAAATGCAACCTGCATTCCACATACATTGCAAAACCAACAACAAAATAATGACAAGAACTCCCACCTACCTTAGCAACAGTTAAGCGTCAACAACACTATACAGTTAACTAGAAAACTTTGATGTTGCCGACATGTAGGCAAACACGATACAAGTAGTTGAGGCTAACTAGCGTGATGCGAAACGGTTCAACTTCACTCGGACTTACAAGATTAGCTGATGAAGTGTGCCTGTCTTATTGGAATCGAACATGTAAGTGTATTCCATGTCTGGAAGTTGTGTTTGACATGTCTTACGAATTCACGATTGTACAGCCTTCAACTGTAGAACTGTTACATAGCTGTCTGTTACAGTTGCTCCTTGTAAAGCACCGGTACTCTGCTGCATCACGTTAGACTGGAAGCTGACCCCAACATAGTCGGGAAATTATGTATAGTCTTCAACTGCACATTTTCTGCTCAATTACCTACACATTGTTATCCGTGGCAACTAAAGGTGTATGAAACGCTTTACGAATATGTGAACGAGGATTATATTGTTATTAATCAAACCCTGTATAATCACTCACAGAGTATACCAATTTTATGTAACAATATTAACATGAAAAGCTTTTAGAAATATAAGAAGTTAAATTGTTCCAAGAAGCAGTCTACACTGAAATATGTATACTGAAATCGGGAGAGTATTCTCAAAAATCGAAATTGTCCTTACGTGGAAATATGAGTATGTTTGTATTTTCAAATGGAGTTTACGTTTATTTTTCGTGTAGGGTATACTTCTTGGACATTTCATAAGTTTTCTAGAAATAGTTAAAGAATATTTTTTTCCTGGTTCTTAGTATTCTGCAATATTAATGAGTGTCCTCATTTATGAACCTAAAAGGTAAACCGAATAAGGACACAATTTACTAACTTAACAAAAACATAAAACAATGTGAGGTATCCATAATAAGCCGCAGTTTGTAGGTATGAAAAAATCATAAAATTTCACCATCACCATTTTAAAAATAAAATTCAAAACATTAAAAATAAACATCAAATATTTTATTTGTCAAATTAATCCTAAAGGACCGTCTTGCTTCAATACGCACGTCCTACAGATGTCGCCCCTTTGAAGTATTAAATAATAGCGGAGAAGAAAAAAAAATACTTCATTAGCAAGCTGAGAGAAACGGCAGCCGAATATAATTCTACTGGAGTGAAGTTGAGTGTGGGTAAGCCGTATTTAACGCGAGACGAAACCCGGGGTGAGGACACAGGGATGAACATACCGGCGGATAGCGGGGTGATAAGTTTATATCTGGTGGTAATCTTATTGGAAGTGAAAATGTTCTAACCTTGCAAGTGGCTAAAAAGATGGACGTAAGTCTAGAAGAAGGCTAAAATAGTGTACATATGCTCTGCTAAAGGAAAGAAAGGATGGGGTGTTAAAAAAAAGACTCATGTGCTGCCCCATCCAATTTTCTATTAATATTTGATGGAGCAGGAGTGTCTACAAAAATGTTAAGATTTAACTCTTTTGTGAATATCACTAACAGTAACACAAATCACAATTATAAGTATTACAGCAGTAAGCTGTAAACGGGTAAGGTCGCGTGTTTTACTTCACGTGTTATCTAATCTATCCAACAATTAGTCACCGGGAACACTATCTAAGGTAACTCGATTGATCGAAAACAGACTGTTATTGATACTGATTATTGTTTATATGCGGATCTTCTCTTATCGCAGTACTTATTGTATGTCAAAATGTTTGCGATTATTATGTCGATTTCCAATTGATTATATGATTTATAGACAATTTTGGACTTCTCATGGAATGTTAGCAGAAATTATATCCAGGGTTATAAAATCGCTTACGCACTCGCTGTTGTGTAGCTACTATATCCGTGTCCTTAATTCCTAGGGCCCTGAGGCCTCTCTTTTATTTTACGTTTAATATTATTCCGGTAGGCTAATATTTGATGGAAGATCGGGCGGTTTTTGTTCGCAATCAGAGGTAGTCGCCGCTAAAACGTGAATTAACTTTTTGTGCTGCAAAATGTAGGCTTTATTTAGTTATGTTTGTACTTAGGTATATATAGATATTCGGTTTTATTATATTAAGTTCCCGGGCATAAAAAAAATAAATCACAGCACTCGGTCCCAATTCAAAAACATAAAGAGCTTGTTTAATTTTGAATTCATTTATAAAATATTTTTTCATATACCTACTCTAAGGGATTATGTTTTGAATGTAATCTTCAATGTTAGATTTGATATACATTGCCATGAAACACATGTTGTTAAATGAAATTGAACCCATTTTTAAAAACAGATTGGTACTTTCTATAGTGTCACTTAAAGTATAAGAAGAAAAAACCTTACTTCTCCACAATCTTTTTAACATTACAAGTGTTCCCAACGCGACGTTACTGAAAGCAAGTCATTGAATGTAGTTACCGCAAGTTGACAAACTTGTCGGTCCCGGTGGCGACGATACAATTTACTTGCATCGCCGTGGCACCTACTAGACTTCGTGAGGTGCCAACCTCATAGTTAGGTGCTAAGTTTACCTTGTAAGTTTGTTAAAATAACTAAAATTTACCTTGAAGAAGGTAAAAACGTTGCCTTACGTTGTTACGTCTCACTAGTGTAAATGTAACTCATACTTTTACCATCTTAATTAATGGTCGTTTTACTAGGCAACGGTCTTATAAAGAATTCTTCTTAAAGTGAGAAAATAATCACGGTTGGTGTATACAAAATTTATTACCCTCGAAAATCTTAAAAATTGCTAACCTGCTTTAATTCTCCCATAAAAATTACCTATTAAATCTTCTCACACCCAGAATTTTCTTTCAATATTCAAAATCAAATACTGCACAATTTTATTTAACACTTTTAATATGTACAATGCATTACATAGATACTTAATGGTCAAGAAGAGTCTCACCTGTGAAAACCATTCAGTATTCCTCTTCAACACAACTACTTAAAAGTTGCAAGTACCACGGTAAGACTCCTAAATACAAGTACGCTCGCCGCAGTTAACTTTAAGTATCTTTGTAACAAATAGTGACGGATTGCCGGCTCTTGCTAACTATAACTAAGTCTAGGTACTGCTTCTATTACAATTTATGACTCAACTAAGAGGAAATAAATGGAGGACCTCCTACTGTTGCAGAAAGGAAAATATTTGTAGCTTGGAATATTATTTTTCAAGAGTTTTGAGAAAACGTAGTAAAACTTGCATTATTTTTACTAGATTTACGGTCTCAGCCATCATTTAACCCTTTAGGCTGTTTGGATCGTTTTATATTTCTCGTACCTAAATCTCGCACCAAACTATGTGTCTTAAATTTTTCTACACAGGTAGTTCTATGTAATTCGGATGATATCCCAAACAATATCTAAAGAAGATCAGTAATATCC
Source organism: Helicoverpa zea (assembly GCF_022581195.2). Lineage (NCBI taxonomy): Eukaryota > Metazoa > Arthropoda > Insecta > Lepidoptera > Noctuidae > Helicoverpa > Helicoverpa zea. The sequence continues at coordinate 11,182,562 of NC_061466.1, read as the reverse complement.
CTAATTTATTTTAAGCGACTTTTTAAACTTCCTATTTCAACTTATCGGACAGACGATTCCACGCAAATGATACCTATACTAAATACAAATGATGCACTAATTGCATAAGGAAGTAAATTCTGATTAGCTTTGCCCGTGTAATACATTTTTTTATCTGTCCACAAAAAAGAGACGACTAACCACAATTTTAGACCACGCTTAAACAGTAGAACATGAAACAATGTACAGTGACCGTCATTATTTTCGTTGGAACAAAGTGCTACAATTACCATACAATTTATGGAAGGGTGAAACGCACAGTTCGGTACAAATGTACGTGGCACAGGCGTGAACACCTTTGTTTTCCAAAAATATTTATGGAAAGAAGTTCCTTAATGCGACGTGGTGTAGGAATTTATAGGAGTGTAAGTCCGTGTTCTCCGATTTGTGTTTGACAACTGTGATAGTGAAAGAAATAAACAATTGAGTAGGCAGTGATTGAATTAAGTGAACAGTGTTTTTTAGCGTTTCATCATCATCATCATGCAGTGCAGGAATGTCAAACTAAAAAAAACTATGTAGCTCACTTTTTGAATAAATAAGGAAACTAGGAATACATAAAAAATAACCATACAAGCAGCCGCAAGCTATGGTTTGAAACAACTCTTGTTCAAAATAATAAATAATGCATACTACTCCCACATAGCAATTGTAACAAAAGTAAACTATAAAACTCGATACAATAGAATAAAATACGAACACAATAAAACAGAATACTCAAAGAGCAATTACTGCGACCATCATAACTTATTGAAAACAAAAGCCAAACGCACTTCACACACATCATGCGAAATAAGCCAAAGTAGGCTCAAAGTGTACCAGAACCACGGAGTAAGGAAAGTGGAGATACCATAACGCAGGTAGGTCAGGCGCCTGCTTCTAGGCCAAATTCGTATGGTGTACATGACCAAAACGATCAGTTACTAGTGAACTAACGAGACGTTCCGATTCTTTAAGACATCTGTTAATCATTATTATTGGTATTTAAAAAAATGGTCGGGTCCATGGAGAAACAGTAACGTTCCTCGTCCCCCGCTCACCCGCATTTTGGCGCGCTACTTTCTTAGGAGATTTCTCGTGGCACCTCCGTTAATCATTTTGTTAGCCGTGACCAGAAAATTTGCCAAATACAAAACAAATAGACAACGAATAGTAGTGAAAGTTCACGGGACATTAAGCACCCTACTGATATTGGGATATGTATTAGCAACTCCACAATAGCTCTCTTTATTAGCGCAAGATTAATGGCCCAAGTTCTTCCATGATAGTTGCTTTTTGGTCATCTTTGAGCGCATTTTTGTGTGTTGCCTTTGATATTTTCTTAAAGTAGTAAAATAAATAATGTTATATTTCTTAATCACAGTGAAGTTAAAATAATACAGTGTAAGAAAAAATATATAACTTAACCTTATGACTCAGACTCAAATGTACGAATAATTTCAGTAGCGTTAGCTACTGAAATTATTCGTACATTTGAGTCTCCAAACCACACCCAATTATGATTGAAACTGGCTCTGCCATTTTATTATTTAAGCATAATAAATAAACAATGTCCTATTTGTATTATAACCCGGCATAATAAACTGTGATTTATTTACTTACTTACAGCAGCCTTAACAAAGGCTATTTACTGCCTCGCGGCTCGATAGATGGCGTTGTTGTAACGTTTCTGAATCGTGCTGTGGTTTCGTTCATAGAATGGACTAACCCTCGGAAGCCGTCGAGATTTCAGAATGAAGACAAGGAATTTTTGAATAGTCAGTACTGTTTTGACGCTGACTTGTATATGACATTTATCCATTGAACCAGTGTTCTATCTACCTTTCTAGTGGTAGGTATAACAAAGAGCAAAAAATAAGAAACAGTGTTTGACACATTACATGGTCATAAATAGGACATTTATAACCTTTGAAATCAAGTATAAGCATTGTATAGTTTATAATTGTTGTTGAAATATTTTTATTTGGCTATAAAATACCTTAGTACTTTATACTGCAACCAGATTTTAAATTGGTAAACAAGACGAACTTTTTTATCCAAATGAACTTTACTCAGCATTTTTGGTACCTCTGTCTATTGTGTTTTTTTTTAACTTTATCGAGCCACACACTGTCGTAAAATTTTATTGTTTCAAGTCTGCAAACTTAACAAAGGGTTGGAATAGTCGGCAATGACCCTCGTTAGTTCAGATTTTCACAGCTGTGTTTTGCCGAATTGCCGAATAGAACTTGGGATATTAGAAACGTCAAATATTAAATTTCGGGTGCGGACATTAAATACTTAATAGGCACTATTAAAAGCGAGAGCTTATATTATGGCTTCATATTGTATTTGGTCCTTTTTGAAAAGGGCAACATCAGTTTCCAATCTATTTGGCAAATAAGACTTTTTTAAGCTATGACACTTCCCATTGCATTTTAAAATTTCATTCGACCCTAAGAACCATGGCATTGAATAGCTAAGATATTAAGCGGTTGTCTCCACAATACAAATCATTGAAAAATAATAGGAATTCCGCTTGGGAATTATTGTAAAGACCCATCTCCGATTGTTGAACCCCAATCACGATTCAATCAAGGTCTGTTTTCATATCAGCCGTTCGAAATATCATTGGAAATGTCGCGAACAGGACGGCCGCGGGACAAATGTACGGACCAGTGGGGCAGGCGGGACCGTCTCGCTGTCACCTGTCATGTGGGATCTATTCATAATAATAGTGAGGAACAGACATCTATACTTACTTTTTTATGGAAACTACTGAAAACAGTTTCATAATTCGCTATCTGTAGTGAAGCTACACTATCTTCGGGTGAAATAGGCTATTTTTTTATCCTGGAACTGAAAGTAATATGCACGGAACATGGGTGAAACTTTGAGAAACAGCTAGTTTTGCAGTATTGTGCATTTCTCTAGAAATCGTCTGCCTTTTGTTATGAACAAAAAGGGTGTGGGTAGCTAATGTGCATAGTCCACATGTGTAATGAGTACGTAGGTACAACATTTCTGATAAAATTATGTAGTAAATTTTTCTCGCGTTTCTTTTCGGTAATTCGTCCCGTATATTTCCATACATGAATGGGTTGCAGTAAAACGATTTCCCGTCGCGTTCTGAAACGATTTTCCTTAAGAATCATTTTTTTATTCAGTACATATTCCAATTTCGATGGTTTGCTCGTCATTTCAATGTAATCGAATGATTAAGATTGGAAAATGAAAGATACATTTTGGGTTTGAAATATTCAGAATTGTAAAAGGATTATTTTATTAATTTTTATATAATGTTATAATTTAATAAATTCAATTTTTAATTCTGCACAGTTAGTTTAGTAAATACGTAGATAGTGCCTAAACATAAATGCTAACCGAGAAGTTTTTCTATTCTTATTAATTTGTAAATTAAGTATCTTACATTATGTTACTCTGATTTTGAATGTGTGTACGGATCGTTAACAGTCAAATGGTCCATTAATATCTGGGTACCTGCATTATGACGTTTTGGGGATAACTGACGACATCAATAACCTTCTTTATTTGACTACAGGGATCAAATTCAAGCCCTCAAGCTCACTAGCATTAGTCCTAGAATACGTACCCTAGATTCCTATCGTTACAAATCTAACTTAATCCCAATAACTTACAAACCAATTCCAAAAACTAACATTAAAATAAAAATCCATAACAGTAAATCGTCCACATATCCCATTACGATGAGACAGTAACATCATATTTCTAGACTCGATTGTAGTCAATCGATTCTTTAGTATCGATATGAATCGAGTAGAATCGAGCATTATTCTAGTCAGGGCACACGTGCCTCGGAGCCGTGAAGGAAAGGATTAAGGTGTAGGTGCACAGGATAAATCGATGCCAAACACGTATTAGGTACTGGCGAGCTGAAAAGTGTTGAGAAAGAATTTTGTTCGGTTTTAAGTTGTCTGAGGAAACGGGTTAATGTTTTGGAGGAAATACATATCTTGACGGGATTTCTTCCCAAATCTATGAAGTATTAAATTTTATCTGAACTTTTTTACATGCTTTAATATATCATAAACAAATTAAAAACTTTCCCTGACCTCTGTATTACTTGGTAGTTTTTCCTGTTAGTTATTTGACTAATTTATGAAATATTTTATACGTTGAGTACCTAATTACTGCCACTAAACTAGACAAAAGCTATGTTTATATAAAGAAGTCAATTTTTTCCCCTTTTATTTCTAAGATAAACAAAGAAAACAATCCCCAAACACCTCTGTCTCCACATATACCAACACATCGTTTGATTCGTCACGGTCGAGCAGTCGGATTTATTGTGAAAGTTAGCTAATAAATAGTGTCTCCGCGGGAGGAGTCGCGGCCGAAGCCTGTAGTATTAACAGGTTATACTGCCGGGAACTTCTAGTCAATTATTAAGGCGAGCTGCTATTAGGAGATTAGCTACTTTTGATTTTTAGATACGGTTTGGTTTTATTAGTTCTAGATGGAGAAGTTATTTTCTATAGGTATATTGGTCAAAGAAAGCAATTAATTGTCGTATTTTTTCAATTAGGCTAGTGTTTGGATAGATATAGGATATAATGAGTGAAAAATTTGTTCACGATAGTCAAATCTTGAAAAGGATGAGACAAATTACTTAATTAATGATGTAACAGATTTTTTATCGTCCCACTGCTGGGCACAGGCCTGCTCTCACACGGAGATTAAACGATTAATTTGACTATGACTATTTAATTTTAGTATATCAAAGTCTCTAGTCAGTGTAACAGGAAAAGGTGAATTCCTCCAAAAGAATCTACCTATAGCAGAAGAAGATTTAATACCTTGTTAAAAAATAAACATGTCGTCCAATCCCCTGGGAGTATCAAGGGTGAAGTTTAGCAGTAGTTGCCCAATTTATCGGGCTCTCCGTGTAAACTTACAGCTGACTTTATAGTTAGTGCATTTTTCCTCATTCAAGTATCAAAGGAATGGATACGATACTCTGTGATTTATTTCCAAAGATCGTATGGATCTTTATTCAATTGGAATTCTTTGTAATTCAGTTTTTGTAACTTTCAAAACTTGACTTCGTCCTTCAGAAAGGTCTAAGTGGACGGAGTAAGTTGGTAGATAGGATTATTATAATCTTACAGAGATATTCTACGTTAGTGAGTATTAATATAACTTTTGTAATTATCGTAATCTTCTAACTCTGAAGGCCTAAAGGAATCTTAAGATAGTCTTAACTATTACAATTTACTTTAATGGCGGATCTAGTCTTTCCATAAAAATACTATTACATAAGTACCTAGTGTTCGCTGTATAGAAATAAAAACACACATTTTTTTTTGAAATTGGTAAAACCAATGAAAAGAAAGCATACTCTTCAAAAACAAAATCAACCAAAACCAAACATTAGTGGAAACCGAAGTTTTTAACAAAACTCTAACTATTTATACACCCACACTTATAAGCCGTTTGGGGTACAATGCCCATGACATTATTCTACTCCACCAACTTATCCTTTCACTTCTATTGACCCTTATGTATTGGGTATTACGGTCGATTTTTGATTGGTGAGGTGTTTGGTTTAAGGTTGTGTGGATTGGGTCACAGCTGCAAAACGCTAGGTCTACTCATTTGTGGTCACCCTGGCTAAATATCCTGAAGCTAACGCTGTAAAGTGCTTTATGTTAGTTATGCGTTATGTAGTTCAGTTCTGTTTGCTTCGGGTTTAGGTTTGTGGAGATCATACCCAATGGGTACTGACCTAGTTAATGTAACAGTACGTATGTTAGTTTAAATAGACCTAATAAACTTGATTTTTCGTGCCCCTGCACTAAAAAATTATTTGCTCATAACATTCGCATTTCAGCGTCCTTTCTTTTAATGCCTAATAAAAGAATACAGCAAGCTTTCCCTTGTATTTTCAACGTATATTTCCATTGGAGTCAATATCCCTTTTACATGATAGTTAAACGTGAACATATACATATGTATATGCTATATAGTATTCTTTTTCACCCTACGTCCCCCGCTTATCTCAACAGTCGTTTTGAGTTTGTTTGTGATACGCATTCAAGATCACTCAGGTCATCAGAAAATCTAAAACTGAAGATGCCAGTGCACTTTACGTCATTTTACGACAAATCGTTCGTTGTGCAGGCCACTCGTCTGTGGAATGCACTGCCAGTGGCAATAAGACGGGCGCAGTCGATTGCAGTGTTCAAAAAAATGGTGAAGGATCACTATCTGGCTCAATGACTACTGTCGCTGTATTGTTATTCTTTTATCTTAATTTTTTCTACTATTATTACATGTATTTTATATATTTTATCGTTTATTGACTATTTATTTTCTATATCTTTAGTATTTATCGTACATTTATCAATTATATGTACACCCTAAACTACCCATTTTTAAACTATTCTGCAGATAAACTCCATCCAAAGGTTGTCTGGAAGAAATTGCTGATTAGCGATAAGACCGCCATTTGTACTCTTCTTTGTGTATTGTGATGTCCTGTGTTGTAAATTTTCTTTTTTCTTGGTGTACAATAAAGCATAATCTATCTATCTATCTATCTATGTATAGTAATTAAAAGAAACAAAGTCAATTTAGACATTCAACAGAATCTCAAAGACAACAAAATCTCATTTACAGAAGAAACCTAAGGTTATTACAATAAATTGTGAGTACACAAGGCACAAGAACTAGACAGATAGCCATCGTATTACTAATGAGCTATCGGCTATACGTGGCTCGCTTTCTGAACGGACGCCGAATGGAATTTATGAGAATTACTGTATTAGCTTGTGGATATACTAGTGTATTTACTTACTAGGTTATAAATGGGTAAGTAATTTCTGTCTGCCTAAAATAATAAAATTGTTACCGAAAAAGAAACTGATAGACTAGTCATGATTTTACATGACTGGTCTTTCTGTAGACGTGTGCATAGATGTAAGCTTGCTTCACCATTGACAGCATGGGTTACATTGGTGGGTTAAGCAACGTTTGGTGCAGTCGGTCCCTGAATAGGTAATCTTCTATGTCATAATGTTCTTACATTTTTTACAGCTCTCTCCAGCTCTTTAGCAGTGTATTAAATATGATCAGAGCCACACAAACACAGCATAAGGGATGTCCCTGCAGTCTGAAGGAAGTCTAGAAGGCACGCAAATATTGAGATCTTTGTCTGTCATGCAAGAAGAAGACCCATAGCCTAGAAATACTGTACTGAAATCAAACATGATTTGGAATAATTTACTCTTCAATTATGTAACTTCCAAAGGCTCTTAACCTTCTAAAAACAGAAGTGACCAAAAAGCAAGTGCAGCACTCATGCATATTTCATAGGATGATCACATACGTTACGGCCATTGATTCCGTACGGTGTTGCGACACCGGACTCCGGTTTTCAGCCGGTTTTCAGGTCACCAAATACGGCTGTTGGCTGCTTTACATACCAGTTTCTTTGGATGGCTCGTACACACGGAACAAGTATTTTCTATGCTAACTAACGAATTTTAAATACGGTTGTTAGTCGTTTTTGAAGTCCGTTTAGGCAGCTTGTTTAAGCTGTACTTCTTGAGGGTAGAAACACGACATATCTGTAAGTATATTAGCTGACTGCTTTTTTATTTCCATTTACTAAAGCAAACGACGCATTCATGAACGGCAATGACGGCTGTCATTGAACATCCTTGGCAGTCGTCACGGGTAGTCAGAAGCCAGTAAGTCTGACACCAGTCTAACCAGGGGGTATCGGGTTGCCCGGGTAACTGGGTTGACGAGGTCAGATAGGCAGTCGCTTCTTGTAAAGCACTGGTACTCAGCTGAATCCGGTTAGACTGGAAGCCGACCCCAAGTTGGTTGGGAAAAGGCTCGGAGAATGTACTAAAGCAAACGACGAAGAAAGAAAAACGAAGAAGAAAAAGCCCCTAAACATACCTTTTCTAACTACAATTGAGAACTCATTCTTACATAATATTTATACAAGAATGCCTATGGCCTTTTAAATAATACAATTTAACATTAAGTTCACTGAAGACATAAGTTGAATAAAAACATAATAAATAGAAAAGAAACAAACAAAAAAACCCAACCCTTACATAATTGGCTTGATAAACATAAATAGTATTCGTGATCCCATAAACTCTATTCCTCTACATTCCATTTGGCGAATAAATCTCTTCACTGGGCTTTGTATTGAATCTGAGCTGATGTATCGGCCAACAAAACAACTATCAGATACATACCTCCTTTTGCGGTCGTAAGTCGGATAAGAGCTGCTTCTAGCTTTGGACTAGATGGTGCTACCAAGACTCTGGACTTGAGACTGTGTTGGCGTTAAAAGAGTTACAAACTTAACTATAGCGACATTAAATTAATAAACTGGTTAATATATGTCGATTAGCACAAATAAAAAAATAAAATACGTAAAAATAAAAAAATGATTTTTTCAAAGTAAATAAAATAAAATGTGCGAGAATTAGAACACCACATAAGAGTCAATCATTGCAAACAACTGAAATTCTTCCTTGAAAACTGACAGCTGTCAACTGCTCAAAACATTCAATACTCCTAACGTTATCTCTGCTATACACATGATGTTGTAAATTATGAAAACGAAAAATTGCTCCTGTAGCTAAACCACTGGATTATAATAATATGTGATAGGACTTAATGTGATTAGGTCCGACACTCCCGATATATTATTGCTTTATAAAATTAAAAATTCTATGCCAGTATTATAAAGCTGAAGTATAAAGCTAAAGTTGAAGAGTTAGTGCTTATCAGAAGCTACCGAACCGATTTCAAATAGTATTTCAGCGTATGTGTAGGTATTATAGACTGCATTTTATTTGATTGCAGGAAGAAATTCCTTCGGGTCGCGGGAGGCATCTTGGGTAAATTAATAAGTTCATATTTTTTTCAAATATGCTCTAACTAAATAATTATCTTTAAAAGTATCAAGTTCACATTTACTGCAGTCAAATCATTACTATTGGCCGCAGTCCAAACTCGTAGAGTCGGAGCGTCCCAATATTGAATTTATACGATTATTAACCTATGGGACTCGGTTCGAAGCAATGAAGGTGCTCGATAACTGATCGTTATGTAAATAGTATATGTTTGTACCGAATACTTAGATAATAGCACTTTTTAATGTAAGTTCATATGCCTATAATATGTATGTCTTTACATATGTATACTTTGGAAAATGATATGGGAGGTATTTTACTCCATGTCAGAGGTTGTCAAGTTAGTTTGAGAATCTCTGACACTAAAATATGTTAGATTATTAGACCTGAATAAACCTGAATGTACGATATGTTGAAGAAAATCAATGTGATATAAATTCAGGTACGTTGCGAAATAGGTACCTAGATCGTACATAGATCGCACCAATTTAAAAGCGTGGTCTGAAATATATAGCTTTTTAAAAATTGCCTAAATATTCATATGCAATATTGATATCAGGTAACGCAGAATTGATATCAAGCGTTTATACCAAAAATGAAATAAAAAACATTTTCAGAGCAGTAAAAGCCCAAACGATATTGAACAAACAAAAACTTTGTGTAAAATAAATACAGACATACGTGTTAAACGTTTGGTAATATTAATCTATGCTCAGGTAGGCAAATAATAAACAGAGAGGTATCGTTAGCCACACCTGTTGTTCATAATCTTTACAAATTATTATTTTACTAAGCTTACTGGCGTCCAAATGGGACTCGGGTAAAAATCTTATGAAAAATATTAAGCTATCCGTTTTTTTTGCCCCTCGGGTTACGTAGTAAGTAGGTTTCTAGAATTATCTTGTAAAGGTCTCGTTCAATTGAGTGCCAGGTTTGTAGGTTAGGTAAAACTTTGAGACGATTTGTGTAATTCTAATGTTTGAGTAGTAATCCTGTCTCGTGGGATTTGTAGTTTGATAAGTTTCTAACATTATAATAAATCTTTGAATTTACTTCGTAGATGTTTTAAGTGAGGTAGGTGCTGATCTTTAAATCTTACTTTAACGTCACGTTTACTGTTCGTAGAGATTTACTTACCCTTACTTTTTACTATATATTTTTCAAATAAGAGCTATTCTTACAGCTGAACCAAACTCTTCCATCAAAGGATGAAACCTTTACTCTATACCTTATTATTATGACTTACATATATTATATATTATGACTTACATCAAACATCAGTGCTTAAGCAATGTCTTATACAAACATGTACCAAGTTATTACTTACTTACATACCCTTAAAGAAGTTCCATTATCTTGTACAAAGTATTGTAAGAACATAAAACAAAGTTGCAAACTGTAAGGTGTTCCGTCCGGTTTGCAATCCGGCGCCTTATGAAATTCAATGAGCATTTTGTCTCACTCAGAACTACATATGTGAGCGTGTTTGTAATCCTGTGACTCTATTGGTGTGTGGTGCAAGTTATAAGAGACCAAGAAATAAATAAATAATTTTCTGCAGGAAAAAGAAATGGCACAAAGTTCTTGAAATAGTAAAGGCAGAAAAGTCATTGTGAGCGTATAATTTTCTTAAAAGAAATGTTCACGGAGTTCTTTGGCGGTTCTTTGGCAGTTTCTGGAATTGTGGAACTAGTGTACGTCTCAGGATCTTAATCCTGCAAAGGTATTTCAAATAGGAAATGAAAAACATTCAATTAGTTTTCAATTATTTTTTTTTCTAAATTAAAGTAGTAAAGCCGTCCAATTGCGGATCTGCTTAAATTAAGAATGAAAAATAAGCTCTTTTATTTATTTGATAATAATTTATTTGATAACAATATTACGCAAAATAACGATGATACGTTACTTACTTTTGTTTTCAATGCTGTTTTTAATAAGTCTCATGCTGACATAGTTGAAACACTATCTGATATAAACTGTAATCACCTTGTTAAAAAATATGATAATAATAATATAATAATGTCGGGACACCTTTTTCACACACGGTCGGTTAACCCCATGGTAAGTTATTTATTAACTTGTGTTATGGGTGCTAACACAACTGATAAACTACATATAGCTACATATATACATATTTATAAATACATATCATAACACCCAGACCACGGCCAACAAGCATGCTCATCACACAAATGTCGACCGAACCGGGAATCGAACCCGGGACCTCAGGTTCGGCGGTCCGGCATGATGACCATTGCGCCATCGAGGTCGTCGAATGATGCCTACCTATTTCACTTATCAATCATTCATAATGGTTTATATAACTAAGCTCATAATCATAATAGTTACATAAACAAACAATTTATACAACTACTATACATATATTATAATATACATGCCTTGCCAAGTATGGCCAAAATGATCAGAACCTGATTGTCAGATTCTGTTTCCTAACTTCCCGTAATGATCACAAAACACGTACCTACCTAAAAGTTACAACTGAGTATGTAGACTAGTGTAGATAATCTACTATGCTTTAAAGCGATCAAAGCATATCTGTTTGCATGGAGGAAAGGACCAAGAACGCTAGCAATCCGTATGGCTTTTACGCCACTTTTTAGGTCCTACATATAGCTACATCATGATTGTGTCAGTACAGGGCGCAACTTTACATGCCCGGGTAAATGGGTTGAGGAGATCAGGCAGGATACTCACTCCTTGTAAGACACTGGTACTCAGCTTCATCCAGTTAGGCTAGAAGCTGACCCCAAGATACTTCGGAAAAGGCTTGGAAGATGATGCATCTTTACATACGAGTACGTGTGTATTAGGCGTGTGTCTTATAACTTGTCCCAAACAATTCCCTTTCCCGCGCCATAATCCCGCGCTTGACAAGTGCCTACCTACATCCCGCCGCGAGTTATCTTGTTCCACGCTTTATCTAGATATTTTGCTGGTAGACTTACATCAACATCCGACCTTGGATCAAATAAGACTTTATCCACCTGGTAGAATGACCTTGAGATGAATTTTATTTTAAGTAAGTATTGATTTTTGAGGCAATTTTTTGGAATAGGATTACCTTGAAAAATGTTATTATTGATGATTATCTTGATTAATGTATTGTTATTAATTAGTCACAGTTATCAAAATACATAATTACCTACTGCAATCTGCTTAAGTCTCATAGATAAGTATTTGTATAAATTTTGATTTTTGGAAAATGCTGTACTTTTCTCTTACTTCAACTTTTGTACAATCGTGGAAATCAATGGTTGAGCAACTTTAAATTTAAAATTTTTGTGGTTTTCTCAATTCACGAAATTATTTATACTGATTATTCATTATTCTCTGTACATGAAGAAGGTTTTCCAAATAGAAGAGAAAGATAATGAATTAAGCTTCATAAAACTCCTTACGTTTTAATAAAGGATCACAAAATACTACTAAATAATAATCCTCAAAGGCCAAGGATTTCTAAGCACAAAATTATGTGAAAACTAAACAGAAACCTGAACCGTTTCAATAATGTATTAGAGAGCTACTTCGCGGGAATAAATGGCGTGTTATCAGTTAGCCTATTCTAATGAAAATTCTCAGTAATTTCCAGCCGAGACTGATTTCTGTGAGCCGAGCTAGCGCCGTGTCTTGGGCGTGGTACAAGTTACACGCTGTCACAAGGAAAAAAAAAACACTCTTGTAGGATCTCTAGGCATTTATTCCTTGACTTTTAAATGGCAATATACGAGGTGTAGATAGACACTGTTTTACGTGAAAACTATTGAACACATTTTGACGAATTTTGGCAGTAGAGTATACATATATCAGCCAGTTTTTATCCAGACCTATGAATGTGATCCCTCGCGATGTGGATGAAACCGCGATTTAGATGTGGTTTTAATGAATGAGACACTAAACTATCTCTAAATGGATGTTATTGACAATTTAATCGGGCAAAGCGTAACCAATAGATGATAGGTAATTTTACCTAAAATAAATGTATGAAAGTTCTGAGTAAAAGATTGAAATCACTATTTCCTTGAAAACAGTCTAGATCAATTTCAGGACAAAATTCCCCCAAAATTTTCCACTCCAATTCCCTGAGATCTTAAAGCATGTACCACAAATTTAAGGGCAAGTTCATTTGTATTCATTGCGCGCGTTGCCTGTCAATCGCGTTCGTCCCCCGGATGAAGATCGATGGGAGAGCTGCCGCTTAAATAAACGACAGTGTCTACACACGACAATTATGTCAACATCTCGGGAACTGTTTTAATGTATGGCCTAAGGGTTGCTTCTTATTGCGGAATGATTGAGTATACCTATACTCCACACTACCTAGTGGTATGTTATCCGTGAATGTAGAAATTAATTTGACAAGTCGAAATGTGTCATAATTTTTTTGTTCTTTGGATGTAGATAAGTAGGTAGATATTTTTGGTGTCAAATTATAATAACGCCTAATCTTTCTCTGTGTGGGAGGGCTGTGCTCAGCAATGGGACGATGAAAAAGGCTGATGATGATGATGACAAATTTTCCTTGCCGATTCGAAACGAATCACTAATTTATACATAACGAATGTTCTATCTTATAGTATGATCTCATTGTATTAGATCTTTTCTGTTTGTGTTCGATTTTTCGGTTTTATCGTAGGGAATGTTTATTTCTACTTTGTAGGGTATCTGGTCTCAGAACCAATACCATATAGTCCATTGTTTGTATAAAAGACGCCACACATCAAATATTTTATGATTAAAAATAGTATTGCATTTTTGTGGAAAAGCGGATGAATATTGTAATGAAATACATTTTTTGGGCAATGGTTCTCAAATTTTTGGATATATCTGAAGTAATTCTTTGAATTCATACCATTTTTCCACGTAAAAATCTTTATTAAATTATTAAAAAACCAAACATTGAAATAAGAGTAGGAAAAAGTCACAGAAACCTCAGACACATCAAAATTAACGACAATTTGAAAGGATCGAATTGGTCCAGCGGAACTATTTGACTCGTACGAGCGATATTTCTGGCGTTCCGTTTTACGTACCGCCATTGTGATATTCGGGCAACGAATTAAAATGCCGGTTCGGGAATCCGTACAAATCGACAAAGCTTTCTGTTCAATTTTATTTTATTGTAAAACGCATAGTTAGGTTTGTTGATGTCCGGCGAGCGTGTGGCCTGGTGCCGATGGCGTATCGAAAAACCTAAAATGCCATTGACTTTTTTCACAAATACACTGCGAGCCATGCGCACCTATAAAATTAAGTTTTATGCCCGTTCATTTGTTTTATAGATTGGATCGCCGATCCGTTTTTGTTTTTAGATTGGAACCAAATTGTAATTTGGATGTTAGGTGTCGAGTTCCCATACCTACGTGTTTGTATTCCAAATTGAATTACTGATTTGTTCTGTAACGGTGTATGAATATGATGTTATGGAACAGTATTGGGCTTATGAAAGGGGATTTTCAAACTGTTATTAAGCAGCCTTTGATTTGGATTGCAGATTAACGAGTTTTTTATGTTCTAATTCGTTTGATAACATTTTTGTATTAATTTTTTTGTGCATACTATATTGGTTTACACATGAGTTGATGTTAAAGGCTTTTATGTATTTCAAATTAAATAGTTTTCCGATAAAAAAGATGATGTAAATCCTACAAAATGTCCATACTAACATAAAAAAAACAACATAGAACGTAATATGAATAAAAAAGAAAAACTCAACACAAAGGAACTATTTTTACCCCCAAACGTAATACGCCAAAATTTCCATCCGCTTACTCATCTCACACAGGAAAAGGGGTGCACAAGAAAAATACAAACTTAAACTGAATTGCATGCCATTTTCAACAGGACTGTGGTACTTTATTCTGTCGGCCACAACCCGGGCGCCGTCGCTTGTCGCTCGCAACGACATTCCAATTCCATTTTGTGGCTTTGTGACGTCACGACACAACTTGTCATATTTATATGACGTACAACCCGACGCGGGAGCTATGATATGTGGAACTAACGCCGAATTATGAGGGTAAGTGTGTTTGTGTGCCAAAGAGGTGTGTGAAGTGAGCGGTTTTGAATCTTTATGAGCTGGTTATGTTTGCTGGTTGTCTTTCAATATGAGGGTAAAGAGAACTTTAAAATCTCAAAGGGGCAAAGGGCAGAAGTGTCGTAAAGCCAAGTGAGCAAAGTATTCTTCTCATAATGCCGAAGAAACCGGGAACTTATAGGTTAGATATAACTGTGCCTAGTACATTCAGGCTTCAAAATTACTCATCTATTGTCTTATCCATGCTATGTTCATCAATCAAAATATTTTTTAATTCCTTCAACTTATTATTTCACATAAAAATGAACTCACTAACAACTACCAACTTTCCAGTATTTAAAACAACAGCTAGACAGATTTTAATAAGTCAGAACCACATTCTGCAATATGTCAGACCCCCGGGTACACGTCATCTTAACGGATCAGCGACTTCCAATATGGCGACTAAAAAGTAAATATTCGTATCGTAAATCTGAATACGAATTTAAATTAGATTAAACTTGGAGTTTTTGAACTCCTTTGTTATAATATGTCTGACATATGATGTGTTTGTCTGTTCAGGAAAAAATAAGATAGTTTTTCACTTGATAACTGGATTGTCCGTAGCTTATTCTTCATACATGAATTTAGTGGCAATAGCCTCCCACTATTTATACCATAAATTATCAGCCTGTGTTATTGTTCCACTGCAGGGCACAAGTCATAGTGTATGAACATTAATCGCCACACTTACTCACGGCAGATTGGTAATTTCACATTTTAACCTTTTACATAACATAACTAAAAATTATAAACCAAGCTAAATGTCAAGATATTCTCCATAAATCCACAAAGTTTCCAATATGTGTGGACTTTAGTTACCCATTTCCTTTTCTAAGAATTTCAGAATACTTACAGAAATCAAATGTCAGTGCGTAACAAGCGTCTCGTAGTCTGTCAGTGACGACATCTGACAGCTCCCAAAACGCCTATCCTTCACCACTTCCTAGTATTTCTTACTAAGAAGAACTAGAACAACAAACTTTGAAAGAAACTAACATATTTTTTCTACTTCGACAAATGATTAGTTTGTTTCAATGTGGTAAAATCTGGAATTCTTGGCAGGATATGAAAATGAAAAATATCTTATAGAACATATTATATGTACATATATTTTATATAAGCAGTGCAGAGTGATTATAATTTTACAA
Source organism: Helicoverpa zea (assembly GCF_022581195.2). Taxonomy (NCBI): domain Eukaryota; kingdom Metazoa; phylum Arthropoda; class Insecta; order Lepidoptera; family Noctuidae; genus Helicoverpa; species Helicoverpa zea. The sequence goes on along the minus strand of NC_061466.1, from coordinate 11,166,375 downwards.
AAGAAAATAAACATGTGTTGTAAACATAAAATACTAAGTAATTCTAATTGATCTTGGAATCTCATCTTACGAATTAATACTCAATTCGAAAACATATTTATGTATTGTTTGAATTCTTGTTATTTTTTTAAGTATAAAGCAAGAGAACTGAATGACAAGTTTCGTACGAAAATAATTGTCAGAGACTATTTATTAAAGGCTTTTTATATTTGATTACGTGAAATATTTGCTACCAAAAGCGGGCGAACCCGCGAGTTACATTTAGTTATTAAATAACAATCAGTCTATCTAGTCTGCTTAGACATTCCTAGAAAAGTTTTTAACTCAATACAATAGCTTTCAAGAGGCTTTGACATGATTTATTACTAAAGAGTTTTAATAGCTATCATTTCAAACAATGTAATAAAAGATTTAAAAAGCAAAAGCGTTTACTAAACGTAGATTAGTTTTTTCTATAAACTGTCTAGAATATTTCTTGTCATTCATTATTTGTCGATTTGAAAGAAGTGTTCAGTCATTATTTTTGGATTAGAATACAGACTTTTTTTTGTAATATAAAATAAATATGGATTGTGTTCTTAGCATCAAGAGCACTTTGAACATCTTGTCGGGCTAGAGGTTGCAAGTGTTAGGCTGCGTCTACATAGGCTCTAAGCAAGGCATCTGCTTGTGCGAACTTAGCCTTATAATGCTGACTAAAGCGTCTGACATGGCACTCAAAAATAGTGTTTTCTGTTTCGAAAAACAATGGAAATACACATGAGTTTAAAAGCATGTTTACTTATTTTACTTGTCCATAAATAGATTTTCCATGAGCTAGACTGTCAACCGGATCACAATAAAAACTGAATAAAATAAAGCTAAATCCAGACATTTTATTTGAACCATAAATTTTAAAGCTACAAAGTTTTTGTGGAATCACCTACTTGAAGTAAGCCAGATAATTCTATTTATTATTTTAGAAGACTATTTTGTCTGAGCTCAACTTTAGAGTACCAGCACACTGAAGACTAAACAGTTGGCCGACAGTTGACCCAATGGTTGCAAATATTTTTATTTGAAAAAAATCCTGATTATAATCAATGTTTTCAGTCTGACTGATACCGGCTAAATAGCTGATCTTTGTTATGTGCGAACTACCATTCATCTTCATACTGATCTATGAGCCCAAACAAACTATCGGCCGACTAAAAGTCTCTAGTCTGCGGGTACTCTTAGACTTACTGAAGGTCAAAGAGTACATTTTGACATTCAAACCTTAGTTTTAATAATAAAGTCTTTTTGTACATCACTTTGTTATTGACTAATTTAATTGTAGGTGTATATAGAAGATGTTTTGGCAGTAAAAAGGCGTTGTTTTTCTTTGGTAAATTGAGGCGGCTAAGTGAAACTGAGTGTTCAGATGTGTAAGCTTTATAAGGAGTGAAATGCCTTGTTATGTTGTTAAATGTCTTAAAATACTTTTAAGATAACATGTCACCTTATATTATCCTTACTTTGTTTGTTTGTTTGTTTGTTTGTTCCGCTTTCACGCCGTAACTACTGAACCGATTGCTTTGAAATTTTGCAGACGTAAAGTTAGAAGTCCGGATTAAATAATAGGGTACTTTTTATCCCGAAAAAAATAGATATTCCCGAGGGAAAACAAAAATATTGTTTGCTTGATGGATGGATTGTAGATGGCGCTGTGTGTCGTTTAAAACAAGGTAATATATTGCAAACGAATATAAACATGTAAATTTAGAAGCTAAATGATACGATAATGAATCCCCGAAAATGAGGAATTCCCGAGGGATGATGTACAATTTGTTTAATCGTCTAAACTGTTTTTTTTTACATCTACTTATATATTGCAAACGAATATGAACATGTCGGAGACTGTCAATAGTACGGACACTAAACGTCACGCAAGCGCGCCCTCTGGTGGCGTTTCCGGTGAAACAACATTTTGGCGCGCTTGGCAGAGTGGTGGCGGTCAGCGTGGCGTCCGCGGAGCTCAGTCTTAGTTCAGTCTTGATCGAGTCTTGGTCGAGGCTTCGTCGAGTCTTCGTGGAGTTGTCGCGTTACTGCCTTTCGTTACGTGTAGTGTACCTAGTGTTATTGCCTAGCGTTGTAGTACCTAAACTAATTGTAGTGTCTTATAATTTTTGTATTGTAATGGTTCTTCTAACCTAACAGACAGACATGTGTTGCTGGGGAGTTTGTTCCGCCACTTCTTCTCCCCAAGCCAAAACACATAGGAAGTGGCGAAGGGCGGGCGTTTTGGGGTCTGTCTTTTGTTCTTAGTAATTTCAATAAACGTTTGAGTTTTGAGTTTGTTTAAGTTTTGAGTTTGTTTGATTTATCTCTTTGCTTGATTACCCTAACTGATGTCGGACGATAGTGCCATCCTGATGACGCCTCCGACATCAGAAGTGGGATGCAATCTGAATGCCCACATGCGTTTCGAATTCGCCATGCGAAGATAAATTTCTACCCACTAACAAAAAAAAAATGTAACGTCGATAATTTGAAATGGAGTTTGTAGTAGAAGAATTATTAAGAATTTCAGCAAAGGTACAAGTATGGTAACCACGGTTATGGTAATGGTATCGTTTTCCATTGTTACATGTCAAGCTAGTTATTGAGGGTATGCTAGAAAATTAACCGAATCTGTCTTTTTTTTCATGTTTCAACAATGACGGTGGTTATTGTGCAATCTGGCGACAAAATTACTGCGGAGCATTCCAGCTGCCTGCCAGGAGCCCAACGTGTCATCGTGAGTTCGGAGGGTTGGTGCTCGTGCATCTCCGTGGCTTCACGTCCGCGAAAGCCTTGCTGTACTGCGCGCCATAGCGATGTGCGATCGTCATGCGCGTTGAGGCGTTGAGTGGAAATCCGGTGAGACCAATCCATTTTTGCTTTATGTTGACGTTATTTGTTTTACGACATTTTTAAACTTGAGAGCAGTCTGTCTCGCTGATTATTGTTGGTTATGAACCGCCTGGGTTCAGGGAGCATTCATTGCCACAAGCTTCGTTATTAAGCTGCTGTTAGGTTTGTTTTAATCCGAATGTGATAATGTTCTGACATACTGTTCACGTGACCTTCATGAATTGCATTGTTGGGAAAATCGTCAATCAGTGAAATTAGATTTATGCCATGATAGTAATATTGTCATCGTTGTTATGAAAATGTTGTGATAAAATTAACCGATTTACGATTTCTTTTGCATGTGATAATCCCGTGAGCCTCTCCTGCTTCGAGTGAAAGGAGTCTAGTCTGCTAGTTCATCGCTGTGGTGTCCGCGAGCGCGACGCCTGGATTCTACTGCGCGCCGGATTTCAGCATGAACATACACGAGACGCTATGCACAGAGATGTTACGACGCCTGAATGATAAACCTGGTGAGATCAATCCAATTTTACTGTGGCTTGTCATTGTACATTGTACTGTTTGACTGACTCGTTGGCCTAGTGGTCGCAAGCGTGACTGCTATATACGAGGTCTTGGGTTCGATTCCCGGGTCGGGACGAAATCGCTTTGTGGGTTTTAGAAACTTTCACAAAGCAGCCTTTAGTCTGGGGATTGAGGATTGGTTCACTCGTGCATCGGAGAGCACGTAAATGTCGCTTCTGACGTTAACGTAATGTCAGTGGCGGCAAGAAGATCTTTTAATTTGCAGGTGTTGGGGCACATTAGGCAGCATTGTTTGTGGTTGTGGTGCGGCAATCTGCTGTCGTCAGCATAGCCTTACCTAGATAGATTATCCTTGCATCTGCCGACTGGTGTACGTAGTCTGTTAGGGACTTCCATACAGGACACGCTAATTCATGACTGATGGGAGTCGTTCTACGGGTGGTATGAAATCAGGTCGAGCAACTTTCCACTGTGTAACGCGACTACTCGTTGTTACTCGAATTCACCTTTTTTTTTTTTGACATATTCGCAGTTGGTGTTACACGTCAGTGCCCTATCCAGGTTCACGCCCAGGGACCTTGGGCAGTTCATGTGCGCGATACGTACGGCTCTCCAAGCGACATCTATCTCGTGGTTAGCCATGCGGTTGCGTAGATGGTAGGCACAAGACGTGAGTTTTGGCAGGATTGGGTGTTAGGGTGTTTTCCTTGTAGCAGCAGTCTCGTTCCTTCAGAGCCGCAGAGAGCCCGGTCTCAACCTCTTCAAACGGCCAGCATAGATATAGCTGGTGGTATTAGGTGGTTTCGGCTGATCGTTTGGTTCTATTTGGTCTCAAACCAGATAGCGCTTGATGGAGGCGTTATGTATGTTGATTTGCGTGCTTGATGGAGGCACTGTGTAGAATCACGATATGTGTTGAGATGTTGATGTGTGATTAATGATGGTAGTTTTTTTTTTTTTTTTAATTAATGAAATCGTAGATGATGAAAGCTAGGTTCACAGGGTTGACATGTGTGTATGCTTGTGTGTTGCGCTTCAATCACAGGGTTGATTGACTGTTACGTTGGAAGTCACAGAGATGACTGCCGTTGAACACTTGTCACAAGGATGGCTGAAGTGTGTACCTTATGTTTGGTCACAGGGATGACTTGGTTTCTGTTTATCAATTAAAACCTCAAATTAGAATATTTCAGTTTTGCGTCATTTGATTGAATTGTGCATCAGACTATAGATTTTGGTAAGGTGTTACATTCACCTACTCTGTAATTTCGTTGTGTTAAGCTGTACCTATGATGGGTATCGGGGTGACTTGGAAGAGACCCGTTGGCCTGTGTGACGGCATCGGGGTGACCAGGAAGAGACCTGTGTGAATCTGTGGTACAGTTGGTGTCATGTCACTGTGGTTGTGGTTGTGGTCCCTAGGAGGCCAGGATGGGCTGAGAGCTCGGCTAAGGGACACGACGGTTATGTGAAGCCTATCAAGTAGAAGGCGTAGATGTGAATGACAACCGTAGCTGTAATGATTTTGTAATTTACAAGTTGAGTCTGACTAGCAATTCGATCTTTCTTTGATTTCGTGCTTAGCATTTAATGTATCTAGTTTCTTCATTTGAATAGTGATTGCTATTCTTTAAATCTGTACCATGTGTGTAGGTCTTACTATCTTACATAACGAGAAGGTTTGTTGCTGACCCATATGTTGTCAATATTTATCGGTTGCCTAAGCACTTTTTATTTCTAGCTTTACAGATATAATCTAAGGTGAACCGAGCCTGGAGAACAGGACGAGGTCTACTAGTCAAGCGGCGGGCGAGGTGCGCTGCAGTTGCTGTTTGGAGCGTCATCCTCCCCCGGATTTGTCGTGGAGGCCGTATGAGTTGCGACAGGCCAGGACATCGCATGTCATCACACAAGGTGAAAGCATTCTATTTCATTGAAAATGTTTAAATTGACCAGACAAACTTCACGATAACCAATTAAATGTTGTAACTTTGAATTATTGAGCTGGTCCATAGTCGTGACTGATTTTGAGGAATAATTTGTGACTTGTATTCTGTCACTTGTGTTTTAGATTATTAATTATCAATGCTTTCTTATTATTCTTTATTGTACACAAAATAAAATTTGATTCTAATTAAAAATCAATTCGCACTTGATAGGCCGGAAAATCAAAGTATCACTGATGAAATTGAGATGGAACGAAGTAGTTATGATATTGAGGAGTGTTTGAGTTTGCATGATGATCGGACCGTACCAGAGGCTGTCGTGTAGCCGTAGCTCAGTAGAAATCGGCGTCTGCTCAGTGAGTAGTCCGTGAGTACGCGGTAAGCAGTCAGCTCTGGCGGAGGTCGGGTTTCAGTGGAAACCAATGAGTCCAGGGTAGACTCGGCGTTCCTATGTGAGGTTCGCAGTAAAGAGTAAAGAGTAACTGGAAGTTACTGGGCTAAGTGTAGCCATGGTCACATGTAGAGCTTAAATGTTTTGTTTTAATTTATCAGTTTAGAGTTTATTGTCTCTTGTAAGAGGCAGTGATCGGTTTTACTTTGAGTTTCCTAATTTTGATTCTGAATTATTGTAATGAAACGATTATTTTCTTTCTTTTCATTGATCATTTCCCAATTAAATGTAGAGTTTGATTTGTTGCTTGTGAGAGTTTAGTACTCGGTTGCTCTGGGTATAGCTTTTGAGAACTAGTTGTCACCTAGATTTTTTGTTAAAGACCTAATTGAGGCCATTTGAAGTTTGTTTCATTTCCTTGAGAGAAGTAAGAGCGTAAAACAAAGATCGAGAGTTACTGTTGTGGTCAGGAGTGGCCGAGGCTGTACTGTGCATACTGTGTTGTGTTTGTGTTGTTGCAGATTAACCCACGAGGACGTGGGTCTACGCAGGATGGCCGTGTCGGAGACTGTCAATAGTACGGACACTAAACGTCACGCAAGCGCGCCCTCTGGTGGCGTTTCCGGTGAAACAACATTTTGGCGCGCTTGGCAGAGTGGTGGCGGTCAGCGTGGCGTCCGCGGAGCTCAGTCTTAGTTCAGTCTTGATCGAGTCTTGGTCGAGGCTTCGTCGAGTCTTCGTGGAGTTGTCGCGTTACTGCCTTTCGTTACGTGTAGTGTACCTAGTGTTATTGCCTAGCGTTGTAGTACCTAAACTAATTGTAGTGTCTTATAATTTTTGTATTGTAATGGTTCTTCTAACCTAACAGACAGACATGTGTTGCTGGGGAGTTTGTTCCGCCACTTCTTCTCCCCAAGCCAAAACACATAGGAAGTGGCGAAGGGCGGGCGTTTTGGGGTCTGTCTTTTGTTCTTAGTAATTTCAATAAACGTTTGAGTTTTGAGTTTGTTTAAGTTTTGAGTTTGTTTGATTTATCTCTTTGCTTGATTACCCTAACTGATGTCGGACGATAGTGCCATCCTGATGACGCCTCCGACAAACATATAAATTTAGAAGCTAAATGATACGATAATGAATCCTCGAAAATGAGGAATTCCCGAGGGATGACGTACGATTTGTTTTATCGTCTTAACTGTTTTTTTTACATCTACTTATCCTGAATTAACTATAATTCAACGAATTACTAATTGGTATAAGTATTAGTTAAGTTATTTCGTTCTTGAGGTATGCGATAGATGGCGCTGGGTGTTTTTAAAACGTGGTAACGATGTGTTTTTAAAATACATAAGAAGTGGAATGATAGCTTTTTAAAACGTGGTGACGTTGTTTTTTTTAAGATACGTAAGAAGTGCAATGATATCTCGCGCTTTAACCTGTAGCTCATTGTTCAATCGCGAGCTTCCCGATAGCTCGATAGATGGCGTTGTGCTTTTCTGTATCGTGGTGTTAAGGTTCGCCGCGAATTAGTCTGTTTTGAAATCAGTGGGGCCCAGTAGCGCCAGGGCCAGCCGCGGCTGCGGGTTGTTCGAAAGAGGTACCGCGGCCCTGGTATATAAAAGGCCTAGGACGGAACACGACGATTTTAGTCAGTAAGAGTCTGACACTCCCTCACCGCTGCTAACCCACAGCGGGAGGGGTGAACCGAATTCCACGCGGGCGAAGCCGCGGGCGGAAAGCTAGTATACCATAAATGCAAACATAAGTAATTTTTATATCTCATGAAAATTCGACACGTCGAGTCGAACAATAAATACCTAGGTATAGAAAAACCGACCAAGTGCGAGTTTTAGGTATTCGCACACAAACGTTTCCGCACCATTATTGTAAAGTGAAAACTAATTTTATACTTCTGAAACAGAAAAGAGACATTAACAGTTGGAAATGTCAAAGGGCGTCAAGTTTTTGTCACCCAAAGGTTTGCTTTTATTTCGACCAGTGAATTAACATTGTCATTCCCCGCGGAAATGAACCTAAATTCACTAATCATCACTTATTCAGAGAAGGAACACCATTATTGATGGGGTATCGGCTCATAAGCCACAACATGAATGTCACAATACTGATATATGTGTGCGTTTCACTGCAGAAAGGAAATTGAATACACAATCTCAGAAATCGACCGCGTCGGCCGGATTACGAGCGCCTTAGGGTTGCCAGCTAACAGTTTTCTACCCACTTTACTAATATGGTAGAAAATAGGAAATTGGATTTTAGGATGGGAATTTGGGACAAGTTTCAAGAAAAGAAGTGGTTGGTTGAAGAAAAAAAATGTTTTTGACGGTCTTATTTTGATTGTGTTTAAAATAAATACACGTCTGTTTAAAATCAACTAAGAAAATCATTTAGATATGTACGCATTTTGGACAAATTAACGATTACTCGCGCTAGTTGACTTTTCTGAAAGCATAGACATCTGCTCAAGTAACATAAAATACTCCACAGAGAGGAATAAACGATGTATATCTGCAGTTAAGAGACTGCTTTTATTTGTCAAAAACACATTTAACTATTGAATAGGTTGAAAATATTTGCGAAAGGTGAGAGGCGCAATTTACAATTTTATTTGTCTTCTAATTGATGCAAGCCTTAAGTAGAAAATAATTATTTATTTTTCACTTATTTGATTCAAAACGCGCTAGTTAAGAGACAACCCTGAACGAACAGACAAACAAAAGTTCCTTCTTTACATGATAACATCTGTATTTAAAGTTTGAAGATCGGGTTGAGTCGAAGCCAAATGAGAAAATGCATTATCTTTGGTAAATACCTTCCAAGTTTCTCAATGTTCTATCATTGATAATAATGGCTATTATATAACGGACCTCTATGGATCAACAAACGTTATATTTATTTAATTGATTCGTATCTAGTTTTACAATGTATGATACCTTTATGTTTTTGCTATATCGTTTAGAACTACTAGGACCAATTTGAAACATTCTTTCGTTGTTATGGATAGCCCACTTGTCGAGGAATTCGAAAGACGTCTTTTAACCCCAGTGTGCGAGTTAGTCAGCATAGGATGTGGGTGAAATCATGGCGGAAGCTAATTAACAATATTTTTTTGTACTTTACCACTCAAAACAACCAATTTTGTACATAAATAATAAATAAATAATACAATGGATATTTCTGTAATTTCCTTTCTCAAGTACCTACTCTTAATTTTTTTTCCTGTTTAATAGGCTCATTTTTTCCGTGTAGCAACCCTACATTTCAATATCAGCTCTGAGACAGTATACATAGGTAGGGCTAAAGACAGCGCGTTTTATATTTCGTTCAATATACCGTATCTACATAATATACAATATAATGTTATATACATACTTGTGGCGGAATGAGGATCTCTTTACAATAATGTCATGTTATTTGTGTTCTCATATCGATGTTAGGCTTTCACAATGATATTTTGTTGAGTGTTATGGAGATTATTATATGTATTGTGTTATATGGCTATACTGATATAACAATATAAAGAAAATAATATTGTAGTTTTGTTGCATCTACTTTGTAAAGAATTTTAATGACAGAAAGTAGCTTATTCAATGCGTTATTTCGATTCTTTGTGGATTAACCAAGTAATAACTCAAAAAAAAATTCAATGAATTTCGAAATGAATTCTCATAATTTGCTTCGTATTTCACGAATTTCATCTGAAATATTAAAAATACTTTTTATTCTCATGACAAAAAAATATTAATATCTCTTCTCTGATCTATGATATTAATATTATTCTCAACCAGTATTAAACCGTGGCTGGTTTCCATTTGCTAATCCTTTAAGCTTCAACGCCTTACCACTGGATTCTGCAATGATAAAGATCCTTAAAAGTAAAAAAAATACAAGAATTTTTCAGCATTTTGTTAAAGAAAAGCTCCTCTGAAAAAAATTGCTAAACACGTCTCGAGGAAACAGGAAATAAATGGAAACCGTTCTTTCAGGTAGAGCGCCTGAATCGGGCTCTGATAACGGTCGCACTCTTAGATTACATTCATGTGGATATGACTGGTTTTGTATTTTAAAATAATTAAGCACATTTATTCTTTGTTTTAGCGACTTCCTTGTTAATGTTTGTAAAATTTTAAAGTACTGAAGAGTAATTGGCACAAGTAAATATGAATGTTGTTGCAATTAAAGCTATCATTTTCTTCGCCATTGATTGATGGTGACCTATAATTATCGTTCTATCGGTAAAATGGCCAAAGAAACCTCAAACTACTGTTAATGAAGAATGACGCTAAAATCAAAATAAAACCTTTTGCAATAACGACTGCAATGCCCAACACCGCATTTACTTTACAAAACTTACCAATTTATATTCTATCAGTATTCATATCCAGTATCACCACAATCTTCGTATCGAACTCATCTCATCCGTAAAGCGACCGTATCTAGCTGAGAACAGATCCAAGGCGATATAGTTTACACTCTCCGAGTAACTCAGTTGTATCCAGTTGTATCTCTCGGCTGATTGAAGACTGGCCTGACACCGGGTTATTTGCTAAACGATATTTTGTGGAGTGTAATGGAGTTTTTTTTCCAAAAAGTCCGCTAATCTGCTGACATTGGGTTTTTGGTGTTTGTAGTAATATTTTTAAACTTCTAATGACTCTTCATTCTCAATTATGGCAGTCACTTGATGTTTATGTTTAAAGTCCTGCACTTGATAGCTTAATGGTCACTCATTTTTCAGAGTAGTAATCGTTCTTCTTAATACTTTTATGTATGCTACTAGCTACTCCATGCTGTTTCAACTGCCTCCAAAGAGAACAACTTTAAGCACTCAGATAAAATGTAGCCTAAGTAAAAACAAAGTCGTGGTAGGCTAGTGGGCAAAGAACCAACCTCTCGAGTATGAGGGCGCGGGTTCGATTCCAGGTCAGGCAAGTACCAATGCAACTTTTCTAAGTTTGTATGTACTTTCTGAGTATATCTTAGACACCAATGACTGTGTTTCGGATGGCACGTTAAACTGTAGGTCCCGGCTGTCATTGAACATCCTTGGCAGTCGTTGCGGGTAGTCGGAAGCCAGTAAGTCTGACACCGGTCTAACCAAGGGGTATCGGGTTGCCTGGGTAACTGGGTTGAGGAGGTCAGATAGGCAGTCGCTTCTTGTAAAGCACTGGTACTCAGCTGAATCCGGTTAGACTGGAAGCCGACCCCAACATGATTGGGAAAAGGCTCGGAGGATGATAAAATGTAGCCTAAGTCTACCAAAAAGCACAGTCCACACTATTTAACCCTTCAACAACAGCCTCCAACCCTACGTCACAAGGCACCTGTCCTATCTAGATTAGCTTGAAACTCCCGACCTGTAACAAAGACTATACACATTCTATACACATTCTATGCACAGGCTATACACAGACACAGTGACCAGTAAATTGGGCGTGAGCGGCGACAATTTGCCGTCAATTTGCCGTTATTACCGAGACGTCTTGCCTCGTAAATTTCGGCAGCGCAGGGTTAGTATGCACTGGCTTTTTGTGAAACAGTGGGTTATGAGTGCTTTTGTGACCTCGTTCGTCATGTGGTAGGGAAATGTTATAGGTACGGTACCACAGTTTTGAAATGCTTTCTGGGTCATGTTTGTGTTATATATATATGTTTATTTCTTGAGATCTGTGCATATGCTTTGGAAAAAAGAAAACATATATCCATATTGAGAACGTCCTCCTTTTTGGGATGTCGGTTATAAATGAACATAATGTAAATTAATATAAAATATGCAGATAAGGCTTTCTCCATTTTTGTCACAAAAATATTACGCGGTGTCCTGCGTGAGCGACGAACGCGACGCGACGCGACGCTGCGAACGCGACGAACGCGATCAACTCAACGGCATGCCATACATGCGGCCTATGTGACAGTCTGCGGCGAGTCGCGACGTAACGCGAACTTGTTTTAAGGGCGACCAGATGCGACACCATAAACTATTAATAAAGATTGTTGTGGGACAAAAAAATAATAGAAATCGTTTATTATAGTTCGGCCATTCAGAGAATGCGTTCCTGACACGTCGCGATTGAACTGACGACGTAACTTTGCAATGGCGTTGCAGTTACGATAAAAATATTTTTGCTGGTTGTTTACCGTTTTAACAATTGAGGAGCATTAAAACAACATTATTATATCAATAATCAATGAATGTAGTTACGTCGTCAGTTCAATCGCGACGTGTCAGGAACGCATTCTCTGAATGGCCGAACTATAGTACAAAGAACGTTGCTGTCTGTACTTTAAATATGAACTTTCAAGCAAAGTTGTACTGTACTTCTCCATGATTTGAGAAGTAATTACCAAAATCACGTAGGACATTTGTCGCGTATAGCATCGCGTCGCATTACGTCGCGTCGTGTTGCGTCGCGTCGCGTCGCGTTCGTCGCTCACGCAGGACACCGCGTTAGACCAACGTTTAACAACTAGCTCGGGCATCTTAATCAGTCTGTTATGTATAGCAAGTTGAGCAGATTTGATAATGTTGACCAAATTTAGCTAAATCGACTCTAAATAACGTCAATTTAGGGGCAATTTGCTGCTATTACGACGATGTCTTGAATTTTCAGGTAAGATTGTGTCCTTAGTGGCATAAGTTTAGCGACAACTATAAATATGTACCTATTTACATTAATGGTATTATTTTTTGTGATACTTAGACTGATATTACGAAACTTGTTTTTAATGGCAATAATTTGTAAGTTTGTTTAATTAAAGTGACAATGCTTTTCTACGTATTTGTGTAGTCGGGAGTTTGTTTCCTAATAGTCACTATTTTAGAGTTATAATTATTATGTTGCCCGAAGGTCACTAGTTCCAACGGTCATCATCATCATCATCATCATCTCAGCCATAGGACGTCCACTGCTGAACATAGGCCTCCCCCTTTGATCTCCACAGATACCTGTTGGTAGCGACCTGCATCCAGCGTCTTCTGGCGTCACCTTTATAAGGTAGTCTGTCCACCTCGTTTCAACGGTAAACTAGTTTTATTTGAAATTATATTCCAATTTTTAAGAAGAATTAGAACAATTAGTCAAAACTCTCAAAATAATTAATACTATTTAAACTTTCAAATGTAATTACGTACAGTTACATAGTCGGATTATTTATAAGAGTGTATTAAAGAAAATTCCGTAACTGTCTGCTTCGGATGATGAGTTTATAATTAAACTGTCACAACTCTCGCCTATTTCGATCTCAAACACGACATTTTGCTAAATTAATGTTTCTACCGAAGTAAATATTTTGTACAAAGTCAGCCTTGTACACGAAAATTGGAAGCCTAGGTCAGAGTCCTTGGATGACATATTACAACGTTTAGGATAATAGCTTTCAGGTATCTTTTTTTAAATTAATGGAAGTTTTTTTCATTAACTATGAAAAGGTGACAGAATAATAATGAGCTGATTAATGCAGACTTTTTTGGACTCCAAATTTCATGAAGTTGGAGTTTAAAATTCAAAATGTTACGTTACATTACAGCCTTTGTATCGTTCCACTATAATGTGGATTTATTAACTAACATATATCTATGGTAAACCCACAAAAAACACTAATTATAATTTACACAATTACATCGCTCAAGCGTCAGCGATTTTCAAAATCGCTCCTCCAACCGCACTATATCCTCTACCTATCCTTATAAGCATGACAGCGTTTAACCTTAATAGTGACTGTAAGGCTGTTTTCACGTGTTCTCTGTTACGTCGCTAATCGAACTAGATAAGGCCTCTATTCCTCTAATAATATAGTAGACTGGAATTGCCATTTAGTATGTCTTTGATATTGACATGCGAAATAAGTACGTTAGATTAGATGGCTTCTAGAGGTAATAGTTATTACGTGATCAAATAATAGCCGGTACTTTCTGAGGATAGATACTAATAAAAGTTATCTACAAAATCATCTTACACACTATTTTCTGTTTCTACGAACCAACTTCGTATAACAAGAAGTCGTAAAATAGCCACCAAATTTTTAATTGGTGCCTTTTAATCTTCCCATTTATCCACGTTGTTATGAACCTATTTTGAGCATTTTTTTATGGAAAAGCTTGTCTGTCTTAATAACATACAAACCCAGACTGTTAATACGATATGCTATTTATGTTCGCATTTTCACATCTTTTATCATTTTTTTTTCTATTCTCAAAAGACCGTTTCCTACATTATACTTACCAATCAAACTATTATTCAATTACCAATAAACACCATAAATATAACAAATATCAATGAATCTATTTACCTCACTTATCTCTAACCCCGACAGTTGTCATAAAACAAATAGTAACAATCGCTATAGAACAGATAAAACTGCACACTGGTCACAGTAAAGTAATATATTTTGACAGCTGCAATAGCCTAGTCATTATGTTAGATGCATATTATGTTCGACAGATTACTGAGCTATTTAGATGGACGATGTTATTGCGATGAAACTGTTAACCTGTGCCTCATTGTTCTCTTTTGAGGCATAGAAGAGTCTTATAATAATACTTAGTTTAACTCATTATTTGGGTCATTCGTCATCTCACTGTACTTTTTGCTTGAAATCGGGTTAAATTTTAAAACGTGTCGACTTGGTGAAAACATAAAAGTTTATAATTTAAGTTTCACTAACTGGACGCGAACCAAAATCCTAACGTGTCGACGTGACATAATAAATGTTAAAATTTTGAGTATTACACTTGATCAAAATGTAAGTATTGGAAAATTTCTTATTTCGTGGGATACTAAAATAATGACAGTTTTAGATACCCCATTTTTATTGATGAAGGATAAGAGACACTTTTCTTCCGTGTGCACGAAGTAGTTCTAATGGGACGCTAGTGGAAGCACTGGCGAGTAAGCTGGTGAAAACTAATTTCAAATTATTATTTTCTTGAATGTAGGTACCATTTCCTGTAACCACGTTTTCATAATACGCACCTCTAAAAATTGAATTAACATCGTTATTCCAAATAGCCCGACAGTTTAACATAATGCATGGTGTGTCAGTGGGGTCGGCAGATAGCGAGCTCATTACCGACCATCCGTCGATTGTTTAAACAATGTTTGTGATTACATTCGCAAGTTAAGCCCAAATTGTTTAGTACGTGAATTATGAACACACAAATTTGGGTCTGTTCAGTTATTGCACAGGTAAATAATTTTGTGCGATTTCACAAATTTGTGTTCTGATTTTGGGCTTTTGAATGTACGATGTGGGAGGGTTTTGGTGGGTTTCATGGTGTTTGTTATTGATTTATTGTTAAACTATCCTCTAATATAGATTTCACTCGTCGAAATCATACAATACAGAAGTAAAATAGGAAAAGATATTTAAGATGAATTGAAATGACGGATTTTGGAGACCTAATAAGATTATGTTGATCAGTGTTTCTACTTTCACAGTAAAATAGTAGGAAGAAGTAAGGAGATAATGACAGTAACTTCAACGATTAAGACATTTTTTTACGGATTTAAGTTTTTTTCTAGTTCTGTCTGAAATACGAGCAAAGCCACAATACAGGCACCTACCTATAAAAAAGCAGGCAATCCAATAATCGTGAAGTTCCACCGCACCCCACTTCCAGTTATTTCCTAAACATAGTAGGAAAAGTCCAAAACACGCCGTAAAACGAAACAAGTACACTTTGTACAAACGAGAAAAAACTCCGGAATTCGTTAACAAAAGTTTTTTTGTGAAAACAAAAGTAATTTGCAACGAAGCTTGTTAATACCGTGTTCGGTATTAATTTCCTCTTTAATTATAGCTTTTATTAATTATTTGTTATTTAACTGTTGTATTTGTTTTTGTTGTAAAGCAATTTGCAAACATTGATGTTGTGTGCCTCTTAGTGATCGTCATTCATTAAAAGGTTGGGAAATTGGGCAAATCAAATCATTTAAGTATTTCATTTAGGCCTTTACGAGCACTTATGAACGTCAAAAATTATAAATAATGTTTGATTGTAGTTGGTAGGGCAAAATTGATATGTCATTTGTCAATTTTGTTTTTCAAATAAATAGCATTTAAACTTATTATGCGGTAATCTTCAAAGCTTTACACAGCCATGCTTTTGCTGCTAACATGCGATGACCATCAATTAAACCCTTAAACTTAAACTAAAAAACTAGCCACTTAAACCACTATGTAGTTCCAAAATAAATGTAACAGCCTTCTAAATTTATTTCCTCCACTGTACAAGTTATGTGGCCAATCGTTAATCGTAAAATGTGCGCAACTATATTTTATCCAAATAACTCGGTTAATATATATCGGACATAATGTGGAATAGCCTCGTCATTATTTAGTATACCGCATTGGCCTACATGTAGCTTATAACAATGCAATTCAATATAGTTTTAGTGCAGCACTATATTCTAATGTTAATTGCTCATTAATGGATCGCGCTGTGTCGATTGAAAAGGACTGGGAATTGAAATGGGGGGTTTAATTGATATTGTGTTTAAAGACTAGTTGTTGCCTACGTTTCTACCAGAATTCTGAGGCAAATACTTCCCACAACCGGTTAAATAGTCCTCCGGTACTTTGTCCTTTCTTAATTTCCAGCAGGAAAATGTATCACCGTCTTTACAACTAGGTAACATTTTTTATTTGACAAAAAAAGGCCTAAATTTCATCTCCGTCAGTCCAGTTCAGATCAATATGATGATGAATATGAATGTGATGCATCACAGCCAAAAATAGTAACTACTGCCATATTATACCAAATCCGTAGATTTTAACTCTGCTATTTTTCCACAATTTAGAACTCTACTGGTATGTCAATAAACATTATCTAATATTGCACACAAAGAACTTCCAGTAATAGAATATTGCACTTAGACAAAGAACACGTACATACAGTCCACAAACTGAACCGAAATCAACATACAAAATTAGATTAAAAAGACAAAAAAGAAAAGACTAAAAGAACACACTGGAAACAATAGAATCGACGTAGTGTACCTACTTTACATTCAGTCCCACATGTCTGCAACCGACTTTATTCGCCTCACGAAATAAATCTTTCTTTATTTATACTTTCAACTAACCTATTGTTTTTTTTATCTCTCTTTTTCCACAGTGATTTGGTGGAGTTTTTTCTTGTGGTATTTTTAGCTACCTCACAGTGATTATTTTGATAGTTTTATCACTATTTTCTGATGAACTTTTAAAGTATCTTTTCGAAAAATGGGTAGCAATGTTTCGTTTATATTTTCCGGAAAAGAAAATCCAGCCAAATATTTATTCACATGGCTGCCGGGCCAATAAAACAGTCAAATATTGGTTCTTTTTTATTTCAGTGTAACCCCACACTTTATTTGTTCCTAAAATACAACACAATATTAAAATTAGGTACACTCTCATAAAAAATACACGAACGTCAAAAATATCCGTCTGAAGGCTCGTCACGTATTCTCATTGTAAACAGAGATCTGTTTACAAATAATATAATACGTCAATATGTCTGAAATAATGTAATTCGTTACAAAGCATCATTATCATAACGTGACTACGGAGTAAGGAATACAAATTTGCTCTGATGAAGGAAAAACGCTCGTTGTGGCGATAGAGGAAAACATTATGATTGGTGATTTGTGCTATTTGAATTTATTTTAGTGTAGGGTTAGTTGAAATGTATGGGTTGCTATATGATATCCGCTGTTCCATCTGCATTCCTAGGGAATTACTTCCCGCAGCTGGATAAAAAAAAGGTTTTCTCAGGCTCTAGACAGTACCAAACATAAAATTCGTTAGTTTCTTTCGTTTTAGCGTGAAAGTCAAAAAGACACAATTACTTTCGCATTTGTATCGATTATTGTGCTTTTGAGGGTGTTTTTTTGCGACAACACTTCGATTATCTTAGAACAGAAGATAGTAACTGACATTTATTCACAGATGAAAGGTTTTCTGCATTATATACTTTATACTGGTAGATTGGTAAAGGAAAGGAAAACTCGATAGAGCAATCTATGACCGGCTGAAATTACAAAAACATTTTTTATTGCAAATCTAATTGAAAAAATCCCTTTGTTTTTGGATCTAGTTTTTAGTTTTCCGTCAAACAATAACTAAACATCCAATGAACACGTTCAATGGTATTAAAAACTATACACATAATAATCCAAAAAAATAAATACGAACCGACATTATTTCATGAAAAACTCGTGCAGTTCCGACGTTATTTTAATCTGGTAAAAATGTTTTTCACTTTTTATCTCCAGAACTCGACATATTTCGATGATTCATTGTTTTCCAACGTGTGTGCAACTGAATATGTTATTTTGTTCTTTTTTCGTATATTATTATGTTTTAAATAAACGAGCGCTGCATTTTGTCAAGCAACGCAAATTCGATGTCGAATATTCGAAGCTTCGGAATTATGTTTGTTTCGACTTTTTATTGGTCGTCAGCAATATTTTATAACAGAACAAAAAAGTAATCCTTTGAAATATACTAAATAATTAGTTAGGATTTGTAATTTTGTCTTTATCTTGGACACATCATGATTAAAACACCAGTGCCAAAATACTATTTTCTTCTAATATCAACACACTCCCTGAATCTCTTGACTTAAGCAACACAAAAACGTCTTAATCTTATTACCCAAGCTACTGGAACAATCTGGAATATAACCAGCAACCCAGCTCCAAAACTTGCAAAGCAACTAAAACTCGCATAAAACCTACACTCAATTTCTCGTACACTGATGTAAATTCACTAAACACCCGATAAATTCTACAATTCCGACCATTAAAGTCATTAAAGTCGTAAATAGGTAACCGCGGCTGCCGTTCGACTCTCCCTTTGCCGATATTTTATTTTAATGTTGCTAGTACTGAAATAATTAGCCATAGAACGTCAACTGAGCAGAAACTTGGAGTGTAGCACTCGAAAACATTGGGGATTCATCATTTGTTTTATTAAGGTGGTAGTACTGTGATAAGGATAAGGATAGCGGAAAACATGTAAAACATTCTGAATATTATTCGACCAGTGTTTATTCTGAGACACTTCCCACTTTACTCAAAATATGAGTTGTACCAGACCTTGTAGACAGGTTTTACTATAAGCGTAATTACTCAACCTACATAATTCTTCATGGTAACTTAATAGTTTGAACACCTCTCGATGACGCTAAACGAATACATCGTAAAGATGACGTCTCAAACTCTTAAGCAAGCATGGTAATCAATGCTCAATCTTGCATTTAAAAAACTGAGTAACCTGATAATTACGAGGGTAAAAACTTTCATAAATATGATTGATTTGATAGCTAATTTGATTGTTACACTACAATAGCTTGTAAATACTGATATACCCCTAATAATTACATGAATATAATCCGGATGCAATAAATGGGGTAAAACCAGGAGAACGTAAAGTAAAAGTTAATTAGGCTAATCAGATTAGTAATATTCTTAGTATAATAGTGGAAAGGCCATTTGATGATTTTCGACGTCGTTTAAAAAAAGCTGATAAGATTTATATACCAGAAGAAAAGCTAATATCTTAACAGGATAACTATGTTACGTTTGTGGATAGATTATGTACACATCTGATTTAACATGGGTTTCTGACAACTTGATTAATTCGTATCCCATGAGGAAACGACATAAACATATTTAAACCATAGGAATAATTAATATACCGTTTGATCATATAAGGAACCCCCTTCCTTCTTAGAATTGCGTTCCTTTCCACTGCCTTTCCAACAATTTCGTTTTACACTTGAAAACTTGTGTGTTTGTTTGTGTGACATTTGAAATCCTAAATGGCGAGCAAAAAGCCACAAATGCCTCGACACGAAGCGCAATATTGATGTAAAAAAAGTTTTTTGTGCCGGACGTGGAGCCAGTAAAAGCGATTGTTGAAAATTAGACCAGACTAGTCATTCATATTTTTTCTCTTTATATTTTTTCAACAGTCTTTGAAAGATCTGATCTAGAATTAAAAGTGAAACAGATCAATTATCATCAGCGTTAAGGCAGGAACTAGCTATTCCTTGTGATTTCACCACGACCTGAGGGAACTATTCTCCCGTACTTGGATAAACAGTAGCCTTTGTCTTTTCTCTAGTTCTAGCTAGACTATCTAATACCAAATATTTAAGCAGTATTGGTACAAAACGCCACAGAGTAATATTCTCATTTCTAATATAACCAACGATAGATTTTTAGTTCTAGCAAAACTTTTAGATCCTCTAAAGCCCGCTGCCAGTGCAGCCTCACACACACTGACGTGTTAATGCTGGTTGATGGATGCGCGCCCACCGACGCCGGATTATTACGCCGCAGACAGATTCTACCAACACACACTTTTTATTACTATGCTTCCCAATTACGTTTTAAATGCGTTTTAGGTGTTGTTGATTTGGTTTGTATAGGTTTTGGATGGAGTTGCTGATTGATTGCAGAATTTTAACAAGCAAAATAAAAATTGCCATTTGTCAGTAGTCATTTTCAGTTTTGTTTTTTTTTTGGAATGAAAGCGTAAAACCATTTCTTCCATTATGGGTGCAGCATTGCGCATTCTCTTATTGACTGAAACCTACCTATGTTCCTTCTGGAGCCTTTAGTGTACCAGGAACGCGGAAACTCTTTCGAACAATTCCGCAGCCTCAGCTTAAGGAGAATAAACAGTGAAAAATATTAAAATTTACATGATAAAGCAATAGAATCTAATTAATAAAACATGACCTGATATGATCAGAAACATAGCAAGCGCATATACAACAAAAATAAATTCAATTTTCTCAGCAAACGTTCGCAATTACTCATCGGCACAATATCATATCTTACCGCAAAGTATCGGTATTCACTACCGTATGATACCATATTTTGTTGCGTATACGTACGTATACATATACGTATATGATACGTCACGTAATAAATGCCTTTGTATCGATGGCCGTAACTCACGCAGCGTACATATCTCATCGCGGTGTATCTAGCAACGTATATTGTCGTAAATGTTCTGTTTTTCAATGGTTTATCGGGAAACAATGTGTTGGGTTGGTAATGATGGATTCTACTGGTAATTGTGCTCGTAAAGTCTGTTTGGGGTCAGAAATCACACTAGTATTATGAACACATATCAGATGCGAAGGTTTATGCATTATGGTTGTAAGTTCTCCAAAAATACAGAGTCAATTTTGTTGTTTGGTAGTAATATAGCAGCTTTCGGGTGCGAGAAGTACCTAGTTTAAGTTAACGAAGGTGAAGTTTGTGAGTATGTCTGCTCCGTCTCCTTACTTACCTATGTTTGCGAAAAAATATGATGACGATTTTGGTAGAAAAGTAAAGTTTCTATGTAGGATACTATGTTTGTTTATATTTATTGACGTCGATTAATCCAATAAATATCATTAAAAAAGTATTTCCATTTAGGATAACACACAAATCCAGTGAGATCCTCATAAGCCACTGGTAATGACAACACGAGCTCTAATGATGAGGGTCTCTGAATATATTATGATACATCACGCACAAAGTTGCGGCCAATGTTTTGTATGCGAGCGTTTAATTTACTTTTAACATCTGGCCGTGACGGCGGAAGGTAATGATACTTTTTCTTGTCTTTTAATTTTGTCCTTTTTAATATTTTGTCGAACGTAAGCGAAATTTCTTTTGTGAAGTGGTTCAATAAATATTTTCTTTTTTGTTTTCGCAAGTTATAATAATTCGGCATGGTAACAGAATTCTGTATTTGAGGCTATTAAGTAAAGTTATTGTTGATAGGAAATTAATATTTAGTAAGCTATTTATTTGTACTAAAAATATACAAATATCTTACAATAGTTGGGCAAAAAGATAAGATATGGACAACGTGCTTTTGTCTTATGTATATCTTAGCCACTGACTCAGTAGCCGAAAAAGTCGCTGAAAACCTAGTCTCAAAAGTCTGTAACATCTTATTAACTTTGAACAATCGAATTAATTAGAGCTTTCTTCGAATATGTAGAACGGTGTTCAGCCACAGCTCAGCTTAGGAATAGTTATTAACAAACCAGCACTATTTCATAACTCGTCTCAGGTAGTAACAAATAGCAAACCAGCTAACACAATTAGAAGCCACGTTAGCACATTAATTAATCAGTCTAATTGGGGCCAAACTTAATTAAATCCCGCACTACAATAGCACAATAAATTCGATCTTGTTTAGATTGTTTCAAAATCAATTTACAGTGGAATAACCACAGGCTAAATAAATAAATTGATTTGTGACGATCAACTGCCGGTCTTACCGATCAATTATTCCGACTGTGGGTTTTCACGTGACCACAACTAAACACTAGTGTTAGTACTATTGGGAAAAATATATTGGATAGGAATTAAGCCTGATCTGGGTGGAAGATTAACGGATAATCTTGTTTGTTGAACAGTTTTTCAGGAATAATAGTGATTGCGTATTATTTGTAAAAATATTTTATTATTTTGAATTTTCGTTTTGCGTTGTAAAATAAATAACACAGGTATAGGTATATGTTATTGGGTTTTGTTTTCAGTACATAGTTTTGATCAGCTGACTGTTATTTGTAACCGCCAGTCATCATTGCGGTTGGTTTGTGCTGATGTCTGCAATTACATCTTTGACCTCCAACCAAAAACCCCATTAGAACTGAACTTTAAAGAATGTTAGTGCCTTTAAAATTAACTAAAATAACGTCGAGTTTAACAATATTACCTGAACAATATCCTTTCCACATCTCACAAAAGCAACCAAAAGTATAATAGTCAAAACGCAACATCAACAATTGGTCCACAGTCCACACGGAACCACTTGACCACAGAGTAAAAATAAGGCTAAAAAGGCCACCCTTTCAACAGGCCTCTTTTCAATGCTGGCTACATTAAGATCCACCATTTTGAGTCGACCAAACGGAATAATTTAATAGAGCAGAGCCTTTTGCCGTGCACAATTTCCGTTGCTTAACATTTTAACGTATTTTTTTCACTTTTTTATTCATTTTTTGAAGTAATGATGAGTACAATTTTTTTTGTGATGTTTTGGTTGTAATTAGGGTTGGTTAGTTTAGACTGCAATTTTTAGTGTTCAGGAGTTTTTGACTAGATTGCATTTTGATTGGGAGATTATTCAATAGTGGTTTCTGTATTCTAGTTTTCCTTTACACATGTTTAACGTTTATGGACAACTGCTGCGATGTGATTTTTCAACCTATAAAGACGTATTTTGCTGAACACCAAACACTACAAACCCCCAACAAAATAAAATAAAATTACTCTCACGAACATAACCCAAGCATCCTTCAACAACAACACAGGAATTATAACAATAATTTTTCCAACAGCAATTACGTAACAAAGTGGCCATAAAACCAGCGTCTGACATCACACCTATTGCAGAACTTACTTACACGTAAATATCGCGCAGTCGACAAAGTTCTGAACTATTCTATTGAGGGAACTCCCGCGCATTTCTGACGAACTATGTGGGGCGGGTCATATTGCCAGCGAGTGTAAAGTATGTGATTGTGTGAGTAGGTACGGAGTTTTGTGAGGTTTTGTGTAGTTGTTGCTGCATGAAGTGTGTTGAATAGAGTGCTGTTTGAGAGACAAATATTTTATTTAATATTTATATTTTTTGGTACTTATGGAATCTAACGAAATCTACAAACTGACAATCGATCTCCCCCAGGGGTATAGAGTTTGGTTTAAGCTGGGTTGTGAAAGTACATAATGTTATGAGTGTTATTATGACCTACCTTTTTACATAAACATGAATATAACTCATTGGTACCGGCCGGCTGCTTTGACAGCTACGTTCTAAAAGGCAAGGATTGTCAAACCAATCGATTTTCGTTCGTAGTAGGAGATAAGAGTATTATTTGTAGGTACTAAATATGTATAAGCTATGTATGTAATAAATACAAAAGTTTGTTTCTTCTACAATAGGATAGGTAAGTAGTCGCTCCTATAAATTAAAACAAACTCAGCTATACCATCAGAATCTATCACTATTATTTAGCAAAGGGTACTACGTCTTAAAACTGGCTGCAGCCCGCGGTTTCACTAGCATTCTGGGCGAACTTTCCGTTCCCGACTAAAATATTACCTATCCGAAGATGGTGAAGTGGAACTACCCAATACTGTAAAATATTAGTATAGATTAAGTAACCACCCACCTCTTGAGCATCCTAGAGTGGTCATCAGCATAGCCTACAGGCTGTGGACACACAGGTGAGGCGTGAGCGAGGGCCCTCGTGCGTCGCGTGTGTATGAGCGCGCGCTAATGCGTGCGCCGTGTCGCGCGCCCTCTAGTGTTTGCTGCCAGCGTCTGTGCATGGCCTTATTCCATACCTACTAGTAACATTTTGATGAGAATGAGAGTGATGCTAGGTTTAAGTGGACTTATTTTTATAATATGTGGTGTAACGATCTTGTTTGCCCATACCTACTGTTGTTATTTTATTAGGCTTGCAAAGTAAAAATGCTGAAGCGAGTTTCCTAGAAACTGTAGAACGGGGATACTTAGATCATTTTAGTGAAAATCGTCAATGTTTATTAATATTTAACTAGATTAGTAATAAAGGCCACTTATGAAAATAATGATTTGACTAGGGCATAGAAATCTGTCGCATGTACATGATCCAACTATGAATGTTTATTTATTATGTCATTTTCTCTCGAAATCAGTACCCATAAATATGTAACTACCATTCACCACCATTAAAACCTACCTTTTAGAATACATATAACAATTTTCGATAGTCAGGTAAGCCGTGTTACCGCAGGGAGCATCAATTGAAATTAAATGCTCGTTTTAGCTCAGTGGTCCGTGAACAATGTGCGCAGTATTGCAAGCTCAAGCGATCATCTGTGATTCTATAAGGTAACGTGTACTATGTACACTTGATTGAATGTGGTTACGCGTTTTGTAAGCTGGGTTAATGGTTTGTATTTTGGGTGAAAATTATTTTCATTTTGTGCAGAACTTCATCATCATCCTCCGAGCTTTTTCCCAATCATGTTGGGGTCGGCTTCCAGTCTAACCGGATTCAGCTGAGTACCAGTGCTTTACAAGAAGCGACTGCCTATCTGACCTCCTCAACCCAGTTACCCGGGCGACCCGATACCCCTTGGTTAGACTGGTGTCAGACTTACGACTACCCGTAACGACTGCCAAGGATGTTCAATGACAGATTTTGTGCAGAACTTATGAAACTTTATTGCATTTAAAGTATTGTTATGGATTATGACACTAGCTGTTTGCCGAGATTTCACTTACGTTTCGAAAAAAATACTCTTTGCACCTATTCTGAGTCGTACCATTTAACTTTAAAAAAACACCATTTAAATAAGCGAATCATTTTCAGTAAGAACATTACCGATTTAACCTATGGGAGGCAGTTTCCCGGCTATCGCCATAAAATTATGTAAAAAGTGGCCTAGAATCGTTTCCACAGCAACCATTTGATTTGGACAGTAGTTTTTCTCGGAAACGTAACAAATAATTTAGACAAGATATTCCTAATCGTTATTGCAACGATCTCATCAAGCTACTTCCAGAATCAGGCATCTCACTGGACAATCGACAAGTGGAATCCATTTGCAGCGATCGGATCGTGAGCTGCAATATTAGGCGCCCGAGAGTGGCGCACTTGGCTACCGGGGCCGTTGTTACAAGTGCCTAATATCCCTGGCCTGTAATACTGTAGTACATATGTGACGGTACCTATTAGCTGATTTATTGGTAATTGCTCGGTTAGGTGATTTCGTGCTGCTGAATATAAAGGTTAGGTTTGTATAGGTGAGCCAGTTTTTATTGCACTCAAGTGTACACAGAAACATAGCCATTGTGTTACTAAATATGTGTATTAAAATTACACTATGTATTAAAATTTATATTAAGCTATAAAAATGTATTTTCCCTATGTTTTTCCTGCTGAAAGTAACCTTTTTTCGTGTTAATTATTAAGACTGCCTATTATAATATTTACTTATTATGTAATGTTCCTTCGTTAAAAATAATACTGCACTGTCAAAAGAGGTCGTACAATATATAAAAATTGACCCACACAACCTTATCGAAACCCATTTAATAACAATATAACAGACAAGCTTCTACAGACAGCTGTCGCATGTTACAATAGTACTTACAGATTACAAAATAATCTACAAAAATAACAAACAATTCTCTAAACACTTAGAAAAAAAAACAAACTTGTTATACTAAAGTATGTCGACTGGTTATTGCGTACGACCTCTGCGTGTATTGAAACCATGGAGAACAAAATGACTAGCGGAGGTGCCATAACGGAAAATCCCCTAAGAAAGTACTGCGCCGAAATGCAGATGTACGGGGCTACGAGGAACGTTACTGACTTCACTCTTACATACCTTCTTTGGACCCAACCATTTTTTTATACCAAAGAACGTTGACAGATGTCTCAAGGAACAGAAACGCCCCGTTAGTTCACTAATAGCTGATCACGGTTTACTTGGCCTACAAGAAGGCGCCTGACCTACCTTCTTTAAGACATAAGCTCATCTTTCCTTCCTCCGTGATTGGAACGTATTATTATCTAGAAATATCTGGCACATGTGGAGAATATTCGTCAAGTCTTTACTCAATCAGAGCTTGTCAATTGTGTGATGCATCACCGCGCGCCACCTGCCTACATCTGTCACTCCATGTCGAGAATTTTGCAAAAAAATTACGATAATAATACTGTGAAAATGTTGTTGAAGAATTTTTAGGTGTGACTGAATGGATGTTGTTTTTGGCGATTTTTTTGTGTCCTTTTGATTTTTCTATAGTTAATCATATGTGAAATTATTGAGATTTTATTATCCTAAAGTAAATTAAATGTGTTCCCGTTAAGTACCGAATTTAAACTCAATTATTTTCCGAGTTACAGAAAAACTGACTAAAACTTAAAATGCTAAAACTTTAAAACCTATACGACGGTAAGTTACTGATGTTATAACACGTAACTCTTATCAAACAAACAAATCATAAAAATATTAATAAAACATGGAAAAACATCACGAAAATGTCAATAACATTCAACAGACAAAATTCCACATTGTTTCTCAAATATCGGAAAAATTAAGTACCTCTCAAAAGAAAAATGTTCCAAAATAATAGGGTCTACTTGTTTGTTCGATTACTTGTCTAGAATTCTGGGGAAAAAACTTGTTATTCAAGAAACTAAAGCTTCGACCGAGGGATACAGGAAAATTGACGTAAATAATAGACATTTTTTATTTTGTTAAACCGATTGTTTTGGAAAAATATGATAGTTTTATGCAAAGTATATCTTCAGATTGATTATTATCTGCTTTGTTCTTAAAAACTTCGTGTTGAGTCGAGACGTATAACAACAAACAACGATTAAAGAATTAACAGCAGTTTTCTTTTTATCTACTACAAAATAAAAATAAAACCTTTATTCTCAACTATTCGCTGTGATAATTGAAAGACGCTTGAACGTCAAGAAAACTGAATTTAAATAGAAATTAAGCACAAAATACGAGGGAAAGTGCTAAACCCCGCATAAAATTATCCCACCATTTTACAAGAGTGGATAATAAAAATCTAGACAAGCGAATTTATAATCTTATTTTTAGTTAAGAGGAAAGTACTCAAGTAATAACCCCTAGATACTTTCCTAACAAAAACGCGCTCAGTTGGGTCAAGGTAAAAATCCTCTCTTTTTATTACGACCCGTAATAAAACCTTACTAAACTCTTCAGCTTAAAAAATAGAACAGAAACGTAAAAATATAACCCTTTCTGAGGAAGTTTTCGGGTACAAAAGTCCAATATAATTTGATAGTTTAATTAAAGGCGGAGAGAGATCGGAAGGTTATCGGCCGGTGGAAAACAACGTAAATTAAGCATTAAACAATTAACCCGGTGTTACGACACGTTGAAAGTTGGAATAGGCTCCACGACCAATAAAACCATTAAAATTCGAAACTCTGCGAGCCCTGCTTTTGTAATCTAGACACACGGCAGTGTGTCCGCCAAGTTCGAGCAAAAAAAAGCGACACACCGGCCGTGGGTTATATTACACGAACCATTTCGGGCCAAATTCTACCCCCCTATAACTCAAAATCTATTTTATTTACGCTTATCAAATTTCTAGTATCTGTTGAGACCCCCTCACGTATCTAAAATACAAAATTTCATTAATATATCTTTTATAGGTCTTGAGATATTGACGTCAGAAAATCGCTATTTTTACTATACACTCACTGACTGACTGACTCACTCATCAAAAACCTAGACCACTTCCAATGGTCGTATTGACTTGAAATTTGGCATGGAGGTAGTTCTTTATGTCAAAGTAAAGGGAAAAATCTGAAAATGGCCAAGTGTGAGTCAGTTTCAAAATAATGAAGGTGTTTTATACCCGGTGTAAATTTATACCCCTAAGGAACTAAAACGAACTAAATTTATCTATATTTATATAATATATCTTCGAATGGTCGTACCGATCTGAGATTCGTTACAAAGGTTTGTATTTAGTCAAAGTAAAGTAAAAATCTGAAAACGGCCAAGTGTGAGTCACTTTCGAAAATAACGAATGTGTAACTTTGATCCACGAACATAATATATGATAACATGTCATGTCAGTCAGTTCGTAAATCTAGTCCATTTAGTTAATCTAGTTCATTTCTTTGTAAGAAGCATAGTGCATATTCAAAAATCTGAAAGATAGTATAAATGAGACACTTCCTTAACTAACTTAATCATAAGAAAAAAATAAAATAAACAACCTTACAAAAATAAATGAAATCCCACCCAAAACAAAAATGTGAAAGGCTGCCAAGTTCGATAATATGGGAATGCTTCGCCTATAAAACAAGTGAGATCTGAATAAGTACCAAGTTCCATACAAATACCTCAGTTAAAAATAGTTACTTTTTAATGATGTTACTTGGCAAGTTTTAATAGAAAATTATATACTTGATTCATTGCGTTTAGTAGGTTTATAACAAGGTGTGTGAAAACTTGCCAAGAACCATCATTAAAAAGTAACTATTTTTAACTGAGGTATTTGTATGGAACTTGGTACTTATTCAGATCTCACTTGTTTTATAGGCGAAGCATTCCCATATTATCGAACTTGGCAGCCTTTCACATTTTTGTTTTGGGTGGTAATAACGACACAAGCTATGAGCTGAAAGCGATTTTGAATAATTAACTTAGCATAATTAAATTACATTACATATTTATCTATCATAAAAACTGTAAAAGATTAACATGATAGACATTTTTATTATTTCAAAGCAAAGATTAAGATGTTTGTTTTTCAATCCTTAACTAAGGCGCAATTTCTTATTGATAGTTTATTTTTACTCCTGCCAAGAATGGTTATGTTTCTATTTTTAATGAACCTACCTATGTCCGACACATAAAATAAATTAAAACTGACCTCTATTTCTAATCGGAAATCGCTACCGTTCCTTTACTACACTATAAGCCAAAAATCTTGAGACAACGCCAGTGTTTGGGTAAAACTCGTGCTCATCAATTTTATGGCGCAAGTTTTAAGTCGCAGTCGGTAAGTACGGCATCCGTGACGTCATCGTATTATAAGCGGTTACAATTATGGCGGAATTTAAGAGGACGCTGCCGGATTAATTTGCACTCGTGAGGGAACTGTATTACTGCCGAGTATTCCGGATTTTATTAATATAGGGAAAGAGGGGGAATGTGAGGATGTTTTGAAGTTTTAAACGTTATTTTGTGTTTTTTCCTGGAAAAACTAATCTTTAGAAAATCCCAAAGTTCAATTGCTTTCCTACAATATCTTGTATGTGTACTCCACAGAAAAAAATACATTGTAGCTTTTAAATGACCCCAGTTTAGCTTTCAGCTCAATTTTGCACAGAAAATTAACTGACTAAAATACAGACTTAACCTTATTTATGTTGACGTCAAGAACCTTAATCTTCTCATACAGACAAAATTAACCTAATGCTAAAAACTATTTATTACGACAATTAATCCTACTTTCTGCCTACAAACACACATGACAAGAGGCTTTAATATCACGGCATTTCGGCACAATTCTTCTCTTTCAGACATACGGCGAATACAAAGAATGATGGCTGGGTCCCTAATTAAAGGCGGCAGGCTAATTACAGTCACACTGAATCCGGCCCTGGCGACACGGCTTAAAATTGTCAAGACGCGTTATTCGAGAAGACATTCGTTACAAAAAGAGGCTCGTGGGAGCGTGTGGCAGGGTCGCTCGGTATTAGGGCGCTTGAGTGGGTGCAAAATGTTCTTTTTTGGAAGCATTTGTATGATGAATGAAGTAATATGTGTACAAGATTTTCTCATTATTTAAGTGTGCTACGATGTATAACCGTAATCATACTTTTTAATATAAACATTAAAAGATACATACCAATAAATCACATGATAATACTCTCCTGAAAGATCTCTATAATTTCTTTATTCAACTTTCATCATAAATAATAAACCACTACAAAGTTCAAAGGTACTACAAAGTAGATCCCCCAAACCCTTCAGGAAGCAATTCATAAAATTAATTATTGAAGGGTTAGAACGTCAATTAGAGCGTTTGCACCAGACGTAAGCTAACTAAATCCGGCCCTGTATTCAGTGGGGGGAGGAGATTAATCCCTCTTGATGGATCGCTATCCCCAATCTGTTTTTGCGTAAATGAGAATAAACTGTTTGTCCAACCTGTCACCTATAGCTGTTTTTGTATGTTTAAGCTGTTTTTGGGGGATGAGCAGCTCCCTGTCCTAATGTTAGGTAATCTAGATTGTTTTTTGGAAGTATTCGATTTAATTGGCATCTGGATTTCAGCAAAAAGCTTTTAAGGTCTTTTCGCATCTTTGTTTTTTTTTGTAAATCATGCTCTTATTTAAACTTAATACAGTGGAAATATAGAACAAAATTAAAAAAAGAGCTTGGCATCATGGTGCCCTTATCCCAATTTTATTTCGCGTCAGCACATCATGTTTTCTTCTTCCCTACTCTTCTATCTGCAATCATCCCACAAGTAACATTCTTTCCAGTCGTATTGACTTTCACACGATCCATTCCATCCATCGTTCTTTCTCCTATATCTATCCCATTATGCCATTCGTTTTTCCTACTAATTGATGTTGATCATTTGACCTATGTTAATCCCCGCTGACAGGTCAGTATCTCGTAAGTCCTACAACAAATAAGGATTAACTAGCCCCGACTTCTGGTCTCACTGTATTTAAATCGTGACGACACTGTGAGCTGAGGGATTATTCACGACGTTGATGGTTCTGAATACCATTTAATTAAGGTGAAAAATATGATTGGGGTTATTAAAAGGTCAGATTTGTATATGACTTTGATAGATTTTTCTTTTTATATGTTTGCTTTTGATATTATAAATAGACTAGCTCAATAAAAGTCCTTCCCTTAATATTTCCCTTATATTCTGTACACGTTGTCTTTTAGAAAGCGTTAAGAAAAAAATATGAACAATAATACATCAAAACACTCAAATCCCTCAAATCGACGAAGCAGTCAGTTATGCCACTTCAAAATTAAGCATTACATCACATAAAAATATGAATATTTTTACCGATCCCGCTTCCACCTGTAAAATATAATATTCAAAGGCAATATCTCTGAGCGATTCCGAGAACCTATAAATGTTCACCATAAAAATGACGTCTAAACCTCACACCTCTGTCAATCGAAATCAAACTTTATGTGACCGTGATAAGGATCATGACGGCAGCAAAGATAAGTTGGCAAACGTAAATATTAGCACCTGAATAATCTGTTATATGGTCTGATATTTATTTCTTTCAATGTATTAGTGCCTCCCTAAGCTCAGGCCGTTCTTTTATGTATGACCGCAATAAAATACAAGCATCGCTCTGGAAACTTTTAATTACTTGGAAAATATTAGCAATTTAGAAATGGTTAGGCTATCTAGGTCAGTTTATAATCAAGGCAGACCTTGGGCTTGGCCAGTTGCTTTTAATTGGGTTATTGATTTTGATAGCCCTTTGAAGCTCGTTTTGAATGTTCTAGAAGGTTTCTGTTTCATATACGCATAGTTAAATTGAAGGTTTATCTTTGAAGTTTATACGGACATGTACCAACCTTCGATTCAGTAAAAGTCATGTACCGTATCCGTGTGTTCTAGTGCCTTCAATAAGCATTTGCCTTACAATTCTCATAAAAGTTTTCGAGGACCACAAAGTACCTTCTCGTAACCACAATGAACTATCCATCATGTATTCACAATATTACACAAGTCACTAACCAACAAATAAACAAGAAAAAGATCAATAACTGACAACAAAGCGAGGCTCACAAAGGCTTCACGTGATCAAGCCTTGAACCACACTATATGCTAATGTTGCCCGACCCGCACTAATCCACACAAACTTTGTTGTGACATCAGATAAATCTTCCCAATCTCTGAGGAAAGTGAAATCTTCAAGGACACAATATTTTTATGCATGATGGCCACTGGCCAAGTTTTTAAGAAGAAAATAACAACCGCAACAAGAGCCCTCCTTTTGTTAATGGCCGAGAAAAATGCAGCAATTTCTGTGAGAGAATTTTATATTTACCCTGAAATAAAATGTGTTCTCCTGGGTAATAAACTACAGTACTTCGGAGTAGGTTTACTTAACTATGTGTTGTGTAGATCAATTTGTCATCATCAGTCGTTTTTGTTTCTTAGTTTTGTGTAGTTTGGGAATCCTAGATACGAAATAGAGAAAGTTTTGTTCGATTTCTTGGATTTTTTTACGATGTATATCAGAATCTGTTCTTTGCCTCTCAATTCGATACAATATATGTATTGTGACTAGAATTAGTACTATCCCAAAATGGTCCTTTAACCCAAATCGGAATTATAAGCAATAACATTTTTTGGTATAAAGAAAAAAATAAGAAGCAAAAGTAGCGAGCTATCCAAATAGGCGCAGGTGTGCTAAATAATGAAACTCCTTAAGCTCCCAACTACTAAAGACTGCATCCCAACTTCGCAAGAAAAATAACAACTCGAGCCAGCGAAGGTTATGATTATAACACGGCCACATGTATCGTCACCGCTCCCCAGTAAACTATTACACGGGGGTAAGTGAGTCCGTAATTTATTCGGGTAATCGTGTAATTTGTCGCAGAGGATTGGTGTAATTTGTCCTCAGGTGGCCCGGCCGCTTGTTTTCTTGGAAAGCTTCGTGTACCAAGGATTTCTTTTTAGTTAAATTTTCGCTTTCTTTGTTTTTGTTTGAGTTTGCTGAAGTTTTGCGGTATGAAAGGCTGCTTTGAAGTGTTGAATTTTTTTCGCCTAAAATTAGAAAGTGTTGTTTTATTTTTATGTGCGCTTCAATTAGAGTTTTTGTGAATTTTATACTTGAGTAAGTTCAAGGTTCAGTGACCTTAAACCGTAGGTATTAAGCTAAGTTGCAGTTTAAAGAATAGTAATCAAATATGTCATCGATTTTCTACCTGCCTAAATTAGAAATATATTAACTGACATAATTTACTACTAATCAAAAGGCTTCCGATATGGTTATCATTCATCAATGCTACGAAAAAACACAACCATCTAAGACCCATAACAATCACCAATCCCACAATCTAAATCACCACACCACCACTTACTGAAGCAATAAAAATAGCAACAACCCGCGCAATGAAAGCTGTAGCAACAAGCTGTTGTAACAAGCACGCCGAGTGATTGCTCGCATGCGGCAACACATTGTGGAGTGGTGATTAGCTGCAGTGGCTACTCTGGGGTCAGGAGTTAGGGGGATGGAAGTGGCCTGGGGTATAGAACCAGGAGGTACTTTTCACTTCAATTAAAACAGTAGGTAATAAATATATGTTTAATTGCATTTTCTACGTGCCTAATAACTAGAAATAGGGCAATTAGTCAAAAGACCTACCTAAATTTAAGAATAAGAATAAAAACACTACTATTTTTACCAATCCCACGCCATACAGAAGCATGGCTCACCATCCTACCACTTACCGAAGCAATAAAAATAGCAACAACCCGCGCAATGAAAGCTGTAGCAACAAGCTGTTGTAACAAGCACGCCGAGTGATTGCTCGCATGCGGCAACACATTGTGGAGTGGTGATTAGCTGCAGTGGTTACTCTGGGTTCAGAAATTAGGGAGATGGAAGAGGCTTGGGAATACGACCAGGTGTTTGGTTGGTACTTCGAAATGGTACTCAGAAAAATGGTATGGTGTTATGTTCAACCAAAGACATCCCAAGTCTCTCTTTACTATTTTTTTATCAAATTTATTTTCAGAAAAAATAACACAAAGTCATAAATATAAGCTTATATCCGAGTCCTACTTGCCTGAACTAGGACATCCTATGTTGAGACAGAGACACACCCATTGACTACACATTTTAAAGCAAGACAATGGATGTCAATATAAGTAACAAAACAAACAATTTATTACATCACCCATAAAATAAATCCATATACTATTCTCAATGTATAACATTACTTTCACAACCAGCCACTTCCAGTACCTAACCAAACCTCTTCGTCACACAGCGGCCGTAAACCTTCGGTAAACACAGAGTGTAAACTCTCATGATTTACGATCAAACGTGTGCACTATAAAAATGTTTAGTGTCAAAATCAGCCCATTTCTATAGCAGACCAATCTTCGGCTGATTTTCCGCTTACAATCATTTTTGATGAAGGTTTGTGATGCCTGATTTCGGGCGGCCATGACGAAGCAAGGCATGGTCAGGTAAATTGGAGCGTTTTGTACAAATGGCCATTTATAGGGAACTATATTGCTTTTGCCCGCGGCTTTGGTTCTGTGGTCTATTGCAGAAGAAGTGTGCTCTTTGGGGCGAAAGTTTTAGTATAGAACTTGGCTTAGTTCTTATTATTATTTGATACCTCGTTTTATTGTTCATTACGAAGAAGGAAATTTAAAATGTAAAAGACATACCAACTAGTACATTACTTAACATTTATTACGAAATAATTCAAAGATTTATATTTGCAAAAAGAAATCGCTTTGAAATTTTCTACTAAATAGTTACTGCAATTTGAAAGCTAAAGTAGTTGCTGAAATGAAATCCTTAATACAGGTTCCAGTTCTCGGATCCGAACCGTCAAGACGGCTTGACTTAACCAAAAATAAATAAAACATCTCTTCTCAAGAAATTCACCACTTAGTGCGAGTTTGCCGGCAAATTGATATTCAGCTGGCAACCCAGAATTTTTCAAATAAAAAATAAACAAACGCTAAACAAGTCTGGTCCCAAAAAGTACTTATTTACCTCAAACCGAAGTTTGTTCAGAGTTGCCCTGACACGGCCCCTTGATAATTTAATTTTTTCTCTCGTAAGACGTATCTTATTACGCATTCGCGTCTCGTACGCCACTATTTATTCCTTATACATTCGGCTCACGTAATAAATCACAGTTATTTAATCTACTGAAAGATATATATGGGTATTTACCCGAGTATTTCTCTCATAATATTTGTTGAATGCTATTTTTGTGGGGCTCATATAGTTTTTAATATGGAAAAGGCAAATATAATGGGATGAGGCACGTAAATAACAAAATATATTCGACGATCTATCTCCATTCTCTTACATTGTAGTTTTGAGAACAAGCTCGGTTTGTAAGAAGAACAATAAAAGTTCAGAAACTCTGTATTAGTATTCATAAATAAGACTTGAATTAACTTTGTCCCTCGTCGGTTCTTTCAGATTTAAAAACAGTCGGTTTAACGAGGATTATCAAACATACCGTAGAAATGTGATTACGTCCGGCGAAATTAGCTTACAAAGTAAGTGAAACCTGTGTACGTTAGGAGGTTACCGTGGTATAAGATGCACGGTTCAATAACTGACGGATAAGCTCCCAGCTAACGAAATATCGACGCCCTAATCCAGGATGTTGGAGGTGAGTGAAAAATTAGATTGGCGAGTGCCGGACACGGTGGAACCTAGCCATAATCTCATTGCCTTAGAGCAGTGCGAGCCACGAGTTACATGCGAGATGGATGTGACACTTTTTGATTGGTGAATGGATTAGGTACGCTCGGAGTGTACTCGTAAATGGAAGGAATGGGACGTAGAAGCTTCGAATGTCATCATTTTTGCAGCTTCAATAAAGTTATGATTCTATACTTTTGTAGGTCTGTGGTAAGACAAAAATAGGATTAAATAACGTTGAAATGCAGGAAATTAATTGCGATGAATAAAAGGGTGAAAATCTGCGGAGATTTGTAACCGCTAAAACTTCGTCGCTTACACCAAATTGCGTACCAAAAGGGCGCCACGCCACAAGAATATTTGTGAGTCTTTTTAGCAGGACACGGCAAATGCGAGCCGAATCATTTCCGACTGGGATTATTGATTCTACATCGTTGGAATTTGGCAGATTTTATACCAAAACGTACTGCAGAAAATTGGGTTAAGTGCTTTACGTCTACATAGGTTTGATCGACAGACTCCATCAGGATTTTTGGGAACTAAACTAGGCCAGCTTCGTGGTATTAGTCTTTATTTTGGTTTGGATCAATGAGAAAAGAGAAACTGTAGTGGAAATGCAATAAAGATTGTTTTATAAATACATAATATGAAAGGTATTGGTATTTATTATAAGGTATTGTATGAAAGGTATAGGCGTTATTACGCCTTATACCTTTCATATTTCAGTGCTATAAAGTTACTTATTATTTACAATGGAAAAACGTCGAGTGTAACCTTCCGGGAAAATAACCGTGTTGTGTCTGTAAACACTTTAAAGGAAAATAATAAACCTCTCTTCACGCAGTAACAAAGAGTATCTTAAAAGAGAAAAATATTATGTTTTCAATTATTTTCCCTGGCACGCGTACCGTGACTTAATAATATCAATACATTTTATCTGGCAGCCGACAGCACTTCATCTACTCACGTTCCCTTGTTCCACTTTCCATAAATTACATTCTCATACACATTTCTCAATATGGAGTATCAATTTCGTACAATAAAAAGTATTCGGTAACGAGTACCCACATACCGGAGCATCCGAGGCACAAACCTTGGAATTTCATATCGACAAACAATTGTATCAATATCACTTGATTACATTATATTCAAAGGGAAATTTCTAAGATGCTTATAATGTATCGGGAATTATTGTTCGGAATTTTTCCTACCCTCAATAATAACGTTTTCTTTGAAACACATGGAACAAAATTGCTGAGAATTTTGAGCCTGACTCAATGAATTTTGGAATATTCAACTTTGTTTTAGCTTTCTGCGTTCGTTTAGTGAAAGAAACACAATTTTGAGAATGTAAGATTTGTTGTGAATTTATATATTGTTGTTCTGGCTTTGTTTGGCGATGTAAGGTTTGGCCTGTTGCCTTAGGGTGACCGTTTTGTGTGCTAGCACAAAATCAATTTACTGATATTGATATAGGAATATTTCTCATCGTCTGTTCGGCTCTGTGTACAACATGTAACGAGTTCCATGAATATTATGATCACATTTTGTTCAAAGAGACTTTGCTGGAATAATGAATTATGAGAAATATTTTTAGCGCTTCTTGCTGCCGTTCAAAAGTCAATATTTCATTAATACGCAGTACCCCTCATTGATTTTTAATATTGCAGCAATCGAGTTTAAATATAGGTTCCTAACTGTAGATATGAATAGATGTCAATCGATCCAATTCTTAGAACTGACATAGTTTACCGAATACCAATTGTAGTAAGCGTATGATATCCCTGTACTGATATTTAAACCCATTGAGCTATTGAACCCCAGATAGCAATACTGTCTAAATATCATTATAACACAGTAATGTAGTTCAAATTACTTATACTATGATAGTTTGTGTTAGAATGTTATTGATGTATTTACAGACATTGTGGATAATCTAAGCGTGGAGCGGGTTGCCTTTCAAAGTGTAATGTCGTTAGTTCATGAGTATGTCGCTTATTCTCGTGTTGATAATCGAATGCTTTCTGATATCAGATTAAGTTATATGTTATCAAAAGCTAAAGATAAGATAAGATAAGGGAAAATTGTGTTATAAGGATGTATTAAAATAGTGCGTTTTAGAGATTTTTTTTTTTAACCAAATCTAATTTCTTTTTATGGAATAAATCTTAAACTTCTGGGGCCCGATTCTCCTAAGTTAATAATGTCAAAATCGAATAGAAATCGAATCGCAATATGATCGCAATAGCAGTTTTAACCATATCGGGCATTCTGCTACTAATAAAAGACCAATCGTATTCGATTGACATTTGATTGGTGTGCGATTGGTCTGCTATTTTGGTAATTTTGATCTATACGGTAGTTTGCTGTACAATCATTTTGCAATCGTAAATCATTTGCAGACAAAATTATTCATTATTGAATGACAGAAAAGGATAAAAACGTTTATTTCAAAGAAAAAATAGCGGAATGCCACATACGCTTCAATCGTAATCGAGTCGGGATCGGATCTCAGTCGAATCGAGTCGAACGTCAATCGAATGTTGCTTAAGTAAAATTAGGAGAATCGGGCCCCTGTTAACAGTAAAAATCGAGAAACAATACCGAGATTCTTTTGTCTTTATCAAAAAGTTACCTTAATAGCAGCTCATTTTGTCGAATCGTGGGCGTCACAAAGCAACAACGATTTTACATTACAGTTCAACCACCCTTAATCTTTATTATACGTAATATATTTCTAAATATAATCGCATTAGCATATTGTAGGTATTTTGGACTGAAACTAAACACATAAGTAAAGTCATCAGGGTAGCTATGGTGACCACCCAGCCTTCGGCCCTAGATTAAGTCTGTACGCACACATGTATAATGTGCTGACTATAATTTTAAGAACTTAGGTAGATAAGTCGCCCCACCGGAGATGTCGCGCCGAGATGGGTCAGACAGTAGATTAGTTTTTTTACAATTAAAAGTACCTCAGAATCGGTAACACGCTTTTAATTTGTCTCCCGAAATTCCTTAGTAGTAATACTTAGTAATTTCAATAGTTTCCCCGCTCCGGAAACAAGAGTGGCGCAGCCGGTAGGATTTCGCTGTTATATTCCTAAATTCTTCGCGGTTTTAAATTCGTCGCGTGTCTCGAGGACGAGCTGCACGATAGCTGTGGGAATTTAAGGACGAGTGAAATCCGACGAACCAAATAAATTACTCTTGGTGCGTGTGGGCAAACAAAGGAATACCAAGGATGAGAGTAGCAGCTGGCTGGTGAGTGATTTTTTCGCCAATCCATGTTCCTCTATCCCCCAATACTTAATACCTACATTATTTTGAGATTAAACCTCTCTCATTATAACGTGTTCATTTAGATTATTGGCTTATCTCATTGTGTTCTATAAATAGAACCGACATAGAGTAGTTAAACTTTCAGAGACGCCAATTAATTGTTATCTCAAGTGTATTCTTTGCATTGATATTTTTATAAATGTGTTTTATTAAAAGTAATAAGTAAAGTGTATGTAATTCTACACCTAATATAAAAAAAAAATATATATTTTATACATTAATATTTTTAATTTTATTACCTAAACTATTACATACATTTTGCGTCTAATTATTTTCTGATTTACGTGTGTTATGTTTGAATTGTGTTATCTTGTGTGTTTCATAGCATAGTCAATTGTACTCTCACGAATTGTTTTATCTGTTCCGTTCTCTACTCTGTGAACATGATGACTTCAGTGACTATTGAACAAATACCCAAAGAAATTATTCAATTAATACCTTTGTATAATGGTGATAAAAGACAGTTAAATCTTTATTTGCGAAAGTGTCAGTATGTCCTTGACCGATATAAGGGTAGCCACGAACAAAATCTTTACGTTTATAATGTTTTAACTAGTCGATTGAGAGATGACGCCGCAGCGCTCTTATCAGAACGTGAAGATATTGTGACATGGTCTGCTTTTAAAGATCTACTTATTCAACATTTTGGAGACCCGCGTAGCGAAGCGTGCATTAATATCGAATTAGAATCCTTAAAAATTAAATCCGGTGAAAGTTATTTAGAATTTTGTAATAGAATCCAAAGTGTTCGATCATTATTGATGTCCAAGGTCAACATGATTGAGGATACTGATTTGAAGAGTGCAAAGACAATTATTTATAACAATACGGCCTTGAATGTGTTCTTATACAATCTCCCAGAGAATATGGTTCGTATTGTAAGGCTTAAGGCACCCTCTAGTTTAGAAGCGGCCTTGAGTATAGTACTTGAGGAAGTTAATTTCTTAGAGCAGTATAATACTAGGAATCGCATTTACGGTCAATCTAGCAGTTTCGGATCAAAATTGGTAATGACGCCAGCGGGATACAAACCTTTATTGCCAAATAATATTACCACACCTAAATTTAATTTCGGTATTCCACAGAATAAATTCAATCAGCCCCAAGGTCAATTACCAAATGCATTAACATCACGCCCCAAGCCTGGGTACTTACCCCAATCTCAACAATTTGGGTACAGGCCACCCCAACAATTCGGGTACAGGCCACCTCAACAATTCGGGTATAGGCCACCTCAACCATTTGGGTACAGGCCACCCCAACAATTAGGATACAGGCCACCGCCACAGTTTGGCTATAAACCGTTGCAACCTCAGCAGTTTGGTTACAAATCCCCCAATAATTCTAATACCCCACAAATACTAAAACCTCAAACGCAAACTACTGATGTGTCTATGCGAACAGCCCAACCTAAATCGAATGTACCACAAGGTTTCAATTTAAATGAATTGTCTGCTGACGACTATGAGCCTTATTACAATAACTATTACTCTAACTATGACGATGACTATTATGGTGACTCAAATGAAATTAATTATCATGACGAGACTCATGTTGACTATGAATTACAATCAGAAAATGAAATTCAGGCACTGGATTTTCAGGAGAGTGCCTCGACGGACAAGAAATCTTAGAATTAAATTTTGACTCTAATTTAGAGCTACCGTATATTTATGTAGAAGAGATAGACGCAAAAATGATGATAGATACTGGTAGTATGAGATCGTTCATTAGTCCTACAAAAGCATATGAGTATTTTTACGACTATATACGTAATGAAAATTTTCAGGTGGTTAGTACTCATGCTACTAGTAGACATAATGAAGTAATAGAAATTCCTCTTCTACCTACCTTTGTTAGTGACGATTGGCATAAGTTCTATGTATACGAAGTAGATCCACGGTATGACGGGCTTATAGGTAACGACCTTTTACAGCAATTAGGTGCAATTATTGATCTAAAAGAACGAATCTTAAAAACGAATTCCACTTGTATTCCAATAATCAATAATAATTTAAATTATAAAATTACTGTACAGCCACGTTCAGAACAACGATTTAAATTGCCAGTAGATCAATATTCAGGTGACGCTATTCTTGACTACCAAGAATTTCGAAATGGACTACGAATGCCTAGTGCTTTAGTAAACTGTGATAGTGGATACGCATTTACAGTAATTCAAAACACTTCAGATTGCCCAAAACAACTGACTATTTGCCAACCTTTCACAGTAACGCCATATGAAAATACAGAATACAACATTAATTTTACTACGACCAATACTCCTCTAGAAATTGACAAATTACTTGAAGAAAATTTAGATAAATTAAGACTCGATCATACCAATGGCGAAGAACGTGAGAAAATTTATGCACTTTGTAGGGAATATAAGGACATATTCTACTGTGACCAAATCCCCCTTACGTTTACTAATCAGGTTAAACATCACATACGTACCAAAAATGAAGATCCTATATACATTAAACCCTATAGACAGGCACCTTTCATCCAAAACGAAATAAATAATCAGGTAGAAAAATTACTTCATGAAAATGTTATACAAGAATCTCATTCCCCTTGGAGTGCTCCAGTTCACCTTGTCCCTAAAAAGAAGGATGCGTCTGGTGAAATTAAATACAGGATGGTAATAGACTACAGACGACTGAATGACATAACCATAGACGACAAATACCCCCTACCTAATATTAATGACCTTTTCGACAAACTAGGAAAGAGTGTGTACTTCACCACATTGGATCTAGCAAGCGGCTACCACCAAATAGAAGTAGAAGAGAAGGATAGACAGAAGACAGCTTTTTCGACGCAAAATGGCCATTTTGAGTTTCTCAGAATGCCGTTTGGACTTAAAACCGCTCCTGCTACCTTCCAACGGACCATGGATAATATTTTGCGTGGTCTGCAAGGACTCCACTGCATGGTATACTTGGATGACATAATAATTTACGGAAATAGCCTTGACGAAATGATAAATAAATTAAGAATTGTATTTGACCGACTTAGAACAACTAACATGAAAATTCAATTAGACAAATCTGAATTTTTACGCAAAGAAGTGCTCTACCTTGGACACACTATAACTAAAGACGGGCTAAAGCCTAATGACGACAAAATAAACGCTGTATTGAATTACCCGTTACCAAAGACAACGACAGAGATTAAGAGCTTTCTTGGACTTGTAGGTTACTACAGACGTTTTATAAAAGATTTTGCAAAAATTACTCAACCATTGACAGCCTGCTTAAAAAAGCGCAACAAAATTGTTATTGACCAGAAATACATAGACGCATTTAACAAATGCAAGGAACTCCTGACACATGCCCCACTGTTACAATACCCTGACTATGACAAAACATTTATACTGACGACCGACGCATCCAATGTCGCTCTAGGCGCTGTGCTGTCACAAGGACAGATTGGCAGTGACAAGCCCATTGCGTATGCTAGTCGTACCCTCAGTGATACAGAATCACGTTATAGTACCATCGAACGTGAACTGCTCGCTATAGTGTGGGCAGTAAAGCATTTTAGGCCCTATCTGTACGGTAGAAAATTCTATATATATACTGACCACCGTCCCTTAACTTGGCTCCAATCTCTTAAAGACCCTAGTAGCAAACTCACACGTTGGCGGTTACGTTTGCAAGATTACGACTTTGATTTAATTCACAAAAACGGCAAACAAAATACAAATGCAGACGCTCTGTCCAGAATAAAAATCAATGCCTTACTCACAGACGACGAAAATCAGTCTCTAGCAGTTAATATTGATGAGAAGGAAGATAAAAATCTAAATGAATGTGCAGATAGTAAAGGTTCATCAACAGTAACGATATCTGATTCTAGTCGAACTATGACCTGTAGTCCTATAGATTTTTCCGACAATATTAGAGAAGTTCACTACGATACAAATGAGTATCCAATACGATCAGTGTCCAGTAAGTCGAACGAAACCGTTCATTCCGCTGTAGAATTAGAATCAACCGGTATACCTATTTTACATGAGGCGATCGACACCAAGCCGAATCAAATCTTAATATTTTCATGGTTTAAAAATCAAATGCATGTTAAGAACCTGTCACGTGACAAACAAAAGATATTAGAAGTTTTCCTGCCAAAAGATAATCCGCAATTAGTAAAGGACTTTTTAAAGGAATACATACAGCCAAAATTAAAATATTTCATTTATTTTGAGGAGAATGAACATCGGAAACTATTTAGCAATATAATAATTGAACTATTCAGAAAGGGAACTATTAACCTATTTGAATGTACAGAAAGAGTTATTTTTGTAGAAGATGAAGGAGAGCAAAAGGCACTTATACTTAAACACCATGAAGGAAAGACCTGTCATAGAGGCATAAAAGAAACGCTAGTTAGGCTCCGTAGAAATTATTATTGGAATAGAATGCAGGAAACTGTAACAGCAGTCATAAACAGTTGCGATGGGTGCCGTAGAATGAAATATGATAGGAAACCCATCAAACCTATATTACAACTAACACAAACCCAAGACGCGCCTTTTCAAGAGCTATTTATAGATCTTTTTAGTATAGAAGGTAAAACTTATTTAACTATAATTGACGCATTTAGCAAATTAGGTCAGGCAATCGAAACTCAGGGAAAATCAACTCCCGAAGTAACTAGAGCACTGATGAAATATTTTTCGTATTACGGTACACCCAGAAGAATAAGCTCAGACCCCGGAACCGAATTTAATAATGAACTAATTAAGGAATTTTTGAATTTACATAAAATTGATTTCCACATTGGAACCCCTAATAACCCCAATTCAATGGGTCTTATTGAGAGGTTCCACTCCACTATAATAGAAATTTACAGACTGGCCAAATACGAAAAACAATGTACTGATGCGGCTTCGGTTATGACTTATTCTGTTCTGGCATACAATCACACTATTCACTCAGTCACTGAACTTGCACCATTTGAAGTTGTCTTCGGACATACCGACTCAAGCAGTCCGTTTAGCATAGAATTAGAAAAACGTTATTTCCAAAAATTAGTAAAAGATCATGCAAAAAGAATAAAAACATTATACGAACACTTAGCAGACAAAATGGTTAATATTAAAGAAAAGAATAGAGAGAGTAAGGGTGGTGAAGGTGAAATAAAGTTTAAAAAAGGAGAAATTGTTTTCGGTAAAGACATAAATAAGCGTAAAAGTAAGGATAAGCCCCGATATATAAAAGCTGTAGTAACAGGCAAAGCAGATAAAAATATTTTACCTATAAAAATAGGAGAAAGGGATACCAAAATTCCTATTAAAAATATAAAACGTCCTCCACAGGTGCGGCATATTATTGATGACAGTCACGATGCTGTCGCTGGCCCTTCATCTGCAAAATCTTGAAGGTAATCCAGGAGTTTTACCGGTGAAACAAGGTCATGCATATTTCCAAACTGATCAGTGGACTATTGTAAAGATCATCAGCCTAGATCAAATTTATACTGACCTTAACTACATCTCTACCAACTATCAAGCGCTTTGTAATTTAATTGATTGGAATGCATCATACTCACAAGAAATTATGACTATTAAAATGCATACAGATTCCATACGTGATTTAACTGTAGAAAAATACCAACAGCTTATACCATCCAAACGATCTAAACGAGGACTCATTAATCCACTGGGCTCTATTATAAAAATTGTTACCGGTAATTTGGATCATGATGATGCGTTGAAGTATGATAATCTCATTTCTAAATTGAATCAAGGTCAAATCACTATATCTAAAAGGTTAACATTGGTCTCTAAAATGTTTGACAGTTTTATTAATGCCACTGAAACTATTGAACAGAATACAATTAACTTCCATAACAGGTTAACTAAAATTGAAACATTAATTAAAGATTTAACTGCTCAGCAAAATAGTTGGATTTTTCTGAC
Organism: Helicoverpa zea; assembly: GCF_022581195.2. Taxonomy (NCBI): domain Eukaryota; kingdom Metazoa; phylum Arthropoda; class Insecta; order Lepidoptera; family Noctuidae; genus Helicoverpa; species Helicoverpa zea. The sequence goes on along the minus strand of NC_061466.1, from coordinate 11,121,376 downwards.
GTACTTAACTGGGTTGTTCAATGTTTTCATGAGTAACTTTCGTACTATATTTATTAGATTAAGTGAAATCGAAACTGCACTTGCATTAAGCAGAGTCTCTATTTTACATCAATCAATTGTTAATTCTTCAGAACTTTTATATCATCTTAAATTAATATCCGAATATGAAAGCTTAATATATCCTCCCGCCGAAGCGAACTTGTTAAAAATAGAAGAGATTATATGTGTTAAATCATTTATTAAAAGTAATCAAATAACGTTTATAATGGAGATACCACTTACCGATAATGTTACTTATAACTATTATAAGATTTACTCCCTACCAATTTTCCATGACACCGAAAATAAGACCCTAGCTATTTTCCCCAAATACCCTTACCTATTGGCGAAAGAAAATAGATACTCACCAATCGCAATACCGTGTAGACCATTCTCTGCCGGTGCTCGCTTCCTCTGCACTGCAGACAACAGGATCCCCTTCTATGAACTTACCTGTGTCGAACAGCTTATGAATTTCGAAAACGACCTTACCCTTTGCAAACAACATCCAATAGAAATCGAACAGGTCAGAGTCCAACAAGTCGCTAACAACAACTGGATCCTGTATAGTGAAGAGAAGACCACACTAACAGAACGATGCAAGGATGAGACCAGTAGACAATTGGTATTTGGTACTTACCTGATGACCATCGAAGAACCCTGTGAGGTGGAGATTCATGGCATACACATTAATCATCGTATCTTCATAGAGTCCGATGTGGTGAAAAGAGTACCAATCATCGCCTTACCTCAGTTACGCACTAACGCACAGCTATCCAGTACACGTGCACTTGATATGAAGGGCATAAATCTAGACGAAGTGAAATATATGGCGTATTCGTTAAAACATAGTGAAGTGATCGAAAGTGTTTTTGATAAAAGGGACAGTAGCTTCAGTGCGTCCTTGGTGTACGTGACCTTAGGTTTAGTTATTTTAAGTATTTTTGTATTTTCCGTTTATGTTGTTCGGCTCAAATTGCTGAAATACACGTGTTTCAAGAAAAATTATCGGAACCAATCTAAAATCGATTCTCCCGATAATTTTCCTCTTAAGGTCGGAGGAGCTATGGTGACCACCCAGCCTTCGGCCCTAGATTAAGTCTGTACGCACACATGTATAATGTGCTGACTATAATTTTAAGAACTTAGGTAGATAAGTCGCCCCACCGGAGATGTCGCGCCGAGATGGGTCAGACAGTAGATTAGTTTTTTTACAATTAAAAGTACCTCAGAATCGGTAACACGCTTTTAATTTGTCTCCCGAAATTCCTTAGTAGTAATACTTAGTAATTTCAATAGTTTCCCCGCTCCGGAAACAAGAGTGGGTTGCTAAACGCGCGTATTCACGGCGACAAGCACGTGCACAAACATGCATTAGCATAATCAAACGCGGCGTGCTGCGTGTGTCCTTTACGCACTAGGCGAGAAACACGCGCCGGTTTTATCATGTAAACTACATATCTTTCGCCAAGAGTTTTGGACGCTGGCCGTTGTGCATCACCGAACAGACACATAGAGGTAGTATGTAGTACCTAGATTTAAATAAAGTAGGTATTATGTCAGAGCTATGAAGGTTGATCCCAATATAGGTAGCCTTATGGACCGCATAAAAAAATAATTAAAAATTTCTTGAATAAAATTAATAGTAGGAAAATGTTGTTATTTACGATCAAAATGTAAGCTTAATAACGTGCTATGTTGAAAGTACTGACTCGCAACACAAGCAAAACCATGTTTATTTTGTAACCGATTCAGCAATCGCAAAGTTTATTCAACCTAGTGCGTCACAGTCATCAGTATAAGTTTATGCAGCGTCTACCCACACAGTAAGGTGTAAAAACATAAACCACACAGTTAATATCTTGCTCAGAAACAGTTCAGTCTTCACGTAACTTTACTTAACTAAGGCGGAGAACTCAGATAGATGCCTACGTGACCCTTTTCGTAGTTTTCTATTTCCACCAACCTAATACTGGGTTTCAGAAAAAAGAAAACGAAGAAATATTCCCAGTTATTGAATTCGATTGAGGTTAAGGGTGATTTGGTCCTTAAGAAAAGTGCTGTCCGACTCGAAGCACCAGTGAATCTGGCTTCTGAGATTTTACTGGTCCTTAGATCTAAACGTGTTGCATTGTCAAAAGTGTTTTTGATGTCTTATGTTCACTGCAAGGAAAAAGGTTTCTCTTAACAACTTAAGTGGAGTGTGAACTTAAGTCAAGTGAAGAAATATGTTATGGGTCTTCACTTTGAAGTCACCATTCTACCCAAACCCTCTTTAAAGTATCGATTTGTTCGGCATTGTTATTGCGTAATAGAACTGACTGTCGAAAGCTTGTCTGGGTCAAACCGCTATTCTACATAAAACACAACATCTAAATAATTGCAGTTACTAAATCTAAATAAATTTTATCCAAAACAAATCCTTTTTCTTACTCAATAAAATGGAGAGAAGATTAAACGTAACCCTAAACTGGTTGTACGTTGGGCGATCAATTTGTCCCGGGGTCCGTCTGACCGGCCGAGGGCCATCAAAACAAATGCTACAATTTATTTGATCCATTTTCTATCGCACACGTACACTAACGTTTGAAGATGTTTCGACCAAATTAAATTTCCAGCTTCCAAGTTGAAGTAATCTAATTCTGTTGCTTTTAAGATAGACTTTTTCAGGGAACGGGTGATATTAGATTTGTTGAAGTTGAATATTCAGGTCTTATTTAGATTGTTTACTGTTATAAAGATAGATTTAAAGTCATGTTGCAAGTTTGTATTTATGTTGGTCCCAATGAAAATTGGCTTCATCAACATAACCTTAGGTTCTACCAAGATTTAAGTAACTTAAATCCTTAACTTAAATCCCATATATTTTGTCTGATAGCACGCCACTAAAGACCTGTTAGCTATGAATTAGTTGTGCAATATTATTTATAAGCCCATCTTCCTCATTATGATCAAACATCATAATTATCACTGAAAAGATATCCTCAATGGACCTTTTCAAAGAATAAAGGAGGCTCTACTAATTGCTAACACGAGTGTCAGTACCAACGTATGAATACCTATTATATTTATTCTCGTTAAAATTGGTACTAAATAAAAATGTTGTTCTGAAGATCTCCTTCCTTTATATAAACTGTAGGTAGGTATGGAACTTTATAGCTCAGGTATCGAAGCGTATCTCACGTAGCAATCGATTCGAAATGGACCACAGAGGCGAACTCTGAGCTCTTCAAGTCAAGTGAACTTGTGTTAGGCGTAGGAGACTGTAGATCAGCGATACCTATCGGCCATTTAAGACCTACTTCTTGTTGGCCTCTTGCCAACAACTCACGAAACTACCCAACAACTTTCATGTCCGTACCTAAGCGATTTTGGAAAATTCCGTCGTTAAACTTTCATCGTACATTTTATATATGAGCTAATTTCACCTAAAAGCATTTATAGTCTTCCATTCAGATATTTTGTTAGAATTTTCTTGTCGCCTTAATTTTCAAGTGAGCTCGTCTCGGAGCCTCGGTCACGGAGGAATCCAAAATTGTTTTAGAACGCAAGGCTGCCATTTCTTTCCATCTCTAAGCAACTATTGGTACGTGATCGCACGACCACGCTCGGCGGAGGCTAGCAAGGAAAATAATTCTGAGGTAATCATGTAACTGGCGAGATAATAACAGACCTTTGGGTCCAATGATAAATTGAAAAAATAGGGCCACGTTTGTGTAAATTTCTTTCAGAAGATTCAGGACGATTTTTTTGCTGTCCGTGTGAACATGATGAAGGTAGTTTGTTTCTTTTGAATATTTTTTTACTGGCGTGCCTGATTTTTTGGGTAAAGAATTTTCTTTTACTTTGGTGATAGATTTGATAGATAATAATCTAATGAAAACATGTTTAGGAAAAAGGTTTTTTATTTCGAAATAAAGAGTAAATTGATATATAAAAGGAGAAATTGTTTTCTACTTTTTTGGGTATGTAGGTAAATCAATCCGTTATCGAATATATCTGACACTTGAATATGGGCCATGTAAAATAAATATCACCAACACAAAATACGCGTGTCGCATCACGATGATATATGACGCGCCGCGGCTTCGCTTGTTATTGACAAATACACACTTATTTCAGTAACACTCGATACTACAGGCTTTTAATTACAGCGAACATATTTAATTACATACGTTTTGACGTAATGAATAGTTTGCTTCCATTGAATAATGTTTGTTTGTTGATCAAAAGCCGTTGATGTTACTGTTGATCATTACAACAATCCTACATATATTTAACTGTAATTTTGATAGATTTCCTGCAATAAATAAAAGCTCTTCTTTAATAAACCTCTACTTATACGTAGCATAAATTGCGCAGTACATTTGCAATAATATTGCAAAAAGCACACATAATAAAAGCTCAACCAAAATATTGAATTCCCACTATAAATTCCCTTTTGATTCCGATCATCTTTCAAAATGTTATCGTTCAGAAACTACCTGTTTAATAGAGCGCCACCACAATAATGTCCCTACGGAAAAGTCACAGGTAACAATGGGCCAATACCTTCCAAATAAATCAAACCTTTGGGTCTTACTGAGCATTGTACCCCGCCTCCATTCTATCACAAACACACACAATTATCACCTTAAAAAACATCACTATAAAGCTCACAATTCCTTGAAGTAATTTAGTTGTAGTCTTATTTTGTATTCAACAATTCATAGAAATATGAGCTGTATTGTTGTTGACATAAAGGCGGTGTTTCTGTGCGGTATAGAGACATTAATCAGCGGCCGTCAGTTTGACGCACAAAAGCGTCAAATGTTCGTTGTGAATGAATGAAGTAATTTGTTGTAGATATATTTAGTACATAGTGTTTGTTTGTTTTGGTTTAGGCTTTACTTGGTTTTGTTTCATATTCCATTAGAATTTGAAACTCATCATAATTTATCATTTGGGATTTCGAAAATATTTCATGTAAATAGAATTTGACTCTTTTCTAATTCCAGTGGGTTCGAAGGCAAAAAGATAATATTGTGTCTCTTGTATGTGTTAAAGGAATTAAATTAAAGGGAGCTTGCACGGTAGTCGTATGTTTTTTGAAATATGAACATAATTAACTTACAAAAACAAATGAAGTTTTGGTTACTACGTCACGTAGCCTTAACCTACGCCCAAACTCGATATATTTTCAATAATACATGATTGTTTCTAATAAAATAACTTCCTACCCACTTTCAGATGAAAGGGCAGATATTCCCCAAAGACGAACTTAATATGAAAATGACCTTCAAAATTCATAGCGCAGTTATAACAAGCAAATTAGCGGTTACTACCCTTCTAACGCCGATGGTAGTAAAAACATAGTAATTGCTTACATGGCAGATCGGCAATTAATTCCAACAATAACTTGCTAATTGTATTCAAAGGATAGTACAGTTGAGGGTGTTAAGTGGTACTCGAATTATATTAGTACGTTCATAGTATTTTAGGATGGGAATGGAAAGATACCTATTTAAAAATAATACATAAAGAATCGAAGAGGTTGAATTTCAACTTACGAGTCTGAGAAGTTATATTTACAGCGGACTTTGACTTGACGACTAATATAAATATGCCAAATTGCTTCGTTTATTTAAGAATTACAAATATTTTCTAAAACATACTAAAATAAAGAACAGAATCCCTCTTACCTTGCTACGCTATTTCTCTCCACATATTTTCAAGAAGATTTGGTTTCACAAAATTAGATTTTCCATAATTGTCTAAACAATAAAATTCATACCGCTGTCCTCATAATCCACTTAACACAAGACATACTCAAACGATGACCAATTACTAAATTACTATACCAGTATTAATTCGGCCGACTGTACCATGCATGACTAATATCCCAATGGGGAAAGTGTTACCGTTTAGCGCACGCATATGAAATTCAATGAGCCCGCCGAGCTAAGCCAACTTGAGCCACTCTGAGCCACCCTGAGCCACGTGAGCCACTCTGAGCTATTAACCGCCTTTAGTTTTGTTTAAGTTTGTATTAGTTTAGCTTTGTTTTGGTAGTTTGTTGTAAGGAAGTGTGAACAGAACAAATTAAAGAATTAGTAATGGTTCCACTTCTTTTCCCTGATGTCGTTCATTTGTCTGTACGTTGAACGAATGTATTATTTGGAAACTAACTTGAACTTAAAATTGGTGAAAGCAGTCTAAAAACTACCTTAGCTAGCTGTACATACATATTTATATGTAGGTAAAGGATTGCAGAGACTGGTAAAATAGACACAGCTCTAAATAAATTACGACTTACGAGTTCAGCCACTCCATGGCGCATGACCCAATCGTTTTCAGATTCATAATCTTCGTAAGAATTTCATTTACACTAGACCATGATGCAATGCTAAAGTTCAATAGTTTTATATCATTTAACTATTTCCGAACGAATAATCAAACGGTTGAAATGTTAGTGTTTGGGCAACTCGATAGATAATTACATCCGTCCTTATGTACACTCGTGACTAAAACAGGTATCATTAATATCGATGCGCGTTCCGTTTTACGAGCAATGGGATAGTTTTGTAGGGCTGTCCGTTTTAAATTGAGTAACAGTATTTAATTAGTGAGCGTAGATTTGAGATAACTGATACGTTGTTCTGTAATTAGTTGTTAATAATAAATATACAAAAATGTAATTTGTACTTTTCTGTATATTGTCTTTCTATTATTATATAAAATGTGTAGTTATAATTAGCACAACGATACATTTGTATAACGAGGAAGAGCGAGGTTTATCCCAACACAAGTATCTTTGGATTACTTTTTGGGAAGCCCCGGCAACTAAATTGTAAAAACTTTTTGTCAATAAACACATTTTCTTTTTTTTTTAATATTTCCACATGTAAAAGGGGCATTTTTTCTAAGGAAAAAAAGTTTTCGTCTTCAAATATGAGGTTTTCTACTCATGGTTTGAGACATTATTGTATTCAGTGTCTAAAGACCACTGTATTACAAAACAGATTATTTTAAATATCACTCCGTTATTCTTGCACATTGTTGAATATAGTGTACCTAAATGCATTACCTCAGCACATTCCTTCACTAACTTATGCAAGTTGCGCTAACATGGCAACATTTTCGTTCAAGAAAAATGCTCACAAGCAAAAATCAGCTAAACACACAATACACCTGAGCAGCTCAATTTAGTACAGCTTGTTCGACGGCTCAGGTAAGGCGGTCTTTTTGCAGCTAAAAGCACCTCGATTTCAGGGCGTTTGCTAACGTGAAAATTTTCGTACAGAAGGACCAAAAAATTATGCTGAAAATGTAAGAATAATGACCTTAATTGGAGTTGTTTAAGTCATATTTTGGGCTACATCAATGGTAATTTAAGCAATTTCGTCAATACTGAAGTTTCAATGTATGTGTGAGTGTGTAAAAACAAAGAATTCTACACTGGGATTTCTGTATAAAATTCCGTAGCATTCGTAGCATGCAGTTGGCGGCACGTAGCGCTACGGTCCTCGTAGCCGCGTAGACGCGCTACGAGTAGTTTTCAATACAAATTGCTTTGAGTCGAGTCGGGCTCAGAATTTGTGCTACATTGCAATGTAAAGTTTTATTTCTATGTTTTGAACGTTTGATTGTTGGATTAGTTCCGGTTTGCGGTGACACAAAGAGAATTGTATGCAGTGCTTTGCTATTCTGGTTTGAACAAAGCTTAAATTTCGTTGCATTTTTTATATTTTATTTCATTTTATTTTTAAATGTATGTACGGGAAAAAACAAACACTAGATAGAATTGTTTTATATAAAATATTCTAGACATATACCTACTTCTTTTTTGAGCATTAATTTATCAACCATTTATTTGTAACTGGCTTCCGCCGGTGATTTCACCCACGTTACTGTTACAGCTTTTTTATCGTCCCACTGCTGGGCACAGGCTTCCTCTCACAAGAAGAAGGATTGAGCATTATCATCACCACGCTTGCTCAATGCGGGTTGGTGATTTCAGACTATAGTCCAGGTTTCCTCAAGATGTTTTTCTTCTTCTTTTTATCAGCCATTGGTGTCCAAGATATACTTAGAAAGTACATACAAACTTAGAAAAGTTGCATTGGTACTTGCCTGACCTGGAATCGAACCCACACCCACATACTCGAGAGGCTGGTTCTTTACCCACTAGGCCACCACGACTTCTACTGAGACTGAGGGAATTACATCCCGAACTAGAATGAAAAGCCTTTATGCTACTCTTTTGCATAGCCATAATACCAAGTTACATCAAAACCCGTTCAGCAATTTACGCAAATAAAAACAATACAAGTACACTAAACACGCATTAATGAAACCTAGCACAACAATACAATTACGGCTAAACCTAAACCAATAAATATTCCGACCACTGTTAATTGACCTCACGCCGACTAAACCAAAAACGATTTCGGAAAACAGCTACAAGACAAATGGGCGACTGATGGCTTACAAACACCATATAAAACCCTCATCTATCGTATAACCCCATGAATCCAATACACTGGACCTCTGACTACCCTCACTCTGATAAATTATTACAAATGGCGTATAAACGAATATCTGCCAACCTAGTCACGCTTTCTACTCCACTACAAATACGTACCTTTTTTCCTTTATCTTTTTGTTAAAAGAAATTGTATTTGTATTTGTAGCGGAATGCAGCGATGGATGTTTCAATTAAGAGGCTAAATGAGTTGTATCATTTGTGTCTGTTTTTGTTTAGATTGCTTTAAAGTAAAGACGGATTACAGGTTCTATTTGTGTAAATGTATTTATTTTCACTGTAGAAATTGTGGAGTAATGTCTATAGTTAGTAGTGAGCTTATTATTTTGTGTTTGTAATAAAGGTTAATAGAAGAATATCAATATTGCTCCATACGTTTTGATATTTATCCTACTGTTTTAACTAAGCAATGTTTATTAATCTGAAATGACAAAAGTTCGCTGATCAAAATTACCTATGTACAAAATATTACATAATTACTTCGCTGTTTTTCTGACACCATGCTTATCTCCATCATCAATACAAGCACATTGAATCCTTCGCCCAATACACACACACACACAAATTCTAGTGGTCTAACAAATCTTCACTTTTATCACCTGCCTTCAACAGAATACAATTGACATGACCTACAAAGGCATGATTGTACCTACTCACCAGAAAAGCGGTGGAATAAAGAAGGTTGCATAAAGGAATACCTCCGGTGGCGCCACCTATAGCACGCTTTGAGGAATTCCAATTGAACAGCTCTGATAGTTTCCACTTCTGGAAAATGCGATACAAAATACAACGTTCGGCTGTAATTGCACACTGTTTTTTGAATGTTTATAAATCAGCCATAGTTTTGTGGAATGAAGAGTAAAGGATTGAGGGATTCTGAAATAATCACCGTCAGGTTACCATTTATGCATGATATGAATATGAATATGTACATCTAGGCTTAAGGGATGTCGGCTAATAATGATGGACATGAGCTGGTTACCTAATGCTGATTCCACTAGCCTCTTGTACCATAATAGTTTCCGCCAGCGATATCACACCCTAAAAATATGAGCTATCTAACACTGCAATTACTTTACAAATCAGACTATATGCTTCTGAGAGCGCGTTCAGATAAACAAACAAACACACATAAGATTTATAATATATTACTACTAATACCAATAATAGTTAACGCAATCGTGGGATATTAAATGTATTCATTCCTTGACAGGCAGATAGGTGACCATCCCTGTCATAAATAATCCGAGTCCGAGGAGTCCGAATCATGAGGGATGTTAGACAACAAGACTTAGAAAAGGAGATCAGATATACAGTTGCTCCATGTAAAACCCTAGTACGTTTCTCATCCGTTTAGACTGGAATTCTGTAAAGACTAGGCAGATGGCAAGGGCACGAGCGTAACGTGGAGCAGCTATCTATTACATAATATTGCCAGCCTACCGTGGTATCACAAGGCCACTATATCAAGTATCTATTTGAACATAAACCGTTTATCGCCATCCTATCGCTCGGACAATGGCGGCCGGCGGGAGGGGGAGGTGACATCCGCTTCCGACGGAACCGGAAATGGCTGATATGTGACTTTGTTTTGCGCCGTTTGTTGAGCTTCCCTTATTTACCGTTAGTAATAGCTGTTAATATATTTTGAAATATTGCTAGATGTCATGCTGTTAGGTTGTAGGAATAAAAGTTGGTTCTGATATGGGAACTTATAGTGTTTCTATGTTGCATTGCTGTAAACGATTGACGGAATATCAAAAGTAATTTTATTCAGTACGAAAAAATACATAGTGTGAACGTCCCATTTTCCACCGTAACATTTAATAAAAAAGAACTTATTCGTAGCAAAACGTAGCAACAGTAACAATTATTATTTATTTTCAGTAATAAAATTATGAACAGTTCTATTGACTTTACAACTCAGTAAACTGCACTATCAGTAATTGCTAATTCCATTACAAACACATAAAAACGAAACGGTAAACAAACGAACAAACAATTCAATAACAACTGCAAACCTTTTGACGTATTTCAGATTAGTTTAAACACACAAAAACATAATAGAAACGTATGTAATATTGATATTTGTTCAAAATAATAATTAATGAAATAGTAGGCCGTTGTTATTTTATTAATTAATCTATATCTCATTAGGTATGCATTCGTCAGTTTGTAAACTGATTTAGTTATAAATAAATACCCGGAATCATTATTAGTTTCCGTCCTTTATAACTTTTGTGTTAATTTGTCAAACAGTTTTATTCAATTAACATAATTCTATTATTAGTTTCAAAATTCAAAAACATGTATGTTTATTAATCTGCTATAAATTAATTATAATTAAACCTATTTTTGTATGTAATTTTCAAACATCGAAACAAGAGTCAGCCCCAAAACGCCCACGCTTCACCCCTTCCTATGTATAGCTTAAAGCTTAAAAACTTATAAAATTGATCTTTCATTTTCTAAATAATTCTTTTTACATATCAAAATATTTAGCTACGAGAAGCTTAATTTGTAATATAACCACATCAATAATTAGCTGTTTTCCCACTGTCATCATCTCAATCTCGTCAGAATGTTTCTACATACTTATATGGAGAAAATGTATTTTATGTTACCTACTGGTCTATCTTCCCAATAATGGAAGAATTGTTTAAATTGGTTCAGTAGGTTCGAAACCTTTAGAGGACAAACCAAAAATGTTTCCTCTTTATTACAATAGTATAGATAAGTATTGATATCCTCTCGTGTCTGTATTTATAATTCTATCACTTCATAAATTATATGTGTTAGAACAAAAGTTAACAACCGCGTCAACTCCTACACCCTTTTATATTAGTTCACTGTAAAGCTATTTGCTCGCTACTCAACAACTATAATTAACTCTGGTCTCTATATAATTAACTCTGGTCTCTATATAATTAACTCTGGTCTCTATATAAGTTTACACAATACTTTATCATGTGTAAATGCAATAGTATGTATATACAACGTTATTTTTTGTTTGTGCGAAACCTGAATATAGTTTGTTCAGAATCAGTAACTGAATCGATTCCAATAGTTTTTACACCATGTTATATTTTTTCCCAAAATTATCTAAAAAACTTTGAATGTTGGACACCACAAATAGGTATTTATTCTCGCACAACAAAGGTCACGGCGAGTTCATAGCGGGCGCGAGCGCACAGTGCTATCGCGTTGCGCGGCATGTGTGCGTTTTGTGGTGATTATGTATTTTTACGGACAGTCCCGTAACTTAACAAGCTTATAATTTTGTGATTTTTCATGATACGGTTTTGAAATTTCGTACATAGATTCTTTACATAAAAATACTAGATAGGTGTATCAGGTTTCGCATAAACAAAAAATAACGTTGTATATATTTTTTTTTAATGTCTGACAAATAGATGCTCAGTAGTCAGAAAGTATCCAGTGGTTATGTGACCATCTTATCATGACGAGTTCTACTTGTTTTAGAAGGTACGTAAAATTTATTGGACCGATCAGGTAAAATCTACAGTGAGTAGCAGCGTGTCAGACTGCGCCAGAGAGTCTGCTAACAGAGAGAGATGGCGGAAGATCGTGAAAAAAGCTGTGTCCGCCTATATATAATGTGGACGCCTCAACGTGACCACAACCGCTCTGCCAAGAGCGAATCGACAGAGAAGAAGAAGAAGAAAATTGGTTAGTCCCAGCTGTCATGTAAAGCCAGAAAGTCTTACAACCAGCCTTACCAAGACGTACCGGGATGCCCGGGAAAGACAGGCAGTCACTCCATGTAAAACACTGGTACTCCGTCCTTTTAGGTCTGCACATCCCATACCAAAATATCACCCTTCTACAAACTGATCAGATAATATCACACTCTATCTCAAGATAACAAGCAAACACTAGCCTATAAATAAAAACAAAACTATCTCGTGAATGGCCATAAATTGTTTCCTGGTAACAGTAAATTGAATAGTTGACACACATAAATTACGTCGACATACCGTGACGTCATAGCCTCATAGTTACGTTCTCTTAGACTATAAATCAGCCGGGTTATCTCTATAAAACTGTCTATAGTTACGTGTGTTTTAAACTTGTCTAGCTTGAGAATTGGGTGGGGTCGCAATGATGGTGGAATTAACTGTGAAATTTTTGTACCCATCCGCAATTTAATACCATCATTTTCATTAAAATCTCAATAAAAATAAAAATAAATTTATGAATAATATTCCCAAATAGGTACATTACTGTTCAAGTATAATATTTTTGTTTATCTTCTGTCGCTTAGTCTACTTTCATTTCCAATGTTATTAGTCTGTCTATCTACTTACTCTCCTCCATTACAAATCAAAAATTCTAGCTAGATAGTTCTATACATTAAACAGAGCATTTTTTCCAAACCATCCACAAGAATCGCTATAAGCAGAAAGTTTAACTTATGTGGATAGACATGCGTAGATACAACTCTGGTCATATTATTATCCTATGGTCTAAGCTACAATACCTACATATCCCCGCTGTCACTGCGCCCACAAATCCCCAGCACTCTCACTCAGCTCACGTCCGCGCTGTAAGATAAAACGCAATATAACTTGCAACAGAACGTTTCTATTCAGATTAGTTCTAACAATAGAATATCGACTGGTTGCTCCAACCTCGGTAGGTAGGTCTCGGCAACCCTCTGTCACGTGCTGCGTCGCTGGTTTAATGGCCTCGTTTGTCTTAATGACTTATTTAGTACGTAATGGAAAAATAAACTTGGTGTTGTAAGAATTCTTATCGACTGGTAAAATTAAATGAACAACTTTACACCTATTGTATCACTAAACATATGAACTTCTTTTTATGTGAAAATGTTTTTGTCTTTGAAATATACAACGAACAAAGAAACATTAAAATGCTTTTACGAATGTTAAAGAACAAAAGGATTGCTATTGCAAATAATCATCTTTTATTTGTGATTGAAAACTTATGATTTAGCTGCACTACGTTTATTTGAGACGAAAAACCTTTTTTTATGGCTTCGACAAAGAACTCTTAATCTCAAATAGAACAAGCAACCCATAACTCAGTTTGAAAGATTTTTATATGGACGCAATGAATTAAATCATACAAACTTTTGATATTTCTGCATCTCATACAAGTACAGTTGGTAGCTATACCTAAAGTTGGACTTTAATCACAGAAACACTATTAATTATGGCATAAATAACTGTATCCTTTGGTTTCATACTCCTTCTTTGGAAACTACTTCCCACACATGGATAAAAAAATGCCTGTATGTTATTCTAGTAGACAAGCTATATTACTGCAAAAATTCATCCAAATCCATTCAGTAGGTTACGGGGAAAAAGGAAAAACATTCATTAATACATACATAGAATCGTTCGCGTTTATAATTTATATATTTGCAGTAGGAAATAAACACGGCCAGGCTTTCACCGTGACTAACAAATGTTTTCCTGTGTACAATCTCTCAAACACCCTGTATGTTTTGTTTATTTGATGAACTGCTTCCGAATACGGGAGAAACTTATTTGTGCTGGTCCGACTGTGGGCAGATTAAGAGTCACACACTGCAAACTTTTAGTCGGGCGCTTCATTAGTACATACGAAGACGTATGGAAGTGTGCATATAATACAACAATCAGGTATTTGGCCGGTATCAGATCGACCAAAAAATCACCATCGGCCAACTGTTTTGGAGATATACTGCTAAAATCAAATATGTAATGCTTTTCTGCTTCATTGCCGTTGACATAAAATAAAGGATAAGTTTAGATAAGAAACACTTTAAAGATATGTTATGCTTACCAGTGATGAATAGGTAGACTTTTAGAGTAGGTTTTTGTCTGTAAAGTAAATAAAGAAATCTTGTTATTTTTGACTGTCAAATACACAGTTTAAACAAACATATTATAAGGGAACTCTACACAAGAAGATTACTAAGGGTAGTTTTAACCCCAACATGAGTATAAGGTAATATTGTGGGCAATCTCACAACCGCCAAGAGCGAGTGGATTTTATGTATATTTGATAAATGGTTTAAGGCAAGTTCAGTTACCTGCTAGTCGAGTATTTTAGTAAACTGTTTATGCATGCTAAGTTTAAAAGTTTGTGCAACATATGGCTGGATATACGTACTGTTTGTGTGTATATTTAAATCATTTATTTGTATATGCAGATTTGTGTGATTAACGAATACTTGAATCATAATTATTATTAATTTGAATACATCAAATGTAGTAAAGGATGAGTCCATGTCACAATATTTGGACGTATTCTGTCATAAACATTGAAACATATCAAAAGGATTTTAAATGTCCCTGAAAAGCAAAATCAAACGACATAAAAAGCAATACACATCGACGGTATTTTGATAGTACGTATTAAAAAATAGCTATACAATCTAAAATTTAAGTGAAAGCAGTTAAAAGTGAACAAGCTAGTGCTGAAGCGAACAAAACGCTGTGATTTAAAGCCCTTTACGCTGCACCCTAGTGGGTGCACCCTAGTGGGTGCAGCGTAAAGCGTACAAATAGTTTTGTGAAGTAAAACTTAAGCCGCTTTATTGTGTTAGACTGATGCACGGGTTTGATACAATTTACTGATGTTCATATTTCTAGCCGATTGTTTGAGACTTGTTTGAAATCACAGTTACTAACGTGCTAATCATAGTTACTCAAGTATTTTATTAATATGTCTAACACTAGCCGGTTTACCGTCGTTTTATTCACGTCCCGAGGAAACTACTGCCCGTGCGCTACTAGGGACGAGTAAGTATAGCTTTCCAATAATGAAAGAATTTTTCAAATCGGTTCAGTAGTTTCGGAGTACCATTGTACCTTTAGGGTACCCAAAAAAATAAACAGTAAAGGTTTTCCCTTTTATTATATTAGTGTAGATTTTAACACAGAAATCAGGTTAAAATGTTTTTAAAATTCAATTCCAATTCTACGATATCATTAATACGTACCTACATTCCCTTTCTGGAAATTTCCTGTCCAAAATATCCTACGCACATTTACATAAGTATAGTAAATTGGCATCACATTAAACCTACAATTTGAACCTGAAATAATGACGCCCAGATTACCTTACTACCTGATTACGGACTCCAATTACATAATTACGTACGTAGGCTTTTACAATTTTACGTAATATTTACTTAGACTTTAAATTTCAGATTATACGTAGAACTGTTTTACGCAGTTTAACTTATGACCTATATCTAGACGATTGCGATGTTAAGCGAGAAAGAAAACATCTGTAACTTTTTATTGGAATAATTTGATAGTTATCTGTTCATCTGGATAACCTTCAAAGTGTCATGATGAAACCTGTATTCTCACTATGGGAGATATAATGTTTAAAATATCTCACACTATTGCTGAATTTCATATTTGATAGGCAGTTCAGATCATAATACTGGTTATATCCATCAGTCTACATAAAATCATAGTTTAGTTGCTTGCTTCAGAACAAAGGCTATTTCACAGATAAGAAACGTCTTTCATAGTCATTGTTATCAGCGACCAAGCGAGATAATCCAAAATATTCCCAAACAAACATCTTCAAGAATTTTCAGCGAAATCTCCACAATTTCACAAAGATTTTCGTGCCATAATAAAATTTTAATAGACGGCAAAAATTCCAATGATTTCGGGAGCATGAGACTCGAATTTCTTAATTATTTTTGGGAAAAATCTGTTAGTAAATGAGTCCAATTAATTGTGTGCTGGCGTAACCGAAATAAACAGTTTTAACAATTAACCGGGAGCGTAATGAGTTCATGCGGTAACTGTAGCGTTAGATGAACTGTGAACGAGATTTAATTAATATATGTTTTGTGGGATGCTGTGAGCCGAACGAGCTCGCCTTGTTGCTCTATGTACACAGTTTTATATCTCTCGTGTCTGTGTTGTGTGGGAAAATTATTTCATTTTATTCGTTCATGTCATGTTCGGACGTTGTTTAGAGGGCTTTTTTTCCTTTGATTCGTTTATTAAACAAGAAATTACCTACACTTTCAAATATTTCAGTTACAGTAAATACCAATAAATGAAATGACCAATAGGTCAGCCCTTTCTCAGTCATATACTTCCCCTACCTTTCCTCTCCTTCCTTCCTTTCCAATCCTTCTGCGCTGATGAGGTTAAATTAGGTGTAACAATTTTTTTTCAGCACAAAATATTCAAAGTCAGTTATCCTACTCCAAAAATTACAAGTAAATCTTGTAACATTTTACCTTGCCCAGGATTCATATTGGGATCACTAAGCTCGTTACCATTTTTACAATCAGCCATCCAGATACACAAATAAAAAACACATGAGATGTAACGGCCACCGAAATGAGAATACTTCCAGGAATTCCTTTCATCATGATATAGCTTCCCTAACGTTGAAATATTTCCTCGTTTTGTTCAAACTCTCGCAATACAATTATATTCAAAACTACAAAGTTAATTAAATCGAAACTTGTATTTCGATGTGTGTACTACCCGTGCCGATAAAGAATGGGATTAGAAATCGCGACAGCTGTATTTACCTCTCGCTCATACACTATTGCACATGAGCGAGAGTTGAATACAGCTGTCGCGATTTCCAATCCCATTCTTTATCGGCACGGGTTGTAATTAAGAAACTATAAGATATAAGATATTGTGTTTTTGGAATAACAAAAACAAGCCTCTCTATTTCACACTTTTTGTATCCTATCTTTATCTTCGTCATGTTATATAGTTACTGCATCAATGAAAATGCCTTACAAAATATGTAAATGTAGCATGCGGAACTTAGCACCAAACAGTAAACTTATCCATAAAAATCTTAGCCACTTACTCAAGCAAGAATAACACCGTCGCTAAAACCTGCACAAACTCTTACTGGAGATTTAACGATAATACTCCTTAACTTGTAGTTAAACAAAACGTAAAGTGAAAACGTCGTAAAACGTTGAAGTTTAAGGTTTAATCAGTTGTATGTCGCCTGTAACACACCATTAAATTTGCTCTATTTCCCATTGTGTGTTAAGGGCTGGTTCCGCTACCGCGACTGCGAAATGCGACTGATTGATGACAAAGGTGTTTAAGACAGGTGGTTAGTGAGAAATGATTGATCGACTGACTTCTGTCTGTGTGTAAAACAGCATTTTGTACATACCGATTTATTTACTAAAAGCTTCACAAAGAAAACTTTCAATCCCGATATTCATAAGAATACCTAAGATGTTTGTTACAGGTACGCAAGAATTACGATGAGAGTATCAATATTAAATTCTTTTGATGCTTTGTAGAAAATCACAAACTCCTACCACGATTCTAAGCAAAGATGTTCATAATTGTGTGTTCTGAGGCAAATTCCTTGCGACCAAATAAAAGTGTGCGACAAGTCTTGGGTAGAAGGACCAAACTGTAACAAAGTTAAAGCGCTCACAATTAGATAGCGCCATCTATTACCAAGTTCCGACTGTGTGTAACTAACTCAATTACTTACTGGTACAGAAATAGGCGCCATTTGACAATTTGGGTCCAACTTGTTCCGTTATCAGGCTAAGGTGGGCCAGATGCTTCCGCAACTATTTATTGTTTCCAACGAGCTTCGATACAAGGGTTCTATTATTATTTGCTGTCTGTAGGAGTTGTTAATTGAAATATTCTGTAAAATATCTTATTTATAATTTCTAAAGCACTTTAAAACCAAAACCATTTGTGACCTAAAAAACTCAAATAATCATCATCTTCTGACCCTTTTTCCCAACTATGTTGGGGTCGGCTTCCAGTGTAATGTGTTTTACGAGGAGCGAAAGAACTCAAATAATATTGTTCTTAATTCGTACATAAGAATTATATCTACTTAGACATAAAACACTAACTCCTAATCTTATAAAAGTCATAATATAAAATTAATCATCTTTTTTAGCCATAGACATCTAACAAAAACCATCGCTATTCAATTTTAAACCCTAACCACCATAGTTTAAAGTCGCAAACAACTTCACTTATTCATAAATGGCCCTAAAACTCTTTACCTATAAGTCGATTGTCAATTAAGTCCAATTAGTAATAGGGGCTAATGAACATGTCGAAACTTGTCCGAGTAGAAAGGACTCCTGTTCACACTGTGCGCCAATTATGACCAAGTTGGCAACATGTTTGAATCAAACCTGATTTCTACTATCGCTTAGTTGTTTTCGAGTTGTTCCAAGTTTCCTAACTAGGTTAGTTTGAGAGATGGTCGTAATTATTTTTTGTTTGGATCTTTGTGGGATTTTGGGATGTTTGAATTTAAGATAATGGGTTCTATCGTGAGTTCTAATAATTATATTATTATATGGTTAATTTGATGGGGTGAGCACATCGTTTGTGATAACCGTTTTTGAATGAGATCGGAATAAAGTAAGAAATATGACTCATTTGTATAAAATGAAGAATATATAAACCATGAACAAAAGTAATCAAACACTAGATAATGTGTAATATATACCATAAAGCAATTTATCCCATTGAAACTTATTTCAATTTATTTAAATAGTTATTTACTTGTATCTATTCACTAAGAATACTTATTTTTTTTTAATTTAATCCTCACTAGACACGAATAGTTCTTTCAGTGTTTTCAAAAGCAGTAAAATGGCGGTACTAAAAACATTAATTATTTTGTCAAAGAAACTTTGAGCAATATTGACGGAAAGAAAACAAGTCTGAAAGGATAACAAAGAAACAAGACTAAAATGTAAAGCCTAACAAATTAAAAGTTTGTAAATGCTAAATTGGGTTAAATCAGAAGACTAGGCGAATTCAGATAACCCGAAAGTTTCCCAGTAACGTCTTAGGGGAACAATAACAGCGCTTTCATAGTTACCACTTTAATTTAGTTGTTGTTATATCAAAATGCCGAATTGAGAGCAATCGAGGTTTTATTCTTCGGTTTATTATCTTCAAACTTCGCATTACTATAAAATAATTTAAGTTGGAGAATAATAATAAATCTTATTCGGATGGAGACTTAGGTAATAATATTTCTATTACTATTGGTTGTTGGGAGGCAACCATCAAAAGAATAGGTAGAAAAGTTTATTTTTGACATTATATAGGTAAGTACTTCTGAAAATTGGTCCTTTTGCTATTCAATAATCGTACACAAGGGCACATCTTCCGTCAAATATGATGCTAAAAATCTAAAACCTTAATGACAACGAAGTGTAATAACTTTAAATTTTCCCCAGGCATGATATAGCTGGGGTAGGTGTAAAATGGTCTGGGCGACACAAACAGAAAGTTCACCACTAGATCTTATAAGTGCTATGACAAAGTGCTATATCGTTTACACGTTAAATTAGTGCTCGCTATAAAATCAAAAAGCCGCCGTTGGTGGCTGCATTTACACCAATGTGTAACTTTATGAAAAAATTGTGATCGATTTTTTTTGGTTGCAAAAATGTGGAGACATTGTAATTGTCACAAACCAGTAAAATTTTCACATCGATCAACGACCCCATTTTCACTAATCTGTTTAAAATTCTGCTGATCCGATAACTGAGAGTATAACAAACAGCCAAACAACATAAAACTCAAATATTTAAACTTTCCAACCGATTTTGATTCCTACTGCCAACACTCCAATTTTATATCGTCGGTAAACTTTTACTGCCTCGTTGGTCTAGTTGTCGCAAGTGTGGCTGCTGAGCACGAGGTCTCGGGTTCGATTCCCGAGTCGGGCCGAAATCGCTTTGTGGATTTTAGAAGACTTTCACAAAGCAGCCCGAAGCCTGGAAGTTGGTGATTGATTCACCCGTGCATCGGAGAGCACGTAAATGTCGGTCCTGCGCCTGATCTCTTTCCGGTCGTGTCGGATTGCCGTCCCATCGGGCTATGAGAGTGAAGGAATAGGGAGTGCACCTGTGTCTGCGCAAATGCTTGTGCGCTATAATATGTCCTGCGCAGTTGGCTAATCTCCTTACATGAGAACAGCCGCCGTAGCCGATAATCGGCTAGGAGGACATCATCATCAATCAAACTTTTATATTTACTCATAATATTTCTATTTCAGCTAATATAATTGGAATGGAGTTGCGTATTGTTTAAAACAAACGGCTGGAACAAACAATCAATCAATACATTGGAGTTGTTAGCCGGGTCAGTGAAAACGTAGTGTAAAATTTATTAATCAACGAGTATAACATGGAAATTGTTTACACAACGCATTTTTACAGTGTTGAAGAAATTTGAACCTTTGGCCTTAAAATTTCTTAAATCGTTTATTCACATTGGGCAATTGTCTACTGAGTGCTGTGATAATAAAAAGAAACTGATACTTATTTTCGGTGCGCACAGCCGTATTTCCCATCAAAATGAAACCAGAAACAATGTTCATTGCCAACAAACATGGCACAATGTCTAAAACCCATTTCGGCTCACTTCGGTGTAAACGCGGTCCGCTCCGACAGCCAGTAATTCTCGATCTCGGCCAACGAGGCAAGTTTAATGAAATTCTTGCTGCCCCTATCTCCGTACTATGCTTACACCGTGTTTTTAACTTCGCACTTTCCTACTGCTTGTTTTGCGGGTAGATATGAAAAACTGCTGGAAAATCCATAAACGGGAAATACCGTTTTTTATCGTCCTTAATGTCAATACAGAAACACCGATTTAGTAATTTTCAAGATAAAAGGACCAACTGTTAGATTTTTTTGTCCTTTCTTCCGCGTTTGGTCCTCATAGAATTTAAGTGGCTTGTAACATTATACTGTATTATTATAGTAGGTAAGCAAACTGCTGTGAATAACAGGATTTTCTAAGGCTTATGTTAGTAGGAAAGTTCAGTAATTGGCCTTTGGGTATTATGCTTTGTTTCAAAGGATCGAGAACTTGTTTTCTTATTATTAAATCAGTCAGGTAAGACTTATTTAATAGTTTTATGTGTACACTACAGAATTTACCTGTGTTTATAAAATGGGGGCTTAGTTCGGTTCTATCAAAATAATGTAGCCATTGTAGTTCTTGATAATAGATAATTAGTTCTTACCAAAATAATTAAGATAATATTAGCATGAAGAACATTAATTTCAAAAATGAGCTTGCTAATGCTTGTGTTTTTGAAAATATAATATTTTCATGAATTCCTTTGAAACTAGCGTTCATTAAAAACTAAAATGAAAAGTAAATATTATGCGCCGTTTTTCTCTTGCACTTGAAGAATTTAAATTAAAACAAAACGTAATGAAAATGAAAAGAACGACCACACTCCTTTCTTTGTATAAATTAATTCTTTAGTTTTGCATAAAAAACATAAAGTTTTGTCCGTGAATAACATTATTAATTTTTGTATGCTATCATTACCTCTGTTAATAGGCACCATTGTGATAATCCCAAAGTATACCATGAGGTATATTTAATTACTTCAGAGAACTTTAAATATGGGTATTTTACATGAAAATTAAATGTTGCAAAAGGGCCTCCGTAGTGAACCAGGCTTTGGTGTTTCTGACTCTCTATAACTGTAGTAGTTAACATTAAAATATCTACATACCTACACTTTGTTCTCTTAAATTATGTATTTAATCATATAAATAACATATTCTGTATGAGCCACGAGCACCCTTTCAGCTCAGAATAAAATACCTTCAAACCTAACCACGTTTTAGCTCCTACCTAAATCATTCACTTTCAGAATACACTCATACAAAAAAAAACATATAAATATATCATACGTTTTTTTTGTCTTTGAAAAAGAATATTTTGTTCATTTTCCGTGTTTCGTGACACGTCGATAGCCTGTCACGGGTTACTAAAGGCGTGTTAGTGTCCTTTTGAAATACTGCCTGGTTTTTACCCGAAGAGAATTTCGTTACAACATTTTTTTAGACCAGTCTTTGTATAAGCTATGGGTGTAAAAAATGTGTTTGATTTAGGGAGTAGCTATTGAATGTGGAGACTGTTAAAAAGATATGTAACCTTATTCACGGTACAGTAAGAGTCTTTACTCTTTTGTTTTGCCTTACTTAAATAGTTAAAAATAGTGAATATTAAATCATAAAATTTGTCCCATTTTTAGCAGTGGGCTGCTGATTTATTTTTACATATTTTTAAATCTAGTTTGGTTTGTCCCATTTTTAGCAGTGGGCTGCTGATTTATTTTTACATATTTTTAAATCTAGTTTGGTTTGTCCCATTTTTAGCAGTGGGCTGCTGATTTATTTTTACATATTTTTAAATCTAGTTTGGTTTGTCCCATTTTTAGCAGTGGGCTGCTGATTTATTTTTACATATTTTTAAATCTAGTTTGGTTTGTCCCATTTTTAGCAGTGGGCTGCTGATTTATTTTTACATATTTTTAAATCTAGTTTGGTTTGTCCCATTTTTAGCAGTGGGCTGCTGATTTATTTTTACATATTTTACAATCAACGTTAATAAGCCATATAATTTCATCTATTTAGTATAATAAATAGTCAATGTTTTGATAGTAGTCCCTCAGTATAGATTTTTCCACAACACAATAACAGTATATCGACTAGATCTGGCACCGATGGTGTCCGCATATAAATTGCTTAGTTACACTATAATTAATGCGATTATCAATTGATTACGAATGTTGAGAACATTCAATTACCGCTAGTTTGGCTGCACTACTAATTGAATTTAATTCCATTGTTTGTTTGTATGTTTGTTGTGTGCTATGAAATAAACATTATGCAAATAATTAACCGGTGGAATAAATAATGATTGCATCAGCTGTGTGCAGCGAATGCGTGATTAGAATAATAATTATAATATTAAAGTAATAGTTAATTAGGCGTAGTGATTGTTTAATTAATTCTAAATAAGCATGGAAGTTAAATAAATAAGCGTTGGTTTATTTCAGGAAAATCTAGACTAGCGTTATAAAGCTGGAGTGTGTTATGTGCTTTTTCTCAATTGATCTACAGCCTTACTCATAAATGTGAATAAATTAATAACTAGGTAACACTTAAGGGCTGTTTGAGAAAATTTCTTACTTATAAACGTTGCTTAAGCATGTCTTAACTAATGAACTCAAATATTTAATCACTACTTGAGGCTTTAAGTAGTAATTAGTTAAAATGATGCTTCGAAGATGATTAGATGATTTTTATAAGTAAGGCTGTTAATCTTTAAAACTATGTATTGATCCTATTTACAAAATTCTAGATTGCCGATCTGGATAAATGAGGAAGAAATGTTTCAAATCAGTCTAGTACATAGTTGCTGATAGTGCTTTCAAACAAACGAACTCTTCATCTTTATAATATTAAGTATACCTAGATTTCTACCAAACACTGTTTCTATACCACTAATTTTAAACAGCTGTCGTGCGAGTCATGATCGTAACTATACTCGCGGGAAATACTTGTATAACAACTTAGCTCGGTAACTCCAACTGAAGTTACTTGCTTACTAAATTATGACGATAGCTATTGGTATTAGCTTTGGTATATGATCTAGATTGCTGAATTTAGTTCATAGTTTGAATAGCTTACTTGAAGATGCGTTTAATTTGTTACACTAATCATTACTAATTGTCTTAACATCTGCCTTGTTGGTTGGTTTGCAACTGTACTTATTAGAGTCGTATTACTGAATACGTAACTATAGATTAGGCCAGTGATTTCACCCGCATCCCATAGCAACTACTCCACGGACCCGGATAAAAAGTAGCCGAAGCCTTTCTCGATAAGTGGTCTATCTAACACTGAAAGATTTTTTCAAACCAGACCTAAAGTTGCTGAGATTTGCGCGTTCAAACAAAATCTTCACTCATAATATTACTATAGATTGCCAATATACCCAGATTTAGTCTGCAACCTTATATACCTAGTGAATCTATAATTATATACCATGTCTGTTGACTGTAGTTGGATAGTTCGTATTTGGCTGGAATGTTTGTGTCGGTCCCTGTAGTGTTACTACTCCTACTTTACAACTTGTACCAACGTTAGCTGTATATGGGGGTTGGGCCAATGTTGCGGCCAATAATTGGCGTAAGATGTCTTAATTGTTAGGTTGCATGATTATGTTTAAATAACTCCTACGAGCCTCTGCTCGCAGTTTACATATGTCTACTCCCATTACTGGGATAAAAATAGCCCATATCTCCAAGGTACGACCTATCTTCGTGTCAAATTAATCGCATCAGTTTTAGCAGTTTAGCGTGATCGCGTAGAATGACATAGAAATAGTTTGTAAGAATTAGTGTATATTTTTTAAATTTTCTTTGCTGTAAAGTACCAATATTCTAAGTAGGCACGTATTATCTGTTTAAAAATTCTCCGAATTATTTGCTTAATTCGTCATAATATAATCCATAGCAACTGTAGGTACGTTGCCGTCGGCAATCTGGTTTTAACCTACATTTGGGAGTAACCAATGTAACCTTGTAAATAATAAACCATATTTATTGTAATCTTCACGTTCAAATTAATGATTCAAGAGGATAACGGATATATTGAATAAATCTTTTAAATTAATGCAGAAATAATACGGTAGTTATTAATTACCGTTTTTTTTTTTTATAAAAACTATAATTTGAGGTCCACACTTTAAGTTAAATACTGCAAGATCTACTTCTTAAAATTAAATATATATAGGATGTTCTAAAGTTACTTAATAATAATAATAATAAGGGCATCTGAGGCGGATGACGGGGAGTAGCGACCCCGCGGGGCTATATATCCGAGTGCTCCAGGGAGAGTATACTGTCCCCCACCTCCGGCTTGCCGGAGTGAAGCATGACGGGGGATAGGTCTCCCGCCTCTTGGCTTGCCTTCATCGGCCGGTCAGAGTGGAGTCGCTAGAGCAAGGTTAGTCCTGCTCGGAGGGTAGGTGCCTCGTGGTAAGTGGCGAGTGGGCCGGTGATGCTGGACCCACAGGGAGCGCGTGATCTGCGTTTAAAGTCCGCCGAGGTATCCTCACCCTTCTCAGCCGCTCATGTCCCTGTTGCCCTCTTGTTGCTTTTCAGTGACTGATTCCCGGGGGCCCAGTAAGTGAGTTGGCGAGTCTCCACCTGCCATTTTAACATGTATTTAATACATTGTCATCGGCAGGTGCCATAGTTCCCGTAGTTTCCCCATTCCTAGTCCATTAGCATCCCATCACAATAGCCTAAGTAGTTTTCATCCATAGTTAGCAATAGTTTAGCACAGAACCGGGGATTGTCCTTGGGTACATTTCTATAGTGTATACAGGGATAATCGTCGGTTTTGTGTTACCATTTCATTAAAGTTGTCTCAAAAGGGCTTCAGCGTGTTGGCTTCGGCCCCACGTTCGCCTTCCAAAAATCCGGGACTCTGTAGTCCCGTGGTCGGTTAGAGACATACAAATAATAATAATAATAAGTTTATTGACCAAAATTTCTTACAACATAATCATACGTATTTATCAGAAACATTCATCGTTTTTACAGCAAGGTGATTAAGATGAACACTGGTACCCAAGGTAAGATTAAACTTGTGTTATGGGTACCATCGTTCTCTTTTATTATTTGCACTAAATAACAGTTTCAGGACGAACACGTTAAGCTTACAAAATGTTGGTACAGTTTTTTTTTTTTTTTTTTACAATTTACTTACAATAAAATAAAAATATATATATAATAACAAAGTACAGCAATAATTAAACAACAAAAATCCGCCAAAAATAGCCTCATGATGTTTGTGAATGTAATGTAAATGAGTGTGTAATGACTTGTGTATAGGTATTGGTTTGTGTCGATGTTTGTGTCATATTATTATGTAGACTAGACATGTATGAGTGATGGTTTAGGAGGTTTGGTATAAGAAGTGATGTGGTGTCTTATACTAACTACTTATTTGCTAACCCCACGACAAAAAACATGTGTAATGTAAACTAATTTTACGATGAACAACCAAATCTATTGATTTGCAATATGAACTCAAAAAAACATTTACGGATCTCCAAAAGAAAAAAAAAAAAAAACAAAAATAAAATCCACTAAAATTTTTGGATGCGACGGAAAAAATTGTAAAGCTAAGCCTATGCCAGTTAGTTGCTGTCAATACAAACTGTACGTCGGACACCCGATTTTTAATTGGTTTTAGGCAACGCCGGGTGAAAACGTAGTGCTAACAATGTTCGCCAATCGTGCACCTTTCAAACTGGGCGTTAGGAGTGAGTGCGTGATGGTACTTTGAATACAGAGGCCTCCTGCCAATCACTTTTTAGCCAATTTCTATGTGGTTTACTACCAGGATTTTTGATGTCACAAACTGTTTTTAAAACCTATTAGTATTATTTTTCGTCACCAAAAGTTTGCGTCAAAAATGCTTATTGGTAGATATCTTTTTTCTAGTTCTATAGGTTTAGAAAAATGTATTCTATCTTATCTCAACTCGGAAGAATGAAATTAGCAAGAAAACACTATATACTGTTGCAGCATTAGTACAGAAAAGTTAAACATACCTTTAACACGACACGTGTTAAAGAATTTTTTCTTTCTAATCTTGAAACACGTGTCTTCTACTTAACTTTTCAGTAACAATAACATCACAAATCTTTTACGATTACTTAGTTTTAGGGGTCTCGTAGGCCTCCCAAAACTAGCTTTCTAGACTCAACTTATTGAGTACTCATAAATCAATGTGAAAACGAACCAAAGCTTAAGGATTAAAGACGGCGAGGGCCTTAACGCCAGGCCTAGGGTCCAGTTTAATATAACTTGTGTTGACCTTGAGTGCTATAGCGACGCCTTCTGTCGGTTACGACTGGGCCCACAACTTGAGGGTCATAAATTACTTCTAATAGAGGGTACGAACAATTTTTGGATTTTAATGGGAAGCTGGCTGTGTGTTAATAGTTCGGTATTTGAGGGGTTTTTAGGTGTCGCTTATTTTTCTCGAACGTTTTTTTTTTATCATTAATTAAGTTTGAAAGGGTTACTACAAGATAGCAGATAAATGTATTAGTAAAATATTTCGTCTCAAGTTGCTTTCAAAAGTTATTAAATGTTTATTAGATAAAACTAATAATGCGGATTATTTTTAAAACGTGATTTTTAAAAGCTTTAAGATCCTTTTGAAGAAAATAAAATTGTGATAGCAAATATACATCTTCTAAGACTAACATAACATATTATAGACACAAAGGAGTATAAGCAATCTCATAAAACCCAGATTAATGGTTTTAAATAACACGTTATGTATTATTTAATTGAATCAGAACTATTTTATTTATTTACTAGACTGATGTAGCCCGTAACTTCGTTCGCATTTGTTGAGGGAACTACATATGTAGGGTAAAAATAAATATAAAAACTGACTTTTTCAGAGCACTATCTTATTCCATTTCACATTTCATCTCAGTGGGCTCAGTCAGCTTTTCTATGAAAAAGTGTATGAAACAAACTCACTTTCGCATCTACACATAATATAGTATAGATATTCCAAATATAGGACATAAAGAAACCACAATTCTATTGAGGTCCATCTTTTTGAGCAGCTAAACATAACATTACCTTAATTTGTATGTAGGACAAATTAATTCCGGTCCTGCCAACATTGAAATAAAACCCTTATTCAATTACACTGAAATGGTAAACAAGTGAACATGTGTAATTTATTTAACGTTCAACTCATGTGGACTGGCGTAATGTGCTGAATTACAAACTTCAACTGTATTCACAGTTTCAGGAGAATCATTTCGGTGGGATTTTGTTTGTAGTTTTGATGTTAGAAGTTTGCTTTATTAATACAATTAACTCGTTTGTTTAATTGCGTTACTTGTTTTGTGGATGGTTCTTTTGATGTGGACTTTGTTGAATATTTTTAGGTTTTTAACCCTAAAATATGTCCTTGACAGCTACGCAAATATAGATAGTTAAGAACATAGAGCTATCCATACCCGTTGGGTTATTGTTTCGCTACTTTCGCTACAGTTGAATGGCAATGACGATCCTACTGTAAGAAATCTTCACAATGTTGCTAAAAACTACAGAAACATTGCAATCCTAATGCTACTAGGTGTAGGTAGTTAATTCGTAAGACCCAAATGCTACCCCAAAACTCCTTCTAAACCAAGAAGCTAACTTCGTACAATTTGCTCGTAAAGCTTATTTAGCCCCAATACAACACTTAATTACCCGAAACAAACTTTTTCAGGAGGGCTGCAAGGGAATTCCTTCGAGAACTTAGTCGTACGATCGTGCGATTGTCGCAATAGTCGCGTCAATCGTCTGTCGACAAATTAAAGGTCCTTACGCTCCTCTAATTTGTAGTTCCTCTAAGAAGTAGTTTAGGGTTGCCAATTGAACTATTTTAGGGTCGTTGCCTTCACGAATCTATCTGCATAAGGTAGGATATTGCCTCTGGGTTCGTTACGGTATACACGGTAACTCATAACCTAGTAAGGGCCAATTTCATTGACAGTCGTTTACAGAATCAGTTGGTTAAACGACTTTATTTTTACGAAGTACATATCCAGCTTTGATTTGGTAATCATTTGTTTAAGGGTTATAGATCCTAAATAAAATATCTTATAAGTATCGAATATTGGGGGTTTTAATATAACCTACCTATAATGAAGGTTTACTTTTATATCATTAGTGAAACTAGGTAAAAGAAACAGTATACAGCTTTGTAATAGGTAAATGAAGCAGTATATTGGATTTATTCAATACTCAGCGAAATAAAAGTAACTATTCTCTATTCGTCAAATAAATTCCTGTTCGTACAAAACCATGATACACCATAAATCCTAGTTTCAGCCGCAGGCGAGCCAATCCTTTCCGTATTTTTTCATTAAAAAAACTTCCAGTGACCAATCATGTGAAATCGATGTGGAGTTTTTTGAGATAGCATGCTTTATTTTCAATAAAACGACAGGGTCCAATGTTTGGTGTTAAAACTGGTTCGTCCAATATTTTTGGTGCATTTTTTTATTATTTTCTTCTGGTTCCACGACCCAGTTTATTTTTCTAGGCTCTATATTGGACGAGTGACAGCCCTATTGAAGTGTCCTTACTGGGTAGTCAGCATTGGACTGGAATGGACGAAAATACCCACGTTTTTTTTGGATACGAATAAACGTTTGGTCCATTTGCCGTAATCATGTTGGTTCGAGGAAAATAAGCGTGTGTTCGACTTTTATGAAGAAGGTTGGCGCTGAGAAAAATGATGTGTATCCGTGTTTTAGTACTGGACAGATACGTTTCAGTAAGAATAAAATATCAGCTGGTAGGTGATGCAGCTGCTGAGACTATTTTATTTATTCCACTGCAGTTGTTCCAATACTCGACTTGTTTTAACAACAATAATTGTAATTTTTATTTTATTTTATTTATTTGGCTCATCAACAATCGTTTACACGATACAATTATTAAATACAAACATCATAATACAATACTTGTGTAACAATCTCTTAAAGGTAAGGTTCATAATAAAACGATTTTAAGCTTATCAAATCTATCCAACATTAACTTCTGTTTCAAATCAGTTCTAGTTGTTGTACCCCAGTTCGAAGTATTTCCAACTACATACATAACCAATTCAATGATACAATTTTTTCCTCTCCCCAACATGTATACACGTTTTGACTTTCAACTAAGCAGTCATTTCGCTATCACAACAAGCACTAGTGTATTTACTTAGTGATTCAACTAGGGGTGAACTCCCCGATGGGGGGAGATGTCAAAACAACAGGAAATAATAACGGGACGAGAGATTTTATTGCTTTTTTATTTCCCCCCTTGCGACCTCTTTACGGAACAAATCGATGGCTTGAGTCTCGCGGATGTACCAAAACTAGCGGGTTATGGTCCCGCGAGCGACTGTTGCGTCACTTTAAGAGGTGACCCATTTTTGTACCGAAGATTAGATTTGATGCTGTTTGTAGGTGAAAGTACCTCAGTTACCTATAACCTTTAGAAATCTAGAAATCAATGGCAGAAAGGGTATGTGATTCCGTAACATTGGGTAACTGCCTTTTAAATACGATTAACTTACTCACTACTCGCTACGCTCAATAAATCTTGAATTTATGAATGAAACAGTAAGCCTATAAGTGACTGAAGATATAGTCAGCTGACTGAATCTGCGGTTTACCGATAATTTATAATTGACGCGGTTGAGAAACCGCACAAGCCGTAACACCCAGCATTGAAACTATTTAAGAACATGAAAATAGTTTGTTGATATAAAAACGGACTTCTTCAAGTAATCCAAGATACATAATCGAAAGCTCGAATTCAATGTCTTTTCTACATTCTTCATTTTTATCTATTTACCATATTTTTAGCCATACAGGCTTGATGAAGTAAGCTTAGTAAATACAATGTGTCTCGTATCTCGAAGACGTACCATAAGACTATGCTGTTTTGCAAAATAGTTTACTGTTTTGTACAAAACTTAGGAACAGACCTGTTGGTAACTCCAAGCAAGTTTGTGACCTTGACAGTCAAGACAAAGCATCTGAGCTTTGATTAGGTGTGGGTGATTAATCAGCCATGTCTGCGGTTGCCGGTAATTACCACCAAACAGACAATTAACTGTGATTCCGGATGATCTCGTATTAACTTGTGGTTCTCGTGACCTCCGATTGGCGATTTGTTAATGTCACTTAGTGCACTGTTCACAGTTTAGTGATTAAGTGGTGCGTATGACTGATTAGTGCATTTCGATTGTCAGAGATTGAGTATATGCCCAAATTGTTTCCGGCTATGGGTTTGATATGATCTGAGATCAGTGGAATAGGTTATGTGCATCTTAAAACACCAGATGTTAGGTCTAAATTTTAACTATTATTTAGACTTTTGATTCATATAACTATCACAACGCCAGTCATCGATGCATCATTCATTATAAGGCAATCGTGACTTCACATCTTGAAAAAAGTTAAGCATTAAATCGTTACCTAAACATCTCTTTTTATCTCCACTAAATTAAAGACTGCTCTTTTGTGAGAAAAAAAATAAATTCTCAAAGATGGCCCCGATATAGAACCCATTTAGACAGTAAACTGCTTTCCATTTAGTCGTAATAATAGCTTACAGCCTTCCGAGGCACCTTATTTCACTTATCGAGAGAGTTGGGT
The DNA here is from genome assembly GCF_022581195.2 of Helicoverpa zea. Lineage (NCBI taxonomy): Eukaryota > Metazoa > Arthropoda > Insecta > Lepidoptera > Noctuidae > Helicoverpa > Helicoverpa zea. The sequence goes on along the minus strand of NC_061466.1, from coordinate 11,089,759 downwards.
AGCTTAGCTCCGGGTTTTACGCTTTTTCCGCTTTTTCCGCTTTTTTCGTCTCCTTTATCATGGTGAACACCTTTGTCTACACCCTATTAACTGACAAGTGTGTCTTGTCTGTTAAAGAGTTCGCCTCTCGATTTTTTCGCTGTATTTTCGTTTTAGCCTTTTGTTATGTTAAATACGTCTCTAAAGTTTTCTTTATTCGAGCATCGGATGTCAAGTTAAGGCGTGCAGTGATTGGTTCACAAAAAACGAGTTTTTGGGGAACGTTATTTATGTTCGTATGTTTAACCAACGAGACTTTAATGTACATGCAATTTTTAAAAGATAAATAAAAAATGAAAATTATTGAAATACGTACACCATTCACCATCTCCATAGCTATGGAACATAAAATAATACAAGAAAGTTGCAAAATATTCAGAAACTTAAAATTCAACGAAGTTTTGACAGTTTACCAATCTATCGAAGTTTTATTGCTGTTAAAAAAAGAAATATAAAAATTCTCCAGCGAACAAAAGTTTGTGGTATACTTATAAGGGTGCGTCCGTCCACATCTGGCGAATGCGCCGCGAATGCGCAGCACGCGAGCCGATCGCGAGCTGTCCGCGAGCTGCGCGCGTGCAGTCACTGCAATAGTTCGGTGCGCCTCTTTAGCGCAACTCACGCAAGGCTCGTATAGAGCGCGCGAGCGGCGCGCGATCTGCGCGCAATCAGTTCTCGCCCTTAGGCCTCTGCCTCGAATTTTGCGGGCAGCGGGGCGGCGGCGGCGGCGGCGCGGGAGCGGCAGGATCTTACGCGTATAATCAAATGGACCGGCCCTCGAATACAGCGGCGCGGGAGCGGCGCGGCGGCGGGCAACGAGCGGTGCGCTCCAGTCAAGCGGTGACCGCCCGCAGTGGGCGTCTGCATTGTAGGCATAGTGTTATACATTTTTTTTGTGACGTATCAAAATGTCTTCGGACGTGTAAGAGCTAATTATTTCGGCCATCTTTGAGAGTACACCCATATGGAACAGCAAACACAACAGAACACAACACTACACTGCTATATTGCCTTACAGTTCCGTATATTGGCTCAGTACTATCGAAGATGGCAGACAGTCGCTTAGTTTATAAGTTGTTTTACGCCCCTGGCTGGAGGCCTTAAAATCTAGGCATCCACAGGGAAAAGTCCGGTTAAGCAGTACACGGCCTCCTAGGCTGAACTGCGAGATGCCATACCAAAAAAAAAAAAAAAAAGATGGCAGACGTCGCGCGCCGCCTGCGCGCCGCTCGCGTGCGGCGCTTAGGTCGCGCGCGAGCTGCGCGCTTGCGGCGCAGAAGCGGCGCACGAACAAAAATGCACGCGCGCAGCTCGCGGACAGCTCGCGATCGGCTCGCGTGCTGCGCATTCGCGGCGCATTCGCCAGATGTGGACGCACCCTAACGTAGTTTATGAAAACTAAATCAGAACTGCATAAAGCATGCCTGACCTTTATCCCGTAATTTTTCATTTCAATATTTTTAACAAAAACTGAAAGAAACTACATTCCTAATTAAAATGCTGAAAAATTGGACCAAAGAAGAAGCAATACAGTTCGTATTTATATTAGTTGACAAGTTCCATTGTCAGTTTGTTCAGAATGTTGTAGTTTTCCTTCAGTTTATATTCAGGGCGACATTAAACTGGGTTCCGGAGTTCAGCACTCGTAAACGATGAAGGAAAGCGCTGTCAACTTCAATAGTTTATAAGACCTCGTTCTGAGAGCTCGGGAAATAATCGCGTCTTACTTGTTTTTGTTTTACTGCGAATTTCATTATTGATCTTGTGAATTCTTTTGTTTTTATTTTTAAGAATATCTCAAGTGAAAAAATATGTACCTAAGTACTTAGTTAAAAAAAGTCACTGTATTAAGTCACCTAATATTATTGATCTCTAGCCTAAAATATCCTTACTTAATTTGGTCCTTTTGGTTGGAGTGTAAAATTTTCCCATTTTAACAATGGCTTTAAATTAGACCTAAAATTAATCAAGACCCTTTTGTTGTGGAATTAAGAAAATGTTCCCCTAATCATGAAATTGGAACAAATTTCACATTCCCTCCCAAGGCCCTTTCAGACACAAGGGATTTACATGAACCTAAGTACAAATTCAAGTTCTAGTTCGCAATCTTGTACATTATCCTAAACAGTACATTATGTTAAGGGCACGATTTATTTACAGAAGGCTAAATAGACAACCTATATACTTTGTATTTTACTTGACAGTGAAAGAGATTTTAATTAAATTAACTTTAAATAAATATATTACTTTCATCTAGGCTATTTTTCGTAGATTTTGGAGCACCTAACCCTTTTGTCACGTCCGAGCTTTTACAGTAATTTATCATTACAATTAGAATAAAACACTAGTAGCAGAGATTAATTGTACAGACTAGAAACACTTGTGAACCGTCCCACAACATATTGCTACAACTGGTCCTTTTGTCCAATCTCACATTCACAAGGACCACCTAAAATCTTAATTAAATCAGATGGAAAATTAGATGGTGTCTAAACAAACGCCACAATTCCTTGTTGATCTTAAATTAGTGCGGGTACTATTATGTATAGTTTTGGCATAACTTATGGGCTTCGTTGGGGCCTAAATCATCTCTGTGACGCCATAGAATTAATTATTCGGTACAGTCGTCCGGGCGAGGAAGGGTTAACAAGGCCTTGTGGTCGGCCCTGAGGTACGAATGCCATGGAAACTGAACATTTACGGTCCTTTCGACCTGTTTTGATGTTTAGGTCTTTTGAGTGATCTAAGATGTTACTGGTTATTGAAGAGGCTTATTTTCTAATAGGTTCCAGGAATAGATGAGTAGGTACTTTACTTAATTATGTCCTACTATTAGTTGGTGAGTCAAAAAGATAGATACACATAATTGGCATAAGGAAAAGAAATTCATATTGAATAGAAAATAATCTGTCTATTTTTCTATTCATATTGAACAGAAAATAAACTGTCTGTTGTTAAGTTGTAAGTTATAAGTACGCAATTCGTTTCAGATATGCTGAAAAAAGCCATTGACAAACATATTGAGAAGAAAGCCTTTGATGACACGATTCAGTTCATTCAAATTTTAGACAGTGATGGCCTAAATTACTCAAAGAGCTATTCTCACAGATGATTAGTGACCCAAATACCACTGACTACTAAGGACCTAAAAGGCTGCTAAGCAAAATATCTTCAGTAATACGAAATGACCGTAATACCAACAGTATAACAGCCATAAAGGCGATAGGGAACGGAGTGAAACGTCGCCGGCTACCAATGGCTACCAACAGCTATCATAGCCACTTTCTAATGGCTCAAGTGTCGCCTGTATTTTACTTGGATTATAGTAATGCTGGAATGGAAATGTAATTTTGAAAGTATAAGATTCTGTGACCCAAAAAAATAAGTTTTACAGTCGCTTCACATCGGCGGTTGTCGTGCTTGTAAAATCAGTCATCGTCAAAAGTCTTTAAATCAACTTGTTTGATAAAAAAAAAGTTAATCCTGAGAGCAAAAACTAGCCAACGATATTAAACCGTCAATAATTATATTGGGTTCTTAGCACAGTTCTCGTTAAATCACTATGCCTCTCTGAAGTAAACTATTTGATGCCCCTCGTTCACAGTAGTACTTCAATATTTCTTAAAGTCTCTAGTAGTCAATATCGGAGAGGCAAAGTTATTTATCGAATACTGTAGCTTTGTATATTAATATGAAAAAATATAACAGGATACCTTACGCGCTTGATGCCGGAAGTAAAATTTAGATTGATTACTCCTAATTTAAACTGTTACTGTTACTGTTACAGCCTTTTTTTTTATCGTCCCACTGCTGGGCACAGGCTTCCTCTCACAAGGAGAAGGATTGAGCATTAATCACCACGCTTGCTCAATGCGGGTTGGTGATTTCAGACTATAGTCCAGGTTTCCTCAAGATGTTTTCCTTCTTCTTTTTATCAGCCATTGGTGTCCAAAATATACTTAGAAAGTACATACAAACTTAGAAAAGTTGCATTGGTACTTGCCTAACCTGGAATCGAACCCACACCCACATACTCGAGAGGCTGGTTCTTTACCCACTAGGCCACCACGACTATATAATTTAAACTAGCTAAAAAAAAACCCTGCCAAACCAATCTCCTTGCCCAAGTTTCCGTTCCACCACTAGTCAGTCTTGGACAATAATCGTAGAAGTTGAGAACAAAACCAGTTTGGCGTTACTCCAGTACAGAGCCGTAATGAGGGCTTTAAGTCTAATGAATGAATCTGAAGTTGAACACTTACAGACATATAAAACGCCGCGGCTGCGCTCGCGTGATAACGACTTTCGTGATATTATGCTCATTGTAATTGGAGTATTGTTTTAATTAGTTCTGTTTCAAGATTTTTGGGCTGGGAGTGGGGAGATGAGTATAAGATTAGGCTGGAGACAGTGTGGTTTACATGGTTCGATAAATGTAATGTAACTTACTTGGACCTTTTATAACAATTGACCAGATATTTTTTTTGAAAACACAATATTTCCCTGTATGTATGACAGAAGTTCTCATAAAGTTTCTTTAATGCATATATCAATCTACCAAACTTAAAGATACTTAAATATCTTCTCAAACTTCATAATCATCCCATTAACGCCTCATAAAAAAACGCTGTCTTAGAGCAAATAAAATTACACTCGGGTGCACGGAATTCGACCGCAGCTCTAGAAAACAAACCTGCTGACATGGACGTTTCCCAACGCAGCGAGGAAGGAGAATTGGTATTATTTTTTTACTTTCTATGCGAGCGACTTTATCTGGGATCGCTAGGTGTTTCCGAGCCAACGCACACCAAAGGGACAAAGGGGACAAAACCCTTAAATGTTCTCTATAAATATATACGTGGACACTATTGAAGTGTTTGGCAGAAGTATAACCACAGTGTATTCTTGATATCTTGTTGATGACTGTGTTTCGGATGGCACGTTAAACTGTAGGTCCCGGCTGTCATTGAACATCCTTGGCAGTCGTTACGGGTAGTCAGAAGCCAGTAAGTCTGACACCAGTCTAACCAAGGGGTATCGGGTTGCCCGGGTAACTGGGTTGAGGAGGTCAGATAGGCAGTCGCTTCTTGTAAAGCACTGGTACTCAGCTGAATCCGGTTAGACTGGAAGCCGACCCCAACATAGTTTGGGAAAAGGCTCGGAGGATGATGATGATTCTTGATATCTTGACACTGAGAAGACTTTTGCAATGTATGTATTGGTGGTTTTTCTTGCCCATATTTTGAGGACATATTCAGTATCCCGGTATTTAAAACTATTTTATTTTCCTTTTGCTCACATTAGTTTTAGATTTTACTGACTGTGGGTGGGTGTATTTGAGTTTATGGAACCGTGTATTTATTTTGTAGATTAATAGAGATTTGTTCTTCTGTATGTTCATGTCTTGTGGTATATAACACCGGGTATCATGTGGGACCGTCAGCGAACGTGATTAACGTTCAGAAAAGATGGAAATTGGAGCGATTAATATTAGTCCGTCGTTTGGACAGCCAATCATGACCGCCATCATTTTGTTTAGGAAATATATCTCTGATGTTTAACATGTCCTTATCGTATGCAATAATTTTATGGAGTCTAAGGGGTAAACATTTTGAAATTGTATTCTCAAAAGTGTTGATTGTCTTTAGAACTTACGCTCAAGTTTAACAACAACATAAACTTAAGCTTTCTTAAAACAACTGTTTACTTATCAATTTTCAAACTAGGCTTACAACTACAAACTACAAATTATTTTTCATCCCACCATCTCGGAAAGAGTAGTTTTACCCTTTGATATCTGAGCGCAAAAGCCGTTTTTATCCTCTAGAGCGGTAAAGTGATTTGAATTTAGAACATCGTGTCAAATCGTGTGCAATACTCCGTTTGTGACAATCTTGATAAGACTTTTCAAACAAATAAATATTAAACAAATAAAATACTGCTTAAAATAATTATTCAATTAATTAAGTCATTTTTATTATTGTTTTTACATAGATTTTTAACCTCGGTTCATTTTTGAACTGAGTTTTCAAATAAATGAACTTTAATAGATACTGGTTTTTAATTTGATACTCATATGTGCGCGCCATTTTGTTTTTTTGCATTTAGTAATTTCCTCAATGAGGTGGGATGAAAAGTTACGTGTTGCACTCGAGTGCAAAGATTTTTCACCTTGAGCTCTTTTGATTCCCTCGCTATCGCTCAGGATTCTAATTTTAGAATCCTTCGCTTGCTCGGTCATCAAAATTGAGCTCGCGGTTAAAAAGCAACTTTGCACTCTTGTATAACAAATAACTATTATCGTCTAGTTATACGGTGATTACAAAACGGTTTATCCATGTAAAAAAACTTGGTTTCCTGAAACCTGTACCACGGAAATGAGCCTTCAAGCCAAGCATTTTTCCTGCTCAAGATGTTCATAATATTTCAAGAGAATTATTAAAACCGCTTCATATTTTCCGGAGTAATAAGGGCGGACGAGTTAACATCTATCATTATTTATGTACTATTGCAATCTTGGCTTGTTCATAATTTATGTCGAGGCTACAGCCGCTGGGAGCATGCGGTTTTAATACCTGGATACAGTTCCAGATAAAAATTATTTGTACTGTTTTTTCAAGGGTTTATTGTAACAGAAAACTTCCAGGTAAATAAAGGAAACAAAGTCGTTAACATAAGAAGAACAATCTATACGAATATTGTAAATCTGAAGAGTTTGTCTGTTTGCTTAACGTGCTAATCTCAGGAACCACTAAGCGGATTTGCAAAATATTCTACATGTTAGATAGGCCTTGTGTTGAAGAAGACATATTATACTAGAATGTGCGATGTGGATCCCGCAGGATGCGGGTGAAAACCTTCTTACTATAACCGAACTCACCACGCACACTAATTAGATATTATTCAGTTCAGTGAATGAACCAAAATATGTATTCACATATTACTTGACATAAAAATCTTGATCTCATTAACGTAATCTCTCGGATAATATTTCGGCAACATAATGATATTTAACCTAAATACGTATATTCGAGTCAATCTCAGCTGTAATAGATCTCAATCAAGGGATTACCAACCCATTAACCTGGCTTTTGACAAAGTGCTCTCGATACGCTTTTCATTATGTATTTATTTATAGATAGGTATATCTTTTATCAAGTTGAGCTACTTTCTTCTCTTTTATTAAGGTTAAAAATGTAGGTTATCAAGAAATTGCTCTTGTTTCTGTGTTAGATGAGATGGGGTTATTATTTCATTGTTTTTTTTTTTTTATAAATCTACGCTTGTAGCTAAATTGGTAAAGCTAAAATAGTTACAAGTCGATCGATCAAGTACCTACGATAGTGATGAGTTAGTCAGAAGCCAGAAAATCTGACAATGTGGTCAGATAGGCAGTCGCTCCACGTAAAATTGGAAGCCGATCAAGATATATTTCTGAAGCTTTTTTTTTTTTTTTTTTTTTTAATATTTACATTGGGGAGAAAGGGTAACACTTATGGTATGTCTGCGCCTTTCTCCTGACTGGTTTTGGGTTGGGGAGGTATTGTGGAGGGGTTTTAGATGTTGTGGGTGGTTTGAGGAGGGATATGTTTTATCAATTATATAATATATACATACATAATAAATAAAATATAAAACTAAAAGGCAGATGATGATAATAATGATCGCACTTGAGCTACAACAACGTGCGTATATTTTATGCAAATGTGACTAGAACAACAAAATTTTGCCAATTTCAAAATATAATAGTTAAAAATATTAGTTTACATAATACACAGTACGTCCATTTGCAGATTTATATGAGTAAAAAAATACCCTTGAATCCGATATTTCCACAAGTTTTATTTCCTACGTAAATGTGTATCGATGGCAAACAAAAGACGGTCAGATTTCATTATTTCCGTATACATAGGTGGAATGTATTTTGTGAGGGAAAATCCAATTTTGTTTCATGTCGCTTTCAATGCTTTGATCTTTGAACAATTTCGAAAAATGTTAAGTATTGCGATATCTGTGCGAGATTTGTTAACTTGAGGGAAAGTATACCTAGCTATCAATATTAATTTATAATACTTTTCTTCGACGTTACTTACTAAGTTGGATTCGGATTAGATATACTTAGTTAATTTAAAGCATTTCATCTGTGTTTGTATTATTTGAGTCATGGGCTCAAGTAGGTACATGGTGGGTTTAGTCAGTAAAAGTCTGATACTCCCTCAAGCTGGGTGCCCACAGCGTAAGGGGTTATTTGATGATTTCTCACAAAAAAAGAATATTTGTTATAATAATACATTTGAAAAGACAAGTAAGGAACCATCTGCTAGTAATGCCGAAAATCGATTTTATCAATATTTTTTCAGTTACCCGAAAAAAAAAACATTTGCCTACTCCATAAAAGCTTCACTGAAGTAATATATTTTATTTTGAAACCATCCTGCAGCGAGTTTGCGTTACTAAATTAAGTCCATCAGATTTACTTTACTTTTTAAATGAATTTCGAGGCAACTGCAAAACTTCATAATATATTTTCAGAATATCAGGCAGCAAAAGTTAAAAGTTTTGGTTTCATTTATGCTTTAAAGCTAGAGGTTTTAACGTCATAGGATAAAATAGTTATGGGCTGTTATATATAGATTACTAGCTGTAACTCACGGTTTTGTCCATATCCCGAGTTGACCAATTCTCGCATCTTTGCAAGAAATAGATTTTCATCGCAATCGGCTCAGTCGTTTTGCCTTGAAAGTATATCAAACAAACAACTTCAATTACCAACAAGAGGACAGTTAGTTTAAATGTTATTCAATAAAAAAATCGTGAGGAATCAAGATGCCTAGTAATCGTTAACGTTAATTATGGATTTCATATAGACAATAGGACTCGAGTTATGCTAAGTAATATTAGCTGAGAAGTTAACGTTATATAATGTGTTTGATTTGTATTAGCTTCGTAGTATTTGAATAGCTTAATGTGTTAATATTCTGTAACATCAATGAAGGCTTGTATGCTTACCTTTAAGATTAATTTATAAGTGCTTTAACTTCCAATTGGCTCCCTGTCGTCTATGACTTCTTACTATTGTTAAGTTTTTATATAGCTGTAAGTCTTCCATAGTGTATTAAAATAAATAAATTAGTCAACGGTTCAGAATTTCGTTTTTGTTTTTTTATGAAATTAATTTCAAGACAATAACAAGAGGAGGATGCCAAAATGCTGCAAAAATACTCTTCACCTCTGTACTGAATCACTAAATAACAGTTTATATACATCGTACTCTATTCAGAATAGTTTCTAAATCCTTCAACACTATAAGAGGCAACTTTCCATGGAATCAGCTGAACCTATCAACTGTGCACAAGAGTGGACGCGTATAGAGGACTTATTTCTGGACTCCTCGATACACGGGAGGTGCCGGGTTTATGCAGTCCTTCGTAACTGGATTAACACCTCTGTCGCTGAAGTGTGAAATAGACCCCGTTGTATCCTTGGGTGTTCATTGGTTAAGAAATGGCCGGTATGTTAATAGACGTATAGTATACTATAGTGTATTATGTAAAGTAGGGACAGTGATGCACAGTTTGCCTTATATTTGCGGTAGGGGTTTTTGCAATATTTAGCACTCCATTCTTAATGGTAGAATTAGATTAACTACACCTCATATACAATTTGAATAATGATTGCCAAACATTCTGAAACCTACTAAGACTATTTTTGTGGTAATAAATAACCAAATCTATATAACAAAAAACTACTATCAAACAATAATCCCATCCGAATCCGCACGGCAATAGATTCCCAAAACCAACATAATCAAGAGCCCAGGAGGCAGTAGGCAAAGTTAACAGAACTCCAATCGCGTTGCCTCACTGTCGGCATCCATATTACCTGCTGTAATATCCCAGGGGAAGGCCTGGAACCATCCTTATTTTTATACCCCCACACGCAACAACCAACCTTATTACCCAACCAGTAGAGTAGAAATTCCAACTGCGGTCGATATAATTCAGAATTGTGATTTTTGCAGATAATCTTTATGTTAAAATCTGTAGTATACTGGCTTTGTAAAAACAGTTTAACGTAAAATTGTTGTTATAGTACTGTCGTGAGCTGGTTACCTGCAATATGAATATTCAGTTATTGGTCGCGGTGAACTGAACGCAATAGTACGTGCAGTTGTGATGTGTTTTCGACATCAATGTGGGAATATGATTACGGTGAACTCAATTTACTTCACTGCACTGGTTGTATATTGACATACTTGTAATTATGCTTTACAGAACCTACAGGGTTCCTGACTTCAAAATATTATTATCGTGTGGGACTCTCGTCTAAGGCAAAGAGTATAACAATTGATAAGATGATATTATCACGTTTGTTTGCAAAGACCACCAATATCGAATATCAGCATGTTTTAAAATCAAGTTGTTCAGCAAAATTATCACTGACCACAAATAGAACTGACCTATACCTGAAAATACACTTCAAAATCCGACTACAAGTTGACCTCCGACCTACGTATCGGTACGTTACCTAGATTCCATTAGCTCTAAGGCAGGTACACACGGCAGTAACACCGCAACGTTACGGCTGCGTGCAGGTGAGCCTGACGTGTGCACTCCCCCTTACACCCCATAGAATTTAAAGCGTGTGTTCTGACACCCTCTACATAAAGCTCCACGCACACTACACTACAATTTAGCGCGACTTGCACCCGCTCACGGCTAATCCTTGTCGAGTAGGGTGACTATGATTTGTGTGATTTTCCGAATATTTTATAGCTTGTTTTTATGATTGCTCAATTTGTTCCTTTTATTCAGAACTTGTTGCTATAATATGGACTTATTTTGGCAAATGTAATGCATTTTTACGTAATCTTTAGGTCTGTCAATTTTAATTGGAGCATAGTTATGTCAAGAAGGTCCATTTTTGGATGACGTTTATTGGACTATAAAGTATGTAAGCCACTATTTTTGTTATAGAAGAAGCTTTTACTCCCCTGTTTACCAAAAAAAAACCTAGCTAATTAAAAAGAAATTAACCAGCCCCCAACCCCAAACTTACCTTCCCACAAAATACTCAAATCACGGTCACAACAGTACACTAGGGGAGCAAATCCCTGCAACGCGTGTATGTTCACGACGTAATCTGATGGGGCCGGCAGTGCAACTAGCGATTACATCAAATTGAAACTAAGTGAAAGAAAGACAGACTTACGCCCGCGGTAAACTTTCACAGCGTTTTTTATTCAGCAAATGAAGTTATGAACTTCCGCGAATCGGAAAGATATTTATTTACTCCCTGCAAACTAAAGTTGGTACAGTATGTAGGGAGAATGAAGGGAAAGCTTATCCGTGTATGTTGTGGAAATAATATAATCAGAACATGCCTTTCTGGGAATTTGCCTTTAGTTTATTCATCTGATGAAAATTTTTGAGACAGATTTGATCAAAATTATCATTATCAATTATCAAAATTATAATTCTGAATTATGAAAATTTTGGATCAGTCATTCTGATTGATTAATATGGAATAAAGGATATATGGCTACGTAATGATAATTTGCATAAATTATTCATAAAGCGAAAGAAATGATTTCTTCGAATTGTCATTTGCAAAAAGTATGTACTTACTTCTTTGCTCATTATGAGAAGTGCTATTTAACGGAGCGATAAGTATGATTTCATATAAGTTATTATGTAATTTTCGGATGTTATACCAAACGATTTTTTTTTTAATAAAGAAAGATGTTCTACCGTTTTACAATTTTCAACGTTTTCATGCCAGTTAAAAAATAAAAGCAACAAAAGAATAATTATGTACCGGAAAATACTCATTAATTAAGGGGTACCTCTCAACGATACCAGAAATTCTAAAACAAATACGCGTAGATTGTGTAAAATGACGTGATAGCACTGTAAATGTTCAAATAATACAATATTTATTTAACAAATTGAATATTAAAATGTGTTCGTGCAACTCTCTGGGGCGATACGTTCAATTTATTAATATAAATTCATGGGCTATGAATGTAAAATGTGACGAATCGACGTAAAATGTGACGCTAGTGCGTTTTTGAGTATTTCGGCTTAATCTAGACCACGAAAATGGGTACAGAACATTTTTATCTTTCAATGAGTTTTTGAGTGTTATTAATAGATAAGGCAAATCTCGAGGGAGGTTCATTAATCATTATGCAAACCTACTTAGTGCTCCTTGGATTTTGTAGACCTATATTTTTTTACCAAACTTAGAGACGCTTTGGCCCGTTTTCTCCCCCAAATTAAGATGATGTCTTGCTGTGAATAATAGGATTTAATAAGTAAATTAAAGTTCTATATATAGTGTAATTCCGTGAGTGATGAAAGTGTAAACTATGGCACGGATTGCATCGCATTCTGCGTCGCGCTGCACTCGGGGGACGTGATGGCTGGATTGTTCACATTCACTATTACCTGTACTAACATCAGATCATTGCACAAGTGTATTAGAGAAACTACACGTAGCTGCAGTTATTTTTATAAAGTTCTGTAGGTTAATTTTGATATTGCATCAGCTTGAAACAAAAAAAAATACTATTTCTCTGCCAATAAATTATGAATAGCAAATAAGAGACTGCTATCAATTTTATTTACGTCAGACAGACTCATTTGAACTTCAATAAGGATAAGTTATCTCCAAGTACACTATTGTCTTTAGGTAATCTTTTACATCAAATTTTTGAACTGAAATAAAATCAGAATGATTTCATTAGTCTTCATTATAGGATTGTATTTTCAAATACCATAAAGTACTATTTTAGGGGACTAAACCAGCTCTAACAAATATGCTTAATAGTTATTCGTAACAATGTCCTTCCCAATTTCTATCCCGAAACCAACGTGACATTCCCACATTTCGTCCAGAGATCAGTCCAGTTCAGAAAATAGCGAAACACAGACAATTCTATTCCAACTGTGGTGTTCCCAGAAAACTTGTTCTAGGCGAGTGCAAAATGCAATATTGTAAGTTGTTATGATTCGTCCAGGGAATAGTTGTGAACGTAGTCTGTTGCCGAAATTGTCAGGGTATATTCAACTTTATCGTTTCAATTTTACATTTATTATAATGTTAGTGTAATGGTAACTGGAGCTTTGTGGCAAGATTTTTCCCCGAGTGTTTTGTTTAGCCGCGTAATTTGAGCGTTTTGTGTGCAGATGGAGAAATAATCTCTCTTTGAAGATAAGAGCGTTGGAACGCTTGACGGTTATGAATTCAATCAGCTGCTTATGGGAAGCCACTTTATTTCGTTGATATGAGAGTTTTGTCAGAACCAATGTTTCTAACAGCGGTAATTTGGAGCATTTTTCTTTTCGTTTTCTACTTACGTATGTATGTAAAATTATGTAGAACTGTTTGATCAGGATTTGAGATAATATCCTTTAAAGTTTCATTCAACGTACATAATGTACAACAAACATTATAATATAGCACATTGAATAAGGATACACAATAATTATCATCTAAACTAAATCCGTCACTATTTTCAAAGCAGCGCTTTAATCGAAGAACCGTGTTCGTTCCATTATTTAAGGGTGCACACTTAATTAATCAGTTTCCACGTAGAACACAATTTGTCTTAGTAAGGAATGTCGCTGCTTTTTATACCGTTGAACTTATTCCGTCGTGTCACTAGGTTTGTTTTAACTTGCGGAATAAAGTTGGTGGTTTGAGTAATTGGGTTTTTTGGATATGGAAGGAATTACATTTATTTTTTGTTTCCTTAAAATGTTATCATAAAAAAATGTAATATATAACAGATCACTTTATTTCTATCTATATTCACCTGATGTTGTAGTTTCTTCAGTCTTTACTTAAGTAAAAATAGAAAAAGTCATTTCTCTGGCAAATATAAGTACGAGAATAAAGCAGGTTTTTTCGCTTCAACGCTAAAAATACCCTGTAAACCCCAAAATAACCCGTAGCTCGGATAGATAACATCTAAATTATTTATCCCGCACAATCAGGAAGGGTTTCCAGAACATTCTCAAATCCCATAAAGGGATCCAACTGCCTTTCCCAGCCACTATTCTTACTTCCCATAGAACGCCATTGATAGATCATTAAGCAAATACCTCCCATGGGGTATGGGGTGATCAGGATCTTTATATAGCTAATGTGCTGCTAATAACCTTCAGATTAACCACAAAATTTTCCTCCTACAACCCCGCAGGTAATTCCCAAGTAATGGGATCCGAACATTATATTGCATTATTTGATAGCTGCCAAATTAAGAGGAATGAGGGCTAATTTATTTTTGCGATCTCTTTTTCTTACACTCATTTGGGGGATTAAATTACTGCAGATTTAGAATTATGCAGAACCATAAATAATGTACCTTTCTTTCTGGTATTTATGTGGCAGTTATATAATAAAATATTTTTATCACACTTCAGATTATGTGCGAAAAAATAGAAGATAAAGGCCGCAATATATTTTAGAGATACATAAAGACCTCACAATTTCAATCTAGACAAAAAACTAAATCGATTTTCGAAATCGAACGCATTACTCAAGTCTGAAGTAATTTGTTCGTTTAGTACGAATATTTATCAAAGCTGTGACCCCAGCTAGAATTTATTTTTTAGCACCACTTGACTATTTTATAATTTTCTGAGTTATTTCTAACTGTGTCGTCCGTTCTTTAGAAGAAGTACTTAAACCTAATAAAAACCACCACAAGTATGACATACCTTGCAAAATCATCTGATATTATTTTCATAAAATGTAATAAACAAACTCATATTCTCATTTTTATTTTTACTTCTAACAACAATTTTCAACATACCTATATTTAGGCGTACACGCTGACCTTTCAAGTTAATTTGTAGCACACAAACACACACACACATACATTAGTATAGCGATATACTCATTGCCGGCATATGATCGGTAAGCACCCGCCTACAAGCTCATCTTCTCATTAAGTTGATCCCTTTGAGTGGCGAGTGGGCGCCAATGAACGGCTTACCACACAAGTCTTTCATTCCAATTTCATGTTGCTACAAATTACACTAAGTATATGTGATATTAGTAGCACAATTACATAATATCTGGATGTATTCGTGGTTCCTACCAGGTCCCTTGGGAACTCCGTACCAGGATAAGGTGAAGCCTAAATTCACAAAATGTCAACCGAGGATGGCGTAACTTACCATTTACCAACAGTATTTTTTTTTTTCAAATTGTTTCTTTAGTTCTGAATAAACTTTATCCCATCCAAAACAAAAATGTGAAAGGCTGCCAAGTTCGATAATATGGAAATGCTTCGCCTATAAAAGAAGTGAGATCTGAATAAGTACAAAGTTCCATACACATACCTCAGTTAAAAATAGTTACTTTTATAGGCGAAGCATTCCCATATTATTGAACTTGGCAGCCTTTCACATTTTTGTTTTGGGTGGGATTTCATTTATTTTTGTAAGGTTGTTTATTTAATTTTTTTCTTATGATTAAGTTAGTTAAGGAAATGTCTCATTTATACTATGTTTCAGATTTTTGAATATGCACTATGCTTCTTACAAAGAAATTAACTAGATTAACTAAATGGACTAGATTTACCAACTGACCGACATGACATGTTATCATATATTATGTTCGTGGATCAAAGTTAAACATTCGTTATTTTCGAAAGTGACTCACACTTGGCCGTTTTCAGATTTTTACTTTACTTTGACTAAATACAAACCTTTGTAACGAATTTCAGATCGGTACGACCATTCGAAGATATATTATATAAATATAGATTTTAGTTCGTTTTAGTTCCTTAGGGGTATAATCTGAATTATTTTGAAACTGACTCACACTTGGCCATTTTCAGATTTTTCCCTTTACCTTGACATAAAGACCTACCTCCATGCCAAATTTCAAGTCAATACGACCATTGGAAGTGGTCTAGGTTTTTGATGAGTGAGTCAGTCAGTGAGTGTATAGTAAAAATAGCGATTTCCTGACGTCAATATCTCAAGACCTACAATAGGTATATTAATGAAATTTTGTATTTTAGATAAGTGAGGGAGTCTCGACAGATACTAGAAATTGGCAGTCCGTACTGGTTAACATATTGATTTCTGACACTTACGCGAATATTAGACATTTAAATAAAACTACTTTTACGGATTTTATCGCGTTATCCAAGCCTACAACTGCTCGACCTAAGGATACAGTGAGCTCGTTTTGCGTGAATCGGATTGTCAATAATAATCAACAAAATGTAGGGTAGCTGTTTGTAACTAATATATCAAGACGACCAACACCTTAGTCTGCCCGTGACCATGGATGCTGTAAAGGATCCGAAACGTCGGGATTCATCATCATCATCATCAGCCTATAGCAGTCCACTGCTGGACATAGGCCTCTCCAAGTGCACGCCACTGAGATCGATTTTCAGCTTCTCGCATCCAGTCGTCGGGAACGTCGGGATTAAATAATATTAATATAACGCGATAAAATCCGTAAAAGTAGTTTTATTTAGATACTAGAAATTTGATATGCGTTAATAAAATAGATTTTGAGTTATAGGGGGGTCGAATTTGGCCCGAAATGGTTCGTGTTATATAACCCACGGCCGGTGTGTCGCTTTTTTTGCTCGAACTTGGTGGACACACTGCCGTGTGTCTAATGATATAGTTTAGATGTTTTTATACTGTTCTAGTAGATGAAACTATTGAGTTATCATCATCAGTTTAGCATTCTACCAACTATTTTAATGATTTTGGGGTCGACTTCCAGTCTATCCAGATGCAACTAAATACCAGAATTTAGTTAGACATCTCGACGGACGAAGACTCATGGACGAAGGTAAGCAGGTCGATGTCGTTTACACGGATTATAGTAAAGCGTTTGATCGAATTGATCACGAAACCCTTATTAAGAAGCTTAACTATATAGGAATTCGAGGAGACCTCCTGAGGTGGTTTTCATCTTATATTGACAACAGGTCGCAAGCGGTAGTGCTCAATAATTATATGTCCAGCTGGGTATCTGTGCCTAGCGGGGTGCCTCAAGGCTCTTTGCTCGGTCCATTATTATTCGTTATCTATGTAAACGACATTGACCTGTGCCTGACATCATCAAAATTATTATGTTTTGCTGACGATATGAAGGTGTTTGCCAAGATATCTTCGGTTGAAGATGGGATAGCACTGCAGGCTGACCTATATCGTCTTGAACACTACTGTCGGACTAATAAACTTGACTTGAATCCATCAAAGTGTTCAGTAATTACTTACACTAGGAAACGAGCAGTAATAGTCACAACTTACACCTTGTCGGGCCAACCTCTGCCAAGGTGTGATTCTATCCGAGACCTGGGCGTTCACCATGATAATAAGCTCATTTTTGAAGCTCATATTGACGCTGTTGTAGGAAAAGCATATAAAATGCTTGGATTTATAATGCGCGTTTCTAAGTGCTTTAGAAATGTCAAGACACTAAAAATTTTATACTGCACCTATGTTAGGAGTCACCTGGAGTATGCTTCTCAGATATGGAACCCGCATTACAATAAGTACATTGACCGCATTGAAAACATACAAAGACGATTCATAAAATTTCTCTGCTTTCGTCAAAATCTTACATATCATTCAGTCGATTATCTCCAACTCTGTAAGAAACACCATCTATTACCACTCAAAGACCGACGTGATATTGCCGATTGTCTGTTTCTGTTAAAGATATTGCATAATGATATTGACAGCCCGGAGTTGTTATCTAAATTTAAATTCAACGTGCCGAGTAGAGTATTACGTTTTAATCCTCCCATATATGTACCCCACTCATACACGAATTATAGGCAAAACAGTTATGTTGTGCGTGCGGGCAGGCACTTCAATATGATTTGCAAGCAGCATGATTTGGATCCTTTCTCAACAAGTGTGGCGGCAGCCAGAAGGTCGTTGAGCCTTAAGTTCTTCAAGTAGTTTAGTATCCCAGATTTAGTTTATTATTTTGAAATTTAGATCTACCTTTCTTTCTTTCTCTTTGTGTTTAAAATGCTATTGTTTTTTTTTTTATATTATTATCTCTAAAAAGTTGCACTGATGTGTGATCATGTTATTGCTAGGCTGTTATTATAAGCGAGGACTTTTAATTGGCTCTCTATCGACTATGACTTCCTTTTTTATTTTGTTTTTGTTTAGCTGTAAGTTCTCCATAGTGTACTAAATAAATAAATAAATAAATAAATAAATAAATAAATCTCTAATAGATGATGAACCAAACTTCTACTGAAATTCAATATTATCCCCAAGTTTACCTCAAAGTGATTGTAAGTCTAGACAATTACTGAGAATTTTCCGATGGAAGATTCCAGTGGCACCTGTGGATTGCCTTTAGTCACGAAAATGATCACTGGGGCCTTGGTCACGTACATAATTTAAAACTACATGCTACACAGTCGATACTTAATATTCGATAAGTGATTTTTTATTGTAAATCGATACAATGTAAAGTAGATAGACAAATATATAATAGACAATATATAATATGAAATTAATCGATAGACTTGTTCAATTAAAAAAAACTTCTTGTTTATTGCTCAAGATTTAGTTTATTATTTCATTCGAACATAAAGATGATGTGAATGAATTTCCAGATACAGGACAGATGTTAATCAAGTGGAAGCACCGAACAAAACAAATGAAAGTCAACAGTATTACCTAACAAAAATCACCTACAAAATACCTTCCTAAAAATGTACGAACGCGTATCAAAAAGATAATACACATAATAGGGTGTTGTTAGAAAGAATTCGCTGCACGTAGAGCTTAGTAAACTGGCCCTCGTCACTCGCCTACCTTCGTCAATGGACAAACGTTGGCGCCCTTCGTCAATAGACAAACGTTGGTGGCCCTTCAGCCAGTTCCATGCGCCAAATGTGCCGATTTCATGAAGATTTTTTGGCAAGGTAATTTTAAAATAGGGTGATTTAGAAGTGCTTTTTGGGTGATACTTTTTCACTCTGATTTCTAGATTTGCTTTTTGTTCATGCCCAAAAGTTCTTATTTTAATTGTGAATAAAGAATGTCGGTAAGCTATGATAGCTTTAATTTAGAATATGTGCTTTTGGAAATACGCAGAAACTATTCATTCGATGGTCATTCAATCAATTTGCTTAACCTACAATTAATCAATCAACCCACACGTCTTTTACGAGCCCTTCCAATATTAATTATGAGTCAAAACAAAATATCACGTAACATTTAGTCCCAGCTATTATTATGAAAAGCCCTCTGACACCAGTGGTATTTTAAGTTTCGAGCCTTTTCCCGTCGTGTCTGGCCACCTACATTTGGGTCACCTTCAGTTTTTAGAATGTCAAGTTTGGCCAGCCCGATACTTTCCTTTGGCTATCAGAAAAATATTTTAGTTGAAAATACTGATAAAGCAATAAAGTGACTTTGAACAGACATGACTGATTTGAATATCTGTATTTTAATTTTAATACTTTAGTTCATGTAGAAGTTGTCGGATGATGAAGTGATAATTTAATTTCATAATTTACAAAGTTCACCTCCAATTTCTAATTAATTATTATTAATGATTAATTAACATAGTAGCTAATTAATTAACGGAGCTATTCTATCAAGCTGATATTTCCGGAGTACGCAAATATTTGTGTAGATCCAAACTGTTGTATGATTTTGATGAAGTTGTACCTAATTTGAAGGAAATGAAATTAATTCCTGCAAAACGTTTTCCGGACGGAATTGATATTTCATGAACTATCGTCATTATTTATTGAAGCTCATTTATTATGCTGTTCGTTATGGAGTTTTTGATTACAGTAACATTTAAAATGTTCATGTTATCATTATGAGTAAATGAATTGATCATTTCAGTTTGGGAGTCTTATTTTACAGTTTGGGTTGTATTACTTACACTAAACTAACTAACTACGTTTGACCAAAGCTATACAGGTTTTTTAACAAAACTTTGAGACATACTCAGTATTATTTAACCCTTAAATAAACATTCACCAGGTGTATTAAACTTCTATGATTTTTTTAGCTTTTTTCACATAATACGTGCTCTCAAAAGTCATGTCACACAATCAATACTAATTGGTGATGGATGAAACAGAGAAAGTTGTAGGAGTGCCAGCTCGCAGCCATCCATCATCGTCATACCGCTTGTTTGTTTGCCAGGCCAGCGCTGCACACCCGCGGCCATTTTGTGCCAAGCTCTAGATCTATTCCCGATGACTTTTAACTCTCTTTTTTTGAAAGATTTATCTTCTGTTAACTTGGGGGGATCTATTACTTTCCATTTTGTATATTTAATAGGTTAATAAATTCTGTGTTTTTACTTTTGTTGATTAATTTAATACAGTATTGTGTTACTAAGTCTTGTAAAGTGGGTAAAACTTTAAATAATGGTTGAGTTACAACGCGATTTTCCAAGAAAAGTTCCCACTTCACTGGTACCAAGAATTTGTTATATTAATATTTCGTAGCTGACCCAAATTCATTGATCGCCAGTGTACTGTTACTAGACTTAGGTACAATA
Source organism: Helicoverpa zea (assembly GCF_022581195.2). Taxonomy (NCBI): domain Eukaryota; kingdom Metazoa; phylum Arthropoda; class Insecta; order Lepidoptera; family Noctuidae; genus Helicoverpa; species Helicoverpa zea. The sequence continues at coordinate 11,069,179 of NC_061466.1, read as the reverse complement.
ATATGCAGAAAAATAGACATAGTAGGTACTTAGGTAAATCTTAAATCTGTGAACAATTTATTAGCTGGACTAGATAGGTCATAAATAATAGCGCGTTTAACTTAATATTATATTAACATTCAGCATCTATTAATATTCCCGGATTAGTCCGAATTAGTAGCTAGGTTTAACTGGGTTTCGGTTTATGTTCCATAATTAAGTAATTACGTATGGCTAATTGTAAATGACGTGTGTATGTTTGTATTATATAGTTATTCTATGTAATTGCGTTAAAGAAAGTCATGATGGACTGCCAGGTATCTGAAAGAGATGTCCTGGATAGAGCGAAATGTAACAGTCAAAAATATTTTTATGGAAATTAAGGAAAGCCAAAAAAGTGGCCAAAATGACAAAAAAGCCCTTTCACTGCTTCCTAGTGTAATAGCTAGAAAGAAGAAACTGTTATGTACAAACTTTCCGGCAACAAATATGTCTGCTACTAAAATATCGTTTTCTTTTTACCGTGCACTGACCGATGTCGATCGATCATCTATTGAGTCTCTTCTGACATTAATTATCTTATTGGACCATACAAATTAAGCAAATATTTACAATGACTGACCATTCAACTTTAAATATAAAACAAGTTAAACAAAACTACATTCAGAAAATGTTCAATTAAATTGAATTCTTTTTCATTTGCGGCCAATAAAAATGTCAAAATGCACAACGTGAACCTTTCAAAACATTTTAAACTGTTCATTCGGCCGCAAGTGGCGCAACCCTATTTAAATATTGAAACTTTACAAATAAAACAAATGATTTCTGCTATAAAATTGACTCGAGGCTCTCAGACCGCACCAGACGTCACTTGTCATAATTATTGTGACATTCAAAAGAAAACGCAGCGAATTTCTCCACAATGTTACTTTCTAACACTTGAGCAAGCAAATATCAACCTTATTATCTAGTACAGGGCCTTTGAAAGCCAGCATTAAATAACTCAGCAAACAATCTTTCAGCAGCTATTGTGGTAAAGGAAATAGCACTCTATTTCTTTGCTAAGAAAGTTGCATATTGATGTTTAGGCCGACTCCTTCATTTTTAAGTACGGTCCGCTTTTAATTTGTCATATAAAGCATGATTTATATTTTAAAAGTTGAACTGCTACCGCGAACGTGTGATTCATACATTTTGCGGAGGACATGTTTTAAATAATTTAAAGTTTATTACGGCCGTTTCTGTAAGCGTATTTATTTTTTGAAAGAATTGCGGGAAGTGAGTTAATGTGTTTGTGTGCAGCCAGCCGGTTAAATTATTTACGTAAGCTTGTATTATTGAGTTAAGTTAAATATACCGTGGTTAAATTAAATCGTGAGTTTTCTTCTTTATTTAATGTTCTTCTGTCTTTGGTTTGAATATGGAGATTTAATTATATTTTCTTTTGTTTTAAACAATTTTCCAACTAAACTCTCATGTATCTCATGCATGTATCTCAAATTGGTTTCTACGCCGCTCCTTGTGCGATCTGTAACGACGAAAGTTTATCAAAAACTATACTTATCTTACGAATCAAACCAGCTTGAAAACTTATTTTTTTTGTGCCTATGGAACATTCTAACTATACTCTGCATGTTATGGACAAAAGCTCTCATTAGCTGAATCAAACAATTTATTCAGCTACCCGTCTCTTACGTCACCACAACCTTCCCACACAACAAACCAACTATTGCGGGTCAAGACAAAAATAAACATCATAATAAATTCATTCAGAACTAAAAATAGCACTACACACCTTAAAAATACACACTCATTGTGTCTAAACCCAGTCCATTAATGTATAAAACCCACGTAGGTAGGTACTTTAATATAAAATGCATGTAAAACTTTAAAACAATGTATTTTTAGTGTGTGCATATTCTGTGTATTAAGAGCCAACTTAAGTAAATATCGGAAGCAATTTTCGTGGCAAATAGCGTCCGTTTCAGGATTGCATTAGCAACTGCAAATATAAACGGCATGGAACACGTGTAGTGTAGACAGAACAGCCTGTGTGCTGAAGATAGAGCATGCTGTATAGTCGAGTGTGGTAAAAAGTGAACATTTATACGGACGAGGTGAGGGAGTTAGGGCGTGGACATATTATTATCGATGCTGTAATCTGTTAAGCGATTTGAGGGATGATAGATGTATGTGTTTAGTTTATAATAACAAGTAACTATCTTATGAGCACACTGTCACTAACCATTTTGAAATGCAGTATACTTACATAGAAAATGGCTTTTTAAACACAGACATAGGCACTTGAAAATGGGCAAAAAAAATGAAATAGAAAAATTGTAATATGCACTTTTACTGCAAGAAACATTGGACCATTTTTTTAAATGTTGTTAAAAAAATCCCAAAAATCTTTTTTTTTTTTCTATAATTAACTTCCCCTTGCCCGCTTCCGCGTCCGCTCCGCTTATCACTGTCACCTCTCCAACGGCAAGCATTGGAGGCGGTCTTATAAGAAACACGAGTACTGGCTCCCAACTTAATGGTTGCGCTCCGTTCGACGCAGCGTTTCTTTACTCTCCCGCACTTTTTGTTGCACATGTAATGTTCTTATTTACTGCCTTCTGTAACTTTAATGAGATACTACCTGCAGCTTTAATTAGTATGCGCTTAGTGTTTTTAGCTCGGTATCCATTGGATGAAGCTCAGTTTAGAAGTAGTTTTCTAAAGCGTTAGTTTGGGGTCGTGTAATTAATTTTGTAGCATTTCGAATTGTTTTGGTTTTGAATCTTGTAGTAGGTATTTCGATTGTTGTAATGAGTTTGGTTATAGATTCGGCGTCTACTACACCACGCTCCAAATATACCTAGGTATACTAATATATATAGGATATACATATTCCAGTTCATCTACCATTTTTTTTTGAGTTTAGTCAAGGAAAAACTGGAAAAAAATTAAAAGAAACTTTAAAGCAAAACTTTTTCCATTAAAAATTAACTATCAAACGACCTTTTTGAACTCAAATTAATTTTCCAAGAATGACCGCTTCATAAGACCTCAGAAATTAAAGAAAAAAGTCTGAATATGATTATGAATGCGAAGGAAGCACAGATTACATTACATCATGCACTTTCAATAGACATTCCTCATTCATTCTAATTTGTATGATTCTGGGAATGAGTGAATGAAATCCCGGGATCCCGGTAAGAATTTTTATGTAATAGATATAAATCTGAATAAGGTTCAAGTTATGTTCAAATTAATTTCAAATATGGAAGATGGATTTATCTGTACCTTTAAGAGAAATCAAAGGAATAAAGCTGACTACCCGGTACTACATAAATGTACTTTCTTAGAATGAAGTAGGTAGGTATTGTATTCAATTTCTAAATATTTGAAGTCAAGTGCTTTTTCAGGTAAAACATGGAATTAGTTCGTAAATCATTCTATGGATTTTCACAAGTAATTTTAAGGCAATATTTGTAGTTAAACGAATGGAAATCAAAGTACCTTTTTAACTATACCCTCTTCGAGTTAACGTAATTGATCAATTGGCTTTAACCTCTCCATTAGAGCAAACGAAACCTTTTCAGTTAGCCGCCATTTTACTTACTTATGTATTAAAAACTTGTTAATGTCGATCGTAGTTCGGAACGAGCGTTCTTCTAATTGCTAACACGTGTGTTCAGTAATTGATCTTTACACGTGTTTCGTGGAAATAATGGCTCTTTTACATTTACCGAGGCACTGGTTTGGCTGAATAGAGATTAGGTACATAGTGGTGGTAGTTTTATAAAATAGGGTTGTATTCGCAGGAAAGCGTCGATGGAAACGAGTTTTTGTTTAGGCTAATCCACATTTCCATGTTAAAAATTATTTAGAAATGGAAAAACAACAAAATAAATTAAATATTAATATATCCAGATCAAGTCTTGGTAGGAAACTCTTTACAAGAAACTTTGCTGCTCATAAAAGAATTGCTTTACAATTAAAAGGAACTAGCATCAACTATAGTAATATTGATGACAAAACAAAACCAAGTCATCAATAACTTTAAAATATAGTTCGGGAAACATGAATAACAGATCTGTCATAGATTTATACGCCAACCCCCGCGTGCTTACGCGGGTACATTTTTACCCGGGGAACAATTTGACGCGCCAGCATTCGTCAGCGAGCGATGGATGACACAAATGTGCGGCGCGACGGCAGTAAAGCATCGAGAGGGTTAGACGTCTGTGGTGTGGGGTTGCCAGTTGTGGATAGTGCAGGATTTTGGGGAACTATTTTTAAACCAAAAGAATTAAAATATTGAAAATATTATTCTTAGGTTTTTACTTTCATCGAAGTATGGAATCAAGAATACCTTAATTTTAATTGTCAATTCTTCACCAAGTTGTACTTAGGTACACTACTTACATTTATTATAGAACTTAATTCACAAAAGTGATTAGGTAATTAAACATAGCACTTTTAAAATTAGGTAATCCTAATATTTATAAAGGCTTTTAATTGCTGTAACATTATTTTTATTTGTAAAAAATCTGCGTGTATCTGGCAACACTCGGTGCTGACGCAGCATAAGCTATGACTGAGTGTATCTTATTGATTCGAGATGAGACGTCGATATCTCACAATACCGAAGCTATGTTATGTCTGAAACTAGACTTACATAAAATATTGTATTATGTAGTTGACTTTATTGGGAGGAGAATAAAGTGTTTTATTGTTAGTACTAAATATATCAGTTTTTAATTGATGAATTTATTTACGGTACAGTCGCGTCAAAAGGTTGTCCAACATTTCACACTGTACATTACACAAAGTTATAGGTATTTTGCGAACTAAATAAGTCATTAACAAATCTACAGACAAAAAAAATAAAAATCTATATGTTTAAGATAGTGCATGATTTAAACATTTTACGTGCAAACACCCATACACCCATTTCCTGCAAAACACGCCAATATAAAACAATGCAGATTCCGAATAAGGCGGCAAAACGGTAGGACAACAAACAAACGAACGAACAAACAGGTTAAAAAAGCGTAAAAAAATACTTCAACAAACACAAATTCCTCCGCTCTGGAAGAAAATCTTATGAATTCGACGTAATAAAGATGCAAATGTGTACGTTTTTTCGTCCGCCAGTGTACCGGTTCAGTCGGAAGGAAATTTCACAAATGGCGTGCATTGCTGGCTGTTTACACTATCTGTCAAAATAATTGTGCTTCGGCGTGGCTGTGGCGTGGTTGTGACTGGTGACGGAAACATGTTTGTGTGTTCATGACGAATAAATATTTATTTTTGACATGTGGTTTTAGTGGGAATGTAGCATTTGAGGGAATAGACGGATCGTTTTAGGTTGAAAGCATGTTTATGTAAGCCATTTAAACAATTTTTAGATTAACTTCGCGACATTTACATCAACCTGCATTACGATTATTTCTTTGTCTATAGGGAAATCTAGTACATATCAAGCAGCCAGAGATAAATGGAATAATATCCAGAATCCATTTGGAATTTGTCACTAATATAAGTTTTAATGGAGAGTCCGCTTTACCCTCGTCAGACGGGTTCGTCCGTCGCCATTGTTTCAGCCAAATGTCAGTATCGAAGATAATCTACAGTTGCTACAAAATCTGTTTGTGAACGATGGAGATTATTGTTAATTTTCTATTGGGTTCTGGTTGTATCTTGCTGTAAAGATAGGATCTTAATCGTTTATATTAAAATGAAGCTTGTTTTACACTGTCGATATCAGGTTTGAAATACAGGTTTTAATATAGACAGAGGTAACTTAAATAATTACAGTTTATACACAGATAGCAACCCTGGTTTTGCAAAATGGGTACCTATTGGCCCGGCCGGGTAACTGTGGTTAGGTCAGATAGGCAGTCACTCCTTGTAAAACACTGGTACTCAGCTGCATTTGGTTAGACTGGAAGCCAACCCCAATGCCAATAGTTGAAAAAAAAAGGCTAGGCCAAAGCTGATGACACATAAAAGCCCTTTTAAAAACTCAATTCATTAATCAGTATATTCTAGTACACGTTCCTATCTTTAGCCTATTCCTATCTCTTGCATTTCTCTTTGTCTAATCCTTCTACCCTCAGTAATGACGTCTGAACCGATAGGCTAGTTCAGCGGCTCTCAGCGTAATGTCCTGGCGACGGGCAAAGCGCTTTAAAGCGCCGTTTAGCGTAGATTGCGCTTACGTATACATATAGAGGGTGTAAGTTACGCTGCATAGATGCGATGGCGATTTGTTGGTAGGATTATGGTCGGATAGTGAAGGGAAATTGTTGGATTTACTTAAAATATAAATTATTATTAGGATACGCAATTTTATATAATTTCTGTGTGAGCTTGTGTGCACAGTTAAAATTATTTTTTATTATTATATGTGTCAATGCACTAATTAAAAATTATTTTTTTATTTAAAAACTATATAAACATAAATATGTCAAATAGTTCCTAAATTCTGCGAATGAATTTCGATAGGTATTCTAAATTCTCTTTACCAAAAAGCATAGTGTAATATAGCCATTGACAGCACACATAAGCTAGACCTTCATCAAAATCTATTCTAAAAATACAACTGACAGATATCCATATTAAAATTGTTTAGTAAAAAATATTTACACAAAACTGAGCGACAAAAGAAAATCGTTGTACCACAATTGATTGACTGTTTGAGTTGGTATAATTTCATGAATAAAATATACTAGAGCGATGGACCGGCTGACGTTTATAGGATTTATTCTGCCATGAATATTTATGCCTAGACTTTATACGAATTACAAAATAGCCAACATAGACTGTTATTTGTTTGCACCCTTGTGACTTTGCGGTTATTGGTAAATATTGGTGAGTTATTGCCATTGCTTTTTGTTTATTATTACATGATGTTAATTTATTTATGAGCAGTTAAAAATCTGTCTCTTTCTTCTTTCGAAAAATCGATGAACTTCAAAAGTTGCCTGAACTACAGTAAGTAAGCGAGAAATAATTCCTTGCTGACAAGCTAGATAACCTATTCCTACCATAATACAAATCTATACTAATATTATAAAGAGGAAAACTTTGTTTGTTTGGTTGTAATGGATAAACTCAAAAACTGCTAGACCTATTTAAAATATTATTTTACCATTAGAAAGCTATATTATTTGCGAGTAACATAGGCTATATTTTATCCCGGTGCGGGCAGTAGCTCCCACGGGACGCGGGTGAAACCGCGGGAAAACGGCTAGTCGAAAATAATCTGACACGATAAATGACAATCCGATGTTTAGACACTAACTAACTTATAATTTTTCAATAGACAAACGCAAATGTGTGCCCAATCTTAAAAACACAGTGTATTAAAATAATATCAGCCGTACAGCGGCTGTAGTTCGGCCATATTACAACATTATAATGTGTTCGTGATTAGCTGAGTCACTACGTTCCCCAATAACCCTGTAATACAAGCAATAAGGAAACTACCAAATACTAGTAATTACAAATAATAGCATTGTACATGTGTGAGCAATTGTGTTAATTCTCTCTTGATTTCTGAACGTTGGGAACGTGTTAGGCCTAATATGTCGAGGTAAAAGGTTTGATTTCCGAACGTTATGTAACATTAGGCCTATTTTGTCTAAAAGGTTAGCCAGATGTAGACATAATGCCTACCTATTCATAGTAGGATCGACAAAAAATGTTTCTTGAATTAAACAGCCACAATTTTATAAAATACTTCATAAAATGTTGCATTTAAACGATTTTTTAATATATCTTGTTTGACCAGTCTGGACCAGGATAAGATCACATGCTTAGAAACCGTCAATTATGCTTATTACCATTAGGCTATTCCCAAATTGGATAGTGCTAATTAATTCAAAACTAATTAGATAATCACCCACGACTTTAATGACGTCCTAGGGGAAATTCGTGTCTACCTAGATCAATCCTTTGGCATGGAGCATATATTACAGATTACGTATGTTCTATGTCTCTAAATAGACAAACTGAAAACTAATATTCAGACCACTAAGCTAATATCTATCACGCCTAAAGTGAAATGAAATCAAGATTACGTTAATAAAACGCTGTCATTACTACGAATACAATAAAAGAAGTCAGAAAAACGACTGGAAATAAAAATCTAAACTAAACCATTTATAAATTAAACATGAATTTAAGTCTATATTTAAACCAAATAAAAATAATAAAAGAGAGAGCTTAAAGTGGAAAGTGATAGAGACCAAAGCTCTCGGACTTTAATTAATAATTGAAAGGTGAAAAATGTGAAATATTTCAAACGGTGATAGAAATAAAACTGTAAGGCGGGGTGCACAATGTATTTTTATATTTATTTTATAGTTCCACACTTGAGTTTATGTAGCAGGTGTTATGAACGTAAATATCACGTCCAACTGGACTCGTTATTAGTTCGAGTAAATATAGCTTCACTTTATAAATAAAAGATTCTGAGATAAATCTTGGTTTGAAATAAGAAACTGTTCTGTCTTGTATCGACTCCTTTGAAGCATTATACACTTTTGTGTATTAAATTTATTTGTATTAAATCTACCAATTATGTGTATTAAATCTAACCTAACAGTTACTTATTTTTCTTACATATTTAAAGAAACGGAGCACTTTAAAGAGAGGTATTATAGCACACTACCATTACGCTATTATAAGCCCAAGATGCCTGCACAGTACGCATGTGAGATTAACCAGAACAATTAAGTCTTTTAATAAACCTTAATACCAAAATGCTGTAAAATGATTATACTATCTTAGATAGCGTAAAAACACGTCAACAGATTCGAAAACCATTCCCTCATTAATTTCAACGTCATTTACAAACTGCTTTAAATGCGACACCTAACATATCGAAACCTTGAACTCAAACTTCATTGACAAGAAATACAAATTCAACGCCACTCAAACACAACAAGTCGTGTATGTAACGCGGTGTGTGCACTCCCCCTTAGCTAGCTAATTTCAAATAGTCACGTCTCGGCGCAGGTGTGGCCCGGGAATCGAATCCGCGGCTCTTCGATAGAATGGCTGTCACCGTGTAACCTACGTTGATATGTTATGGTATTTCTAGCGATTTATCCGTCTGTGGGTTTGATTTGGAGACTTTGAATAAAGAATAGCTTGTTTCACGTGTTGCTTTTCTTCGTCATCAAACTTTAACCGACTCCTGTGACCATTTTGTGATACAGTCCCACTGCAGGATATAGGCGCCTTCTTATACAAAGAAGGAATTAGTCTGTGCTAATCATCGTGCTTGCTTGAGCTGAATTGACGGTTTTGGAGTTTATTAAAGGCTATTTTAGTAGAAGCCAGCAGTAAGTAACTGGAGGTGCTCTAAAATTTAAACCAGTGCGCTTACCATTGCTTAGCTATAAGTAGCAAGCCGCCATTACGTTCGTCGAGAGACAGATGATATTGCGAAATAAATCTAAAATATATGGTGTGGATCTTCTATCAAGTTTCATCAGCATACAAGGGTAGACGTTTAAGAATGTTACAATGAATAGTACCTGATTCCAGTTCACAGATTTATGTGAAGCACAAATTAATAATTTATAACTTTGTAAGTTATTCATGTATTAAACAGTAATTACATTACTTTGAAGATGTGTATCGCTTTGCTTCGTATAATAATTTAAGCTTCTATCTTATGTTGTTATTTAGTTTAAATAGGTTAATGTGCCCCAAGTAGAACCAGTGTTGTTTATACGCTTATGAGCTTTTGTAAGTATAGAAAGTAACAAAATAATTCGTTTTTTCTTAGAATGTTTCTATTATTACATATTTATATTGTGTTATTCATTTCGTAGGACGTCTTTTTATACATAGCAATGAGTACCTATCATTTGGTTAAGGTCTTTTCTTGGATGAGGATTCTAACCCGCCTTTTGTTAACTATAGTTTTTATATTTATTATATACTACAGTCGTTACGGGTAGTCAGAAGCCAGTAAGTCTGACACCAGTCTAACCAAGGGGTATCGGGTTGCCCGGGTAACTGGGTTGAGGAGGTCAGATAGGCAGTCGCTTCTTGTAAAGCACTGGTACTCAGCTGAATCCGGTTAGACTGGAAGCCGACCCCAACATGATTGGGAAAAGGCTCGGAGGATGATGAGTTTTTATATTTATTGTTTTATGACCCATTTGATAATAATTTGCCACATTATTCAGTTTAAATTATAAACCAAACGCTATTACCGGGTGCAGTTAAACTAATTTCGGTATAAAAGTGGTTCAAGTTAAAGTTCCGCTGTATGTACCGAGATATGCGGGATAACTCGGCAAGCCACTGGAATTCACGTAATTTCCTTAAAGGAATTTCATTTACATTCATAAATGAATGTATGGAAAGGTATGGCCGGGAGCGTTTGTAAATGTTTAGTTCGATTTTTTATAGTTTATCACATTTCGAATACACCTAATTGATGGTTTTTATTCATATAATTCAACAATAAACAAAACACCTTTTTTCGTCCGAAATACAATTTCTTATTTAATAATTTCAATATTCAGGTCTCTCACATAACTTCCACGAAATAAGTCTTCCAGTTAGACGTATTTATTAAGTTTCTTAGAAGTGGTTAATTCTCCTTTATCCAGTTAATCTAGAATATTGGATATTTTTTTCATTATTCAAACTAAGAACTTTGATAAAACTGGCTATAAATTAGATGATTCAGATGCAGTGAGAAATATGACAAGATACTATAAGTTATTCGCAAACTATTTGGACACAAGTTGTGCATGTTGTACCGACTATATCTCAACAGCGTCACACAGAGTCTGTGGATAACTTAGATATTCCACTGTACAGTGTAGCATACAGAATAGAAGATTAGAGTGATTTCATTTAGTTATGGTTTTGTGTAGGAACTGCATTACACGTTATTATATAGGTAGTCTATAACTATACATATAATAAATCTGTAAAAAGACTGTGTCTGTACATTGAATATATTAAAAAAATAATAATTGGGTGGGGTTTAGAAACAGTAATGGAGCACAAATCCAAAAAAAAAATTCTGTCTGTATGTCTGTATGTCTGTTTGTTTGTACACGCTAATCTTCGGAACTACTGGATGGATTTCAATGATTTTTTCTTTGTTGTATCAGTATTAAGCCTGGTCAACATATAGGCTATAATGTATCTTCGAAACTTGAAGACCTGATGCAGAACACCAACAGACCAACAAAACTATAAGAGATACAAAAATGATGCCATGGCAAAAATTGTTTCATGTGATGAGCATTTTCAGCTGAGATAATAAATTTTAAGATCTGGAACACCTGATGTGGAACCCCAAGAGCCCAGCTTCTCTGTACCATATACAGGTATGGCGTTTTAGCAAAAGTTGTTCAATTTGATAAGCACTTTCTATTGACTTATACAAATTGAAGATCTAAAACACCTGATGTGGAACTCTAGGGGCCCAGCTAGACTATAGCATATGAAGACATGACGTTTTAGCAAAAGTGGTTCAATCTGATAAGCACTCTCTATTGACGTATAAACATCGAAGATCTGGAACACCTGATGTGGAACTTCAAGAGCAATACTGCACTTGAAATGTATAGACATGAATGTTATGAAATAGGCATGGTGAATCAAAAAAGTAATTAGTCCGTCTTTTAGATAACCCTAAAATAATGGACACGTATTTTTATTTTCTCTCTCTCACAAACAAATAATAACGAAGATGCAACAACGCTTGAATTTTGTGTTAAGTCACTGCTTAGTACAAATTTTACATATCTAGACGTGGCGTCACGAGCCCCCACTCTCCGACTTTGTTGCGTTATATCTCATTATTATTTTGTATGTCTCTTCCATACCTCGGGACTACAGAGTTCCGAATTTTTGGGAGGCAAACGTGGGGCCGAAGCCAACACGCTGAAGCCCTTTTGAGACAACTTTTATTAAATGGTGACACAAAACCGACGATTATCCCTTTATACACTATAGAAATGAACCCAAGGACAATCCCCGGTGGACGTCGTTAAAAAAAAGACAATCCCCGGTTCTGTGCTAAACTATTGCTAACTATAGAGGAAACTACTTGGGCTATTGTGATGGGATGTTAGTGGATGACAATGTATTAGGTACATGTAAAAATGGCAGGTGGAGACTCGCCACCTCACTTACTGGGCCCCCGGGAACCAGTCACTGAATAGCAACAAGAGGGCAACAGGGACATGAGCGGCTGAAGGGTGAGGATACCTCGGCGGACTTTAAACGCAGATTACGCGCTCCCTGTGCTTACCATGAGGCACCCACCCTCCGAGCAGGGCTACTAATAGTGCTCTAGCGACTCCACTCTGGACGGCCAAGCCAAACCAGAGGCGTGAGACCTACCCCCGTCATGGTTCACTCCGACCGGCCGGAGATGGGGGCAGTATACTCTCCCTGGAGAACTCAGTATATATAGCCCCGCGGGGTCGCTACTCCCCGTCATCAGCCTCAGATGTCCTGCGGTGCCTACATCTCATTATTATTGTCGTTATTATCTCAAGAGCCTTTGTCCCAATTATGTTAGGGTCGACTTCCAGTCACGATGCAACTGAGTACCAGTGTTTTACAAGGAGCGACTGCCTATCTGACCTCCACAACCCGGTTACCCGCTCAACCCAACACCCCTTGGTAAGACTTACTGGCTTCTGACTATCCATAACGACTGCCAAGAATGTTCAATGACAGCCGGAACCTACAGTTTAACATCCCCTCCAAATAACGGTCATTGGTATCCAAAATATACGTAGAAAGTACATACGAACTTAGAAAACTTGCATTGGCAGGCACTTGCCAGACCTGGAATCAAAGACGCACGCTCATATTTGAGAGATTGGTTCTCTACCCACTAAACCACCACGACTTCCACTAAGTCACCACGACTTTGTCATCTATTTAATGTTTTTTTGCGTAATAATACGTGTAATATTTTTGCCACACACAACTTAAATGCGGACTAATTAGAATCACTACTTTTATCCCTATGGTCACGTCTATTGCGGTTCAGTTCTCAGCGTTTTGTTTAGTCTGCTGTGCTTTTGCCGTTAAAGTACAAAAATGAAATATATGGAACGTTTCTAATGGTTATGCGTATTCCGTTGTTTTCAAGTCAACGGGCCTTTAAAATTCAATATCAGACAATTCAGATCTTTGATTTTGCTGACCCCGTAGTCGCTGGCATAAGGGACAGGATCCGCGTACGAAGTCGCGGGCAGAAGCTAGTATATCATACGTTCGTTTCTATTTTCACATAGACATGTATTATATGTACTTTATTAGACATTATTTACATAGACCTATGACATAAAGACATTTGTTGCGTATTTGGAAATCTTGGTAAACTATTGTTTGAGTATGGGATGTGACTTTTCATGTCTAGCCAAATTGGAAAGCATAATTATAGCACACAGGTATCTTATTCATCACAAACTGTTGAATGAAACATTTGACACTCACTCCAAATAAAACAAAAACTAAAATACCTAAATCTCCCTCAACATTTACAAATTCTTCTCCCAAAAAATAGCGTGAAACCGACATTTACATTCAATCGGACTACACCCTTACCCCGGTGTCGTAAGTCCACAAAATTATTTGCTCTCTAAAGCGGTGTATGAATTTATAAGCGGCGGCAGAAGCCTAAAATTCAACTAACGCAAGAGGGAAAGTTGGTCCCTCCCGACCTTCAGAAACTTGCCTTCTGATGTACTTGACGCTTACAGCCCTCCCACTCAGCTAGTGAAAATTTAAACTATTAGGGGCTTATATTTTGAGCATAGTTTTTTTTTTTGAGAAATACATACTTTCGTAGTTATAGTTATGTAAATTGCTCGGGTTATGCTAAATTCAAACAAACTGTTCTAATAAGTTTGACCAATATGCTTCATAATTATAATTGACTATACTCGTGGAAAAACTGCTTCAGGAATAGTTTTCTAGACAATTGTAAAGGCAGGGGGGCAATACTTACAGTTTACCTTACATTGAACGGATCTTAATGAAGAAAAAATTATAAGTTGATAAATGATAAAACATCCTCATTGAGAAACTCCTACTTTTTGGGAAATCTGTACAAAATCGTGGACTGCGTCTTTCTCAACACATTGTCAAAGTCATTCACTCAACACTACAAGAAACTTCAAATCTTTCATTTGTAAAAGACGTCATTTAAATGGTTTTCAAACCGAAGTATTCCCCATGATTATCAAGCAGTTCGTGCTCCGTTTGACAAAAGACTCAATTACAACTTCGATTATCTGCTAGCTGTTTCTGACAGCCAATCAACTTGTACCTACTGCGGCAAAGATGTATACTAATTTGCCATTGTACGTGTGCTACTACTGTTGAGAGATTGTACGGACTGAGTTACTATGAGCCGGCTTGAAAGACGATCTAAGTTTACGTAGTTAATAGGTAGTAGAGTAACTTGGTTTAGTATTTAATAAGGTTTATGCCATGGCCTAAGATAGTGTACGTTATATCTTTACAGTACTAAAATGTAGTGTTAAGTGAGAGCTTATGGGGCTATAGTTTACTGCATAATCTACGAATACAGCTTTAATGATATAACATCCAAAAAGATCGATTATTTCAGCTTATGTGTTTATATAAAATAGAACATGGAAGAGCGATTTAATTCCTTTGTTCTCTCAAAGCGAGGAAAGCAGCCTCAAATACATTTCACAGCAATTCCACATTTTAAACTTGGTTTACTTTTAGAACCTGAAAACCTTACCAAACTCCGCTTGGGAGCACTTCTAAAGCCAATCACAACTTAATACCAAAACAAGAACAATTTCGTCGAATATTTTAGTTAGGCTCGCGACCTTGTTTCCAAAAAATTCGAAGCATTCGATTTCATTATGCAGAACCCGGCCAATTGTCCAAGTTTCATAATAAAAGTGGGAATAGTGACCCATGAACGGAATATTATCATGTTATTGTAAACAAAACCGCGGCTTCCCTTTTACTCGTAACCGGCTGAATAACGGGACAAGTTTTATTAAAAAAATCGGGATTATATCCCCGGGGAAGGGAAGTTGGGGTAGAATGAGGCTCTAGATACGTCACCTGACAGCTATTGTGGTAAGGCAATATTGTTATTAATGCAGATTGTAATTAGGGAAAAATAAATCTGTAAGAGAATACAATCAGTAGGTCTTTGGAAGAGGTTATGTGCGGCATACATAAAGCAGATTATTATACATATAGTCTATGTATTGTTTTCATTAAGGAAACTGATGAACTCATTGGCAAACATTGCTTAAAACTCTTGTACAACAAAAACAAACTACCTCAAAGAAATAACAAAACTCGAGCTAAACCCAAACAAAACAAAATCGAATTCAAAGAGTTTTGAACAATTAACAAACGCCGAATACCTCCGACGTTTGGCGAATACCTCCGAATCAGAATAAAGCAAGTAAAACACCGTAATGAGGGGGTATAGTGATCCCCGTATCTCGCACGAGCTTACGTAAGATGCCATCAAAGGATAGGACAGTCTTTGACTCACAAAGACATAATTACTTTGTGAAGAATTGTACCAGCAAGCCGACAAATGACAGAACCGTTCGCTGTAATTCTCAAGATTCTCGAGAAATTCGACGTTTAGATTTTCGGATTAAGACGAAAAGATTTTTGAGTTGATTTTAATATGATGATTGCTTTTTGAATGTAATTTGGTTTAGGTTTAAAGCTTTTTGAAAAATCTGTTTGAAGCTGATATCTTATAATGTTTTTTCGATTGCAAATTGTTTTCTCTTCATATTTATCATGAACGTAATATTTATATGC
The DNA here is from genome assembly GCF_022581195.2 of Helicoverpa zea. NCBI lineage: Eukaryota > Metazoa > Arthropoda > Insecta > Lepidoptera > Noctuidae > Helicoverpa > Helicoverpa zea. The sequence goes on along the minus strand of NC_061466.1, from coordinate 11,053,366 downwards.
TTGCAGGGTATCGGGAATATAAATTCAATTAGTAACACATCGAAAGATTTACGCTTATTAACGCGTTCAGCAAAGCGTCGTTATCGTAAGATAGTTTACGTAGATTGCGGTTTTAACTCCCATCTATAAAACACTGAATAAGTTTATTTTCCAATATTATTCGTTTTCGATAACAATGACGTCATAAGACAAAGATAATAATAAACTTGGCGGTCGATGACGTATTTATGTCGCCGTAAAAGAGTTTGGTTCTGTCGGTAAGGGGGACTCAGTAAGTGCCATTTCGTTTTGTAACACACTTTCTTATATTCATGTAAAGTAATCACCTATTTTACAGTCTTGATTCTGCAGGGTATAAAATTCTGTTTGTGAGTTTTTTGGTCTTTACACAAATGCTTTGACAGCAATCGGTATGATGCTAACTTATGACTTCGTGTTGTTCTGTCTATTAATGTTTACATAAGTGTATGATGTACCTAGTGTATTTAAACATAATAATCCTCATCTATTATCAATATTTATTTTCATAAACAATTGAGTTTTGTTCATTTTCAACCAGTCACACAAAATAAACTGAACCATCCATTCGTCAATTATAATTGTATCTGAATTATTTATCAAGAGGGTCCTCGTGACGTCATAATGACTTCATTTACACCCCGGTGTGGACCTGCCGTATTTATGGCTATAGCATGGTGATAGCGCTGATGGCGTGAGAATAGCCTTCTAATTGTTGAAGGGAGATTCATCACGCCCTCTAATGGGGGTTGTTATCTTATTTAATGTTGTTTTTGTAAGTTTTCTATATTATTGTTTGCTTGTAGTATGGAATTGAAAATAATAAATTAACGTGCTTTTTTAGGAGTAGTATTCTCTACTGTAAACGCAACAGTACCGATAAGATAACCCATTTTTGTCGTAATCGGGTAAAAAATAACCGTTTGCCTAAACCTAACTCTTCATGAACAACTGTCGGTCTGACCCTAACAACCTAGTTTCTGGATTTACGATCATTCTTGGTTAATCGAATTGTAAAGTTTTTGGTTCCTATCCTTCGGCCTGTTACGAGTTACGACTTGTCAAGATCTTCGAATGACAGCTGGGGTGGTACGTGCTCTCTGAAGTATAGAGAAAGGGACTACCCTTACCCTTAAAAGCACTAACTAGCTTTTGAGACATTTTTTTTCAATACATTCGACCATGAATGTCTGGTAGTGAGTTCTTTCGCTAAAAAATATTCTAAGTAGTGACATCTTAAATGGACGCTGGTCAGGTGCAAGGCGTCACTTGGTTAGTAAAATATAAAAATATATATTTTAATGTGCCTTTAAAACGTCTCTCACTAAATATAACTATTTAAAGAAAGAAGAATTTTAAAGAAGTTTTAAAAATGCATCATTACTTTACCTTTTAAACTCTATTTCATAAATAAAGTGTGCTAAAGTTATTATAAGTACCCATTCAAGATTTGACCTACAAAATCATGACCAAAATCCGCTCACAAAAATTTAAATCGCCAACATAAACAATCGATCACCGAGCTGGAAATAAAAACCTTCGTCAAATCGCCACCCTGGAGAAATAGAGGCGAGCAGCATTAATTCAACTTATAATGGGTCCGGTGGCCGGCCCCAGTGGGAACAAACCTTTGTCATCGGGCGATGCGAGGCAATATTTGAATTTTATAATATGTACTAGGAATACTCTTATTTATAGGACTTCGGGAGATTGGATTGGATTAGTTTTGTTGTGTGTGAACATGTGCTTTGTTGATATACGTTATTTGTTCTGATATTATAAAGCTGAAGAGTTTGTTTATTATTTTGTTTGTTTGAATGCGCAAATATCAGGCTCTATGTCCAATTTGAAAGATTCTTCAGTACTCGATCGGTCATTATATTATATGTTGTACTACATACTTCCTTATATACTCTCCTTTGTAATTACTTATATGTATATAATGCTTTGTCTCTGTTTATGAAAAAAAAAAAAAAATGAAAAATATTTATTAGAAGTAACAAAGTGTAATGTACAAGAATTGTGTTTGGAGCCTCCTTTTAGACAAACAATGCCTGTGTTAGGAGACTCCGCTCTTCCATATCATAGATAAGGTTACATCATGTTACTTAAAAAAAAAAAAAACAATAAAATAAGAATAAGTACATGCATGTTTTGAAGAAACTTGATGTATTGTTTTGGTTTGTATGTACGGTATGTGTGTGAAATGTAGTGTGGTTCAATATGATAAGATAAGATAATGTGTGGTGTGACGAGTGGAGTGTTGTGATGTGGTGTGGTGTTATGTAGTGTGAAGAGTGGTGTGGTGTTATGTGGTGTGACGAGTGGAGTGTTGTGATGTGGTGTGGTGTTATGTAGTGTGAGGAGTGGTGTGGTGTTATGTGGTGTGACGAGTGGAGTGTTGTGATGTGGTGAGGTGTTATGTAGTGTGAGGAGTGGTGTGGTGTTATGTGGTGTGAAGAGTGGTGTGGTTTGGAGTGGTGTAGAGAGTGATGTGGTATGGTGATTTGCATAGCTATAGCGTGTGGTTACATTACTCATGAAAAACCAGAAGAGCTTCCGTATCCTCGTAAGAGAGAGACTTAATCCAGTTCACTATCATTTTTTTACAGACATAATAGTTGTGATTGTGTATGTAGATTTTTTTATTAATCCTGTTATATAGCTGTGCTGAGAGATAGTAATATTGTCTACTACTAAATATGGTTTTACATTGGGGAACTATTGCAATTTTATCTTTTCTCCTTTTAGGTTTCTTATTCGCATGATAAGGGAGGGTTTTATGTTTTTTTTAGAACTGTTTGGGTTATGTACAGTTTCCTGACTGAGAGTAAATTACTGATGACGTATAAGAATTCAGTGGAGTATCTTTTATTTTTAAAGTACATGACCTTTATAAGTGCTCGTTGTGCACGTTCCAAGTCCATGAATCTAGTTTTGGCTGCCCCACCCCAAATGGGGATACAATACAATAGAACAGACTGTGCTAGGGCAAAGTAGATCTCGTTCAGAAGGTTTCTAGGCTGCTGATCACTCCTCAACAATTTAGTAGGAACCACATGCCTAAGTGTTCTGAAGATCCAGGTAAGCTTTCGAACTCTGGCAGTCACCTGTTCAAGATGAGGGTACCATGAGAGAAGCTGGTCAACCATCACGCCCAAGTATTTGGTTTTAGTGACCCTAGTTAAACATGGACAGTTACAGCTTGATCTGTTTATGTCTCCACATGTATGAACCTTCAAGTTGAGATCCTCATTAGGCTGTGTCCGCGCGCTAACACTAAAACATATGTAATTGGTCTTGGAGGTATTTAATGTTAGTAAATTGGTTTTCAGCCATTTGTCTATACAAGCAATCCTTATGTACTGCCCAAATCAAAATATCCTCACATTGTGAGTAGTCTATTTTTATGCTAATAAGTACAACATTATGGTGTATAGGCAATTTAACAATAATTATTTTTATGAGTAAAATTCAGTTAAAACAAATCCAGCAGCTACTCAGTAACAAACAAACGTAATGACACATTTCACAAGTTTTCACCTTTTCTCGCTCGACAGTGCGTGTCACTAGTAGCGCTCCCCTTTTGTTACATTTTACGACTTGACATATAAAACAGGAATATTTTTATTCCCCTACTTTCCTTCTCATTATCTTCGGATTAATATACATTTTATAGTGGGTTTAATCACACTAAAATAAACTTATATACTTTTGTTTTTCTTTCTGGATGAAAGTTGATATTTTTCTCAAAGACGCTATAAATAAAATCTTGATTATTTTCTGTTTAATTTCACGCTTAAAAAGGTTTAGAGTGGAAAGAAGATGGTTTTCGGCTACTTTTATTTCTGATGCGTGTATAGTAATTACCTAAGGCAAATGATATACCTAACTAGTAGTAATTCTGCTTGTAAACTTAAGTTTTGCTACTAATATTTCGAAACTGCCTAGGTTCTAATGATGACTACAGCCCCATGATTACAAACTCAAAGCTGACCTCCATCGCATAGCTAATCGTTTTCACACAGCTTGTAATCTCACCTATCCCTTTTACTAGTACAAACACAGGGAGAAAACACATTCAGAAAACTTTTTAAAACCAACCAATCATACCATGATCTTTTTAAGCCTAGCCTAGCATACTAATATTATAAAGAGGAAGTTTTTTCGTTTGTTAGCTTGTAATGGATAAACTCAAAAACTGCTGTTCCGATTTAAAAAAATATTTCACTATTTGAAAGCTGCACTCTTCCTGAGTGTAATAGGCTATATTCTATCCCGGTACGGGCAGTAGTGCCTACAGGAGGCGGGTGAACCGCGGGAATATGGCTAGAAGCAAATACACGCCTTTATTTATCTAGAACAAATAAATGTTCAAAATATTGGACAATTTATCGAGAATAGTAATTGATGTTTCAGTATGCCCGTTTAAGTAATTTGCAATTGGAATTTCCCAGTTCAGTGTAATGGCTTTGAATTATTTAATTCGAATGAATTTATTTTCCTTAGCTTCTGTGGCGATGTCCAAACATGAATTATTTATAGAAATATACTGACAACTTGGTTTGTCCAGTAAATAATGAAAATTGTTTTATTTTCAGGTAAGAGCAGATTTCTCCTATGTTTTGGACCTGACTGTAAGTATTTAACTTTAGAATTAGGATTAGCTAATGATTGCAAACTTATGACGATATTTTTATTGGTCAGCACCCCTTCACTAAAATGACAATCTATGAGTTTATCATATCCAATGTTTCCATACTCCATGTCAGGTATCAATCGTGTTATGTCAGGCAGTATTCGTTACCTGGATAATTGATATGGAGCCTACAATATTTACTTTGGACAAAATTGCCAGTATTTTTGTGTACCCAACGAACTCGCTCGTGTTTGCTTTAAATTGCATCAGGTATTAGCTGATTGAGTTTTGTATTGTAAATAAATCGAAATGAAAATGTTCGCGCTGTCTTTTTTCGGGTGTCGGAGAGAGTGATTGGAAAGGTTTCCAAAATTAAATAGGTTTTAGGGATTAGTGTTTTCTTTTTCAGTTAACGTTTTTTGATTTTTCACTTATGTTAGGCAAATGCCATAACTTCAGTAACATATCTGAAGTTATGTGGTGGTCAATCAGTTCACTTTCTAATCAGCCAATAGTTTATTTTTATTAAACCTGATAGAAAGTTATCCTCATATGCCTAGCTCCTTACCAACAATGTGGGCATCGGCTTCTAGTCTAACCAGATGCAGTTGAATATCAGTTTTACGAAGAGTGACTTCCTATATGACACGTCAGAAAAAATGTGTAGGTAGGTACATTAAATTCACACGCAAAAGTCAATCCAACCATCACACAGGTCACATCCCGCGAAAATATAGACAAAATATAATAGACACATAAATACCAAGATATTTCTCTTACCAACCTAAATAAACGTGACCTGCCAATATCCGCAGTCAAGCACTTTTACTTTACATTTGATTCATATTATAATGGCGGAGTACCGGGTTGACCCGTTACAAAGGATCTAAGTAATCAATAACATTCTCTTTTGTGATTCTCGGGTTATGGTTCGAAGGTTTTATCTTCTATTCTTCGGGGACAATACGATATTGCCCATTTAAGTTTAGGTAACATGTTTTGGGTAATTATTTTGTTGAAAGATATTTTTATTTGTATTGGTTATTGTTTTTTATTTGGTTTGGCTGCTAAGTGGCAAGCTTCGTGTTCTAAAAAAACTATTACGTGAATACAATGTGGGTGTATACATATATTTCAGTAAGCTCCATTGAAAAGAAATTAGTATTGGTAAAAAGAATTGGGTACTGTTTTGATTTGATTTTCCCAAGTCTTAGTATAATTATTCACCACTCCTTTTAATTCTTGTAGGTACATTTATTGGAGTGGTTAACTAGTCCATTAGTAATGCGCAACTAACATTGCTAGTTACCATTTGGAAATAAAACCCAATACCAAATCATATTTATTTAGGTCACCGCACAATTTGAGAGCATAAAGTTATATTGTTCTGTGAGGGTTTCAATATCCTCAAGTGCTGTTATAAACCTGATGCAACGCATTACGAACAATAACACGGCAATCTGTGTTACATACATTATTCACACACACAGAACATAAAACACTTACTTCAAATACACACAGCACTGAGCACACACACTACTCTACTCGACGTCCGTGCGTCATTTTAGGGATCCAGCTGAATACCAGCGCCAGGTATTCTACCTGACACATGCTGAGCTGGTCTCTGGTTTATCTGAATAAACGCTTTATCTATCTATCTATCTACTCAATGACTTAAGTATGTCAACACTAATGTGCGGTATGATATTCCTATATTGGATTTATTTTTGTTTCTGCACCTTTTCAAATATAATTAGAGGTAGATACTATTGACCAATTTTCCAACAGATTTTCACTCTAAAGAGTAGACATACCAATTATTCCATTGGTACCTAAGACATGTACAAAACAAAAACCAATAAGGAAATACATACAAAACCTTTGACCTACCTGCCCTAATAAACGAGGTTTGACACCAATTTTCACCTGGTGACGTCATTCTCCGACATCACTGGTGCATGTCATCTAACTTCTAGAACCATCGACGGTCCTTTGAAAACGGTCACCGTGTCATTTTAATTGGTAGGAGCCCGATACCACCACAAAACAGAGACGAACCAAATTGATACAGGACAGAAAAAAGGTTTTGGTAGGTAAGGATACTGAGACGTAAGGGTTTGTTTTCAAAAGTTTTTTTCAGAAATGTACATCTTTTTGATTAGTTGACAGAATAACAGCGATCGTAAATTTTTTTTAGCTTATATTTTTAAGTAAAAAATTGTTGCAGGCTAGTTTTGTTACCCTATACTAATGTTACCAATAGAAAAAACAAATCCTTACGAAAGACTTTTCAGTTTGTTTTCAAGTGAATTTTCGTGGGAATCGTTGAATAAAACATCGGCCATGGATTTGATAAATCAACTGATTATCTCTTGGCAAATCAATGATTCAAAGCATTAGAATAATGTAGTGATTTGCAAAAATAAAGCTTTTTAAGCAAAAAAACATTTAATTTTATTAGGATAGTCGAGATTTGATGATAAATAATAAGAAAATAACCTCGTTGTTTGTGACACTTGTGTTTAAGTAAATCAAATTTTTAATGGAATGGCATCCACGAATGACAATTTGCATTGGAATCTTCAAACTATTTAAAGTCTTTGTTTTTTCAAAGATTTTCACGTATAAGAAACTATAGTACCGCATTCTCTTTGAATATTCACATATTCAACTTCTGAACCTAATCAAAAATTTCATTACATGCGTACCTGTTCCGTCCCCGCAACACACACACACACATACAAACATACACAACCGCACAGAAATCTCGCCTTTCATTACACTAAGAGTAAAACAAATGTTGTTTTCCACTATCTCGTAATTAATTAAAGCACGCACACATACATACCTGCAGGTAACACACCTTCACCCACACACACCTGTACTTTTCTATAAAGCTTATTTTCTCAAAGATGTTTATCGATTCCAATGAGTTAAGTCCCCGACCTTTCCTAAAATATATTTTTTGATTCCTCTCGAAGGAGGAAATAATTTATAAAATGAGGCACTCCTTTAGATTGGTCGTTACAGCTGAATGTTAAAAGGTCAGAAGTGATAGACGTGATCTTAAGAGACAGTTCCCAAGTTAAATGTTCAATTTTGTTTACAAAGTAAAATAATTACTGGTTTTCACTCGGTTTTAAAACGTAACTTTATTTTAGCTACTCTTGTATCTTGTTTATTTTTTACACGTTTCGCGAAATACAACATATAATAATTGTATAACTTTCATTTACAGCTTATCTATTTGACCTCCTCGCCACTGACACATCAATAAAATTTAGTAGCACATAATGGCAATCAAGAAAATCTAAATAGCCGTCTTTCTTAATTTCTGTAATCAGATAATGAGGCTCGACTTTATCGTAGGTACTTGAAAGACTCAATTTGATTAAAAGATAACCTTTAAGACAAATTAATATACCATTTTCTCTAACTTTCCTACCGAGAACTTATAATTAATTAAGGATAAAGAAGACATTTAATAGAATGTATCAATATACTACAAAAACAAAGTGGAGTCAATTTATGAATAAAAGCGTGTTATTAATAAAGCGTATAAACTATGTCAGAAGGCAGTGACCCTTAAACTCGTATTTAACCAGCCCAGCCTTTGACCTCGTAAATTAAAACTGATTATGATAACAATTACTTAACTACCAAAATAAATGGTGAACTAAGAAAATACATGCAGAAGGTTCATTTTCCAATGAAGACAACTACGACTTCTAAGTATTAGACTAATATAATATAAGATTTTAATAATACATAATTGGAGTTCTTGAGAGTAAACCACTGAGCGCTTATTATGTTGCATCCTAAGCTTTCCAAGTTTTAATAGATCCTGATGAATAGGTATCTATTTGCAAACTATAATTAAAGTTAATAAACGAACACCTAAAAGTATTATGTACACAAATTGTATACTTCGTAGTCACTTCTTGGACCAGGAGAATTATACATCAACTGGTTTATAAACTCAATTTTTGTAGAATAAACGATTTTTTTAATTTGCTTCCTTTATAAAAAGTATACATAAGAAAGATGGACTCTGGGCTGGTTAGTTTAAGGTATATATCTGTGGAATACGATCTCATTTAGTTAAATTATGTTTCTACCTTTTTGATTACCTGAAAAAAAAGTAAATGTAATTTCAGTTGAGCTGTCAACTGTCATAGGTAGTTGTCAAAAATGAAGGTTAGAAAAAAGATGAAAAGATTGTTTGTAAAGATTTATTATTTAAAAAAATGCGTTAATATAGTGTCCATTTCTCAACAAGCGACCCACCCGATATCTTACATATCTATGGGCGTGGTTGCCTGATATTAAAGGTAAGTGGAACTTCTATGATTCTCCTTTACAACGTAGGTAACTAGATTAATGGAAGCAGTCACGTATGACCCGCAACGGGAAACGGTGACGTGACGTCACAACTTATTATGACTGAACACGGAACTGAAACTGAAAGTTTACTGTAAGCCGCCATTTGTCTTACAATTCGGTTATAATTGCCCTGTTTTTCACTCGAGTGTTATATAATTGTGATTGATTGAACTTTTTTTGGGGCAAGGGGGAGTGAATTTTGATGGTTTTGTTTTTATGAATTGCTTAGTTTAGCTTAATGTTTTGATAAGTTGAATTTTTGAAGATTTTTTTATGTCCTTTTAAAAACTTCTTAATTAATTTCACATTCATTTAATTGGAGATTCATAACAATACCTACACTTTTTAAACCTGACGCCAATACATTAAAAAACATGACCGAAAATCTTTTAAGCCACCACTTAATCGCCACATAAAACACTCGTATTTACGAAACCGCAATTCTCATTCGTTCGTGTATGTATTTACCAGGATTTACATTGTCACTAATTAGAAGTTAAACAAAAGCCATTAGCGCGCCATCCACACTTCGATTCCTCACAATCCAACCCATTGGTTCCGGATTACCGCAATTCACGAACAAAATCACAAGCATTCCATTAAAGTAGAATCCGGTATGTAAACAAAACCGTAAGCGGCTTAGCCGAGGCGAGGCGTTTAAAAATCGATGGCTCGAGGCAGAGGCGTGGCGCAAGATTATTGTTTGAGGCACCGAGGCACGTATGGACCGTCGACTGTTGTGAGCTACAACTTGGTATGTTACTCGTGAGGCAATGAAAGTCTGGTCAGAGTGAAGTGGTTTTGTTGTGTTTAAGGAGGTAAAATAATAGTACTGATATAGTGAATTAAACTTAAACATGTAAACCTTCTGTACATATTTATTATATTACTCTTAAAATATGATTAATTCGTGTTATAAAACTTAATTTGCAGTCATTATTGAACTCCGTTTTCAAAGGTCTTATTTTATTATGTTGCATTTAGTTCTGGCAACAAAATTAAATGCAACATACTGCGTGTTGCTACTCAGCAGTGGGCATTCGTTCGCTTTGCTTTGTTTGGCTTGGCCTGCTAATAACTACAACAGTTTGTATGCCAGCATGTTTGTACAGTACCAGTTGTTAGCGCATTTTGTAATAGCAGCTACCTAATGCGATGGTTAAAAAATTTGATTATCACAATCACCTAGTGAAAACGATGGAATTTTCTATCAGTGAAAAGGTTCAAATTGGATCTGTGGTTGAGATAAAACAGGTATTTTGTTGAATTATTTGTTGCACATAACATGATAGACACATAAACATAATTACCATACCTCTTTATCAAGTTTGTGATTACACTAGTAACTAAGACTGAAACAATTGAAGTGGGTGCGGTCGAAATATCAGTATTTCGCAGCTGGGCCGTGTGACCCGCGCCGCAGCCCAATTAGTGGTCTGTGGGAGTTCTCTCGACGAGTCGTGCGCTACCAAAGGGGTTAAGTCATCCTTGATTACTGTTCCGATGTCACATGTTTCTGAAACATACCGTAATACCAAACTCGTAAAATCCATCCACGAAAAATAATGCAGTAGCCGTTGATCGGATAAAATAATTCAGCTAAAATTTTCCGCTGCAAAAGGCAGACTTTTTAAACTTATAGAAAAATTTTCATCTCAACGAATTTCAAGCCAGCCAGCTGACACAACTTTTATGAAGGAAACAAAAAAATTACGAATAAACTGTAGTTATAACTGAATTCAAACGTAATTTCCATCTGTCCAGCTCAGAGCATAATATGAATACTTTTTCATTTCAAGTTTTAACGTTACATTTTCGGTAATTACAATTCGGTCTTCTTTCGCGTCCGAGATGTTTATTCGTCGGTGTACCTTTTTAATTAAAGTTGGAACTTTGACAAGTTCTCGATCGATGGGCTATCTCGGTAAAGCCGAGATTAAGTTTTTTGGATTATATACTTTATGTATATTATGTTGGAGTTAACAAGTGGCTTGTCGGTTCGCTCGTGCGAGGTTTTGGGTGTTTATTCGTGGAGCTCGCGGCGTCGCGTCGCATGGCCCGGCATTCGTTAATTCTTACAGAGTGAATTTTTGCGGTGTACTATGTAGCCACTTTTTATATTTTTTATTTCACAAAAAGAGCGGCATTTTACGCTTCCCCGTGGCGCTTTGTGCCCCCAGTGCAGTTTGCAGCACAGTTCATTTTTAGGTTTGCACAATTACGTAGGTCTGTTGGTCAGACGTGAAAGAGAAAATCTATTGGACATGCAAATAGACTAAATTCCTGGTCGGTTTACGTTCTTTTGTTTCTGAATACGCAAATTTTAACATCACGAATAACGGTGTAGCTTTTGAGCAAAATGTTACGTTTGCTTAAATATTATTTCGCTTTTAAACATTTGTGGCAGAATCCTGTTTTTAAAATGTTTATTTATTTTAATATCATAAATACTTTCAAAGGCACCTTCACAAAAAAGGGAAGTAAACAAAATACACAATTTTAAAGCAGCCCATAATTAAAAAGACTTACTTAACACCAGCGTTGGCAGTCAGTTTTGAATGAAAAAATTCATTCATTCCTTCATAGTCGGTCCTTTCATTCGGAGTTTGAATGACGTAACGTTTCATACTACGTGAAAAGTCTACCTAATTTTGGAAATGTTCCCCTCCCTTTATGCACGTTCTGTGAACTGAGGTGGGTTAGCAGGCTACTGATGTAGGAACTTGTAATTTTGGGGCAAATGTACCTGTTTCGTGCTTGTTTTGTTTTTATGGTATCTCGTATATTGGCTGGAAGTAAATGATGTTAAATAATAAGCTTGGTAGTATAATATATGACAGAAAGAAAAGATTTGTGGGCCCGCCTAGTTGCTAACTTCTTCTTGTGAAAGGCTACTGTGAATGTGAATGATTTTGTATTTGGAACAAAAACAAAAACATGGTAAGTACTACATTACGTGTTCTCAATTTCAGAGCTCAAAATAGGTTCGTGACTGCAATAATTAGTCAAACTATGGATATCGTGCTTAGACACCCATGTTTAACTACAACTTTTTTTATTAATTTAATGGATATTTATAAAGTGGACCATGTTTATGCTAATAACGGTTAGAAGTTTAATTAAATATTAGGTATGCTTGTTTTCGATGTTAAAATTTCATTTTCACGGTCAAAGGATGCAAAAATTAAAATCGGGAATCAGTTTTCATCTTTCTGTTTGACTAAGGTAAATAATACTTCCAAAAATCAACGTGATCCCAGAATTACAAGGTTCAACAAAAATGGAAGGAGAAAAATTTTAAACGAAATACCAAACCTTTCACAGTTGAAACTCTTTTTACGGAACATACGTCGACTTATAAATTCAAAATCGCTACAAAAGAAGTATTGTAAAACCGTCATTTGACCGGCGTCCGGCACGAGCCGGTTGCTTTTGATCAGGGAACCGGAAATGAATAAATAAAGTTCTTTTGGGCACCGTTTCATTATGCATACATGGCGAGCGGCGCCTTTGATACACTTGTGCTAACTTAAAAGTTGAACCGCAGTTCTGAGTTGTGACTCGTCGCGTCATAGATTTATTGTTTTAAGTTATTTGTAAAAATTGATGCATGATATTGAAGTAGTTTAAGCGCCAGCGAAAATAAATGCTTTTGTAAAAATGGATAGTTGTTGTATAAGACTAATATTGCAGGGAGAACGCGGACTCTATGTGAACTTCTCTGTTACCAATATATGATGAAGCTTTGATAATAATGGCAGCTGAAACAAAGTGAATTCCAGATAATGCGGTTTTATGAAACTTATCTGTCTATACATTAACCTTAAATCAATCACTGAATTTTTAAGTACCTATAAATCGAAATTTCATCCCAAAATAAAAGCCACAAAACGCAAAATAATAAAAGAAAAACATTCGTTCATCCGTTCAATTCATTCGTTCAGTGACGAGCTAATTGAGCACGTCGCGTCCACGTCAACGTTGGTCTGACGTCATTTAAAATGACGTGACGTCAGTCTATTGCTGTGTCAATTAATTTTAGTGTTTGGCCCTAGAGTGGTTTGATGCTGTGATTTTTTAATGGAGCACAGAGCATTATTTAATCATTTTACATCAATTATTACATGTAGGTATTTTGTTTTGTCGATGCCCACAAATTGATTTGGACATTGTGTCCTGCTATTGTCAATTTCAGACGATGCCATTTTATTTACGCAATCAGACAAAAAATAATTTAAGATTCAACTATGTCTTGAACTGTGAGAGCTAAAATCAAAGATCCAAAATTTTTTTTAAATGATATTTAAGAGAAAATGTAATAAGAGCAATTTTGTCGGTAAAATTTTTACTTATATATAAGAATGGGCCATTGTAGTCATCAAAAATAAACGCATTCTTGTTATTATAAGAAACATGAAAACTTTATACAAAATGTAATTGAAATGCCAGCAGTGCACTTCATAGTTTTAAAGCGCACACAGACAGTTATTTTCATTCTAATGTTTAGCGTTCATCCAGTTAAACGGTTTAAATCTCACATAAGAGTTGTAAGTTTAATTTTTCTCTAACAACTCACTAGAGCAAAAAGTATTATAATTTTCATATACACCTCTGTTGACCTTTTCTCGAAGCATGCACGTTTTCTGGCATCTTTTGTCAGCCGGGATAAAAAGTAGGCATATTCGATAAATGGAATATCTTCCACTTTGAGATTATTTCAATGAGAGTTAAGTAAACCAAACCAATGAAAATATTACTAAACAGTTCTACTATGTTACTGTATAATATCGCTGCATGAACTTTTTAATTTCAATGTAAAAATGATTACGAACGAAATAAAATATTGTAAAGCTCAACAATATATAACCGTATTCCGACAAAATAATCTTTATCGCCGCACACAAATCCGATTTTTATTATAACACCCAGATTAAAATTTCAAACGACCTGCAACAAAGCGTCATAAAGTACGGTTTTATTTCAAACATTCGTTTTGTAGGGAAATAACATTTTTACTGAACATTCGTACACAGGGTGACATGTCACCGCGGGAGATAATGAAAATGAAATTTTAAATATTTTATTTGGGATATGTTTAATTGAGTCCGCGTAGGCGATACGTCGAGTATTATAACTGAAAGTAACTATTTGTTGTTATTGTTTTGATCTGTCAGTTGATTATTTTACTTGCCTAGATAGAATTACATTAAGTAATACATATTTATTAGGACTCTTCACTAAACCGTTTGTATTTTTTTTACTGGCTATGTTAGTAATAGTATCCACGGTTCTAAATAAATTGAAACTAACGCTGAGTGCCCATATTCAAATACCAGAGCTGATAAAATTTATTTTTGTTATTCAAAAATATAGTGCCTCTAAAATATTTTCCAAGCGATAAAGTAGAAAATCCTTAGTTATGTTTTGTTTAGAGTTAAATGAAGCTTTATATTAATATTATAATTATTTGTGGAGTTATTGACCCACAATTTCCCTCTGTATAAAATGAAATTGGAAAAATAAGAAGTTATTATTTATATTGATTGTGTGTGGGTATTTTCCGTATTGTTGCTATAGGAAAATTTCCACGTTAACTAACACGGTAATCTGATGACAAAGAATCTTTACGAGAACATTCGGAACTGATGTTACTTGGCAAGTTTTCACGCACCTTGTTATAAACCGACTAAACACAATGAATCAAGTATTTAATTTTCTATTAAAACTTGCCAAGTAACATCATTAAAAGTAACTATTTTTAACTGAGGTATGTGTATGGAACTTGGTACTTATTCAGATCTCACTTCTTTTATAGGCAAAGCATTCCCATATTATCGAACTTGGCAGTCTTTCACATTTTTGTTTTGGGTGGGATTTCATTTATTTTTGTAAGGTTGTTTATTTTATTTTATTTTTTTCTTATGATTAAGTTAGTTAAGGAAATGTCTCATTTATACTATCTTTCAGATTTTTGAATATGCACTATGCTTCTTACAAAGAAATGAACTAGATTAACTAAATGGACTAGATTTACCAACTGACTGACATGACATGTTATCATATATTATGTTCGTGGATCAATATTACACATTCGTTATTTTCGAAAGTGACTCACACTTGGCCGTTTTCAGATTTTTACTTTACTTTGACTAAATACAAACCTTTGTAACGAATTTCAGATCGGTACGACCATTCGAAGATATATTATATAAATATAGATAAATTTATAATAAATTTACACCGGGTATAAATTTACACCTTCATTATTTTGAAACCGACTCACACTTGGCCATTTTCAGATTTTTCCCTTTACCTTGACATAAAGATCTACCTCCATGCCAAATTTCAAGTCAATACGACCATTGGAAGTGGTCTAGGTTTTTGATGAGTGAGTCAGTCAGTCAGTGAGTGTATAGTAAAAATAGCGATTTTCTGACGTCGATATCTCAAGACCTACAATAGGTATATTAATGAAATTTTGTATTTTAGATAAGTGAGGGGGTCTCAATAGATACTAGAAATGCTTAAATGCTTGATATGCTTAAATAAAATAGATTTTGAGTTATAGGGGGGTCAAATTTGGCCCGAAATGGTTCGTGTAATATAACCCACGGCCGGTGTGTCGCTTTTTTTTGCTCGAACTTGGCGGACACACTGCCGTGTGTCTAGATGGTGTTTCGTTCCATATTCTAACGTATATGAACCAGTTCTGCTTTGAGCTTGGCGTTCAATTCCCAGAAATGTATTAATTCGCTGTGTAGTATCTAGCCTCGTAGTAAAACTATTACACTTAAAATATTCACACAACTAAAATCCGCACGAGAATATGAATAAACATGTTCTCAAATGGACATGTCTGCTTGTGAATATTTTCAACTGCATTTGGTTAGAACATAGAAATATATTCGTACATTTTAGGAATACTTATGTAAATAAATTGGCACCGTGCTGGTTTTAGCTGGATAAAAATGTTACAGACTAAAATAGGATTATTATAGTTTATAGGGCTCTGCAGCATTTAGGGTGCGTCACGCGCGATTTTTCTTTAATATAAACAAAAAGTTTACTCAAAAAAGTAAATTAAAAATTAAGTTTAAGCAATGATTTATTCTCAAAACGAAAACAATGGTTTTAATTTTATTTTCATCCATATTGTTAATTCAAAAGTTACTCTGCCTGCCTGCCACGCCACGGAACACTGAATACAGACAGATCCTAAAATAGGACATAGACTATTTTTTACCTGCGTGCGGCAAGCAAGTCCCTTGAGACTGTGGTAGTTATAAAATACAAATGGGACAATATGCAAAAAAAATATGCTTAGAAGATATAGATTTTCGTCATGTCCAAGACACTTCACAAGTTAAACAGAAAACAACAACACAGACGAAGTCTAGTTAATTTTCATAGGATAACTCCATCGAGTGGGATCACAAACTCGCACTAACTTAGCTAAGCTCGTGACGTCAGACGTTGCTTATTAGATAGCGGGTAAGCTGTCTCTCTGTCAAGTTACTACTTACTTATTTGTTCACGAGATTGTTATGAATGTAAGTTGTATTAAAATATAATTAATTCAGTATATGTGTAATGTAGACTAGGTTAGTAGCGAACCTTCTTGCATCATGAAAGTCACCAATAACCATGTTCGAG
Source organism: Helicoverpa zea (assembly GCF_022581195.2). Classification (NCBI taxonomy): domain Eukaryota; kingdom Metazoa; phylum Arthropoda; class Insecta; order Lepidoptera; family Noctuidae; genus Helicoverpa; species Helicoverpa zea. The sequence goes on along the minus strand of NC_061466.1, from coordinate 11,036,673 downwards.
CAAAAATATCACAGAGAGAAGATCTTTGGTACGTGAAAACTAATATCGACTTAAACGAGGGCAATTTTCTAAGCTTAAATATTTTTTGTTTAACGTGAAGTGAAGGGTCATTATAATAATGAATTTTATTTAAACTTTGAAATGTAGCACATTACGCCACTTCATCTATCGTTATATATCGTATAGTTTTCTTTAAATCATAGTTTTATAATATTACACTCGTATGTCTATTTTCCAACACATAAACAATATGAAAATCTAAACAGTAGTAAAATCGATGAATCCGAATTCACGGCTCTAAGGACCAATCTATTTCACGGCGTGCAATTCAAAGCATACCTATTCCTCGGAGAGCAAATTGATATTAACTTAGATTATATCCAATCTCGATTATTGGCCGACCTAATTGCCATTAATTGTCAATTTCGGAGTTACTCACAAAAGGAATTGGCTTTGTATTTTACGGGTGAAAACTTCCAATGTACTGTACTGTAGATATTTTGTCGGATTCATGTTTCGGTTTTCAATATTGTGTTTATTAATCATCAATGATAAATAGAAGGTAATTGAAGCATACTAACCACCACTTACATCTCCATATTTTTTAGGCCTAACTAAAAACGAATTAGTGTTTTGATTAATATTTCAACGGTGATATTTTCAATCAAAGCTTTTAACAATTTAAATAAAACTACGGATTTTAGCGGTTATATATTTGTAAACACACACTTGACAAAGCCCAGCATCACATCAGACTTGATAAACCACAAATCTTCTCAAATGAAAACCGATTCCTGTCTAGGATTATTCGAGAGGCTATTGAAATTAAAAAAAATATCTACATTTCAATAGAGAAGATGCCTGGAGCGTACCACCTGCTTAGAACCCCATCATAGCAACTATTAAATCCAAATCCAAGCCAAAAACTGCTAGACCTAAGGATACAGGGAGCTCTTTTTGCTGTGTGTAACTAAAATGTCAAGACAACCAACACCTTATTCTGCCCGTGATCATGGATGCTGTAAAGTATCCGTAACGTCGGGATTAAATAATATTAATATAACCGCGATAAAATCCGTAAAAGTAGTTTTATTTAAGTGTGTAATATTCGCGTACGTGTAAGAAATCAACATAATTTGTCTGTTGTTCTGATTAATGTTTAAAAGTGGTCTTTTTCATCAAAGTTCTGAACATATATCTAAGTTTAAAAACTTTCTCTTGTATAATATTTGTGATCCAGCACATTTGTGTATGTATAAGTGCTCGACTAGTGTGTTCAGAGACAATAAACACAAGTAAGTGACGCATAAATCTAACTTTTACTCCTTTATGCGTGGGAACTGTACACTGCTTGGGTTCCGTGGGGTAAGTACCCTTGTCTTAAACGTTGTTTCAAGTGATATACGGCCAGAATAAATAGATCTTAATGCTCACAACAGACTTGTAAATACAGTTCGCATAATAATACGCCCGAAAATGCCCGACCTTTCTTATAAACATTATCTGAAAGAATTTTTACTCCTTTGCATTTTACGAATGATAAATAGACCAGCGAAAAAACCGTTTTTTAAAACAGAATTTTTCAACACAGCACGGTAAAACACACATCATATACGGAACCTCGTGTTCCCACTCCAAATTCGGTCCGCCATTTGTATTTTTTTGTTACTGTGAATATTTCAAAGCCTCGCATGAATCCTTTGCAAGTGTAGTGTAACGTTCTTGTGTATGGCTGTTTATGCTTTATTTATCCATAAGGGGATTGCTACGTAGATTGCTTAGCGTGCTTATTTGCTTACGTGCTTTCTTTGCTTAGGAATCGTTGCTTGTGATGTATGGTAGGCTTCAGGTAAATGCGCCGTATTTGGGTAAGAAGAAACGATATTTGCGGTTTCTTTTTTTGTTTTGGGAACAAAGTACCCACTTCACATATTCGCAGATTTCATCCTAAAAATAATACTGTTTGTTGTACGAAAAGAGTGACAGAACTACTTCACTGGAGTACGTGTAATGTACTAGTCATTCAACTTTGCGACAGTTATGAATTGTTAATCCTTGCGCTAACATACGACCGTAGTCAAATTCAGTATATGAAGAGAATTCTAAAGCCTCAGTAGTGAGTATACTCTTTCCTACAAAAGTTACATTTCACAAAGCTAGACTTACCTCGTTAGAATTTTAAGAAGATGTTAAATTAATTTCTAGTGCTTACAAGAGAAATTCTTTCTCAGTGTTCGTAATGAAATAATTTTCCGTTATTTAATAAGTAGGTGGTGCAACTAGCAAGAAGTTATGAAACGGAGTCCTGCCCCTGAATGCCAAACGTTCCCGCTTTGTACCCGCACATACTTGGAGTTGGTTCCCTTGGCTCCACGAGAGATGATTTCATAACTATTTGCATTGAGCATTTTTCGTTGCGGTATTCTAGATTGTGCCTCTATAATATAAGCAAAAATATCGTCATCTTTGATTATTCTTTCGTTATGTTCAAATCCAAATCTAAACACAAACATTATGAAGTATTTCATTTGCAAAAAAACTATCACGATCCAGCGAACTAGTTTCTATACAGCTCTATAGGTACATAGAAAGTTCCAAAACACCTACTATACACATAAAATACGACATAACGTTAATGAAATTTATCCTCGTTCAGCAAGTTGCCGCCTATTTGCATCCCCCTTGGGTCTAGAACATTCTCACGTCAGAGGTCACGAGTGTTAGCGAATAACTTGCAGATACTTTTAATAACAGCTCCCAAATAGTTTGATTAACTTCAGCGTCTCGGTGACTCGATGTAGACGAACACCGAAGTTCTACCAATAAGTATTATTTTTGATAGTGAATAAAATAGGAGAATTTTAATTCCCAATGTCGTTTGCTAACTTATGTAAAATGACGGCTATATACATATGTAAAGTCTAATCTTATGTAGTTGATGTTTATTTAAAGGTTACGCTATCCAGCTTTCGAAGAAATGTTCTCGTTCTTTCCCGAAGTTGTCAATAAGAGGTTTCAGATATGCTAAACATGTTAAAATAATCGGTATATACTCTGCAACCCACTAATTTCCAAATACATGGTACTTCTGAACATTTTCCATACTATCATGCTTACAATATTGTAGTTCAAAAGTTTCCACGTGGATGGTTTCCAGTCTGTCTATCAAATTTACTAAATAACTTACTGTAGTGACGTCGTGGCTTTCTGTCCCACAGACTATACAAGACCTGTTTTGGGCCTAGTAACCAATTAACCTGATAGATACTGAATTAAGTTACGTATTTCAAAGTAAAAGTTAAGTAATTTGATTGAGGTTTTTAGTTCAAAAGCTTTGATCGATTGGGATCGTCCCCGAAATAATCATGTCTATCAACGTGGGATGTTGCTTTGACAGGATCCAAGAACTTTAATTATGAAATAGGTCGTTTCTTTTTCGTTTATTAAATTATAGATTGAGAACGCGGCATTCAATATTTCTTGCTACTCTAATCAATTTTCAGAAATGCTCCCGAATTTATCTTGTATGTAGACTGGATGTACTTTCATTTTGACTGTTTGTAAAAAGTATGTGGAAAGTTTTGGAGGTAAAACCTTTTTACTCGGTCTTCCATTATGATGATAAGGATAATTTTAAAATTTTTGTTCAACCACATAACACATCCCCAAAACAAAAGCTGTATTAATACCCCACACAGCGTTCATGGGCCCCTAATGCTAATTTGTAAATAAATAGCCGCTGAAAATGTCGCGCACGACAAATTTGTTGCTTGTTCACAACACAGATTGTTTGGATGTCCCATTTTTGTTTAATTTATCGCCCCTCCCCGGATGGGGAAGTTTTGAAACGCTAATTACCCCTAACATTAAAAGTACCTGAGATCTGATATAAGTTGTCCCGAAAGAACTCGCCTTTGATCTTCTGTTGAGGGAAGTTCTTAGTTTCTGCGAAGTCGTTATCTTAGAAATGATCGATGTTGCTCCTTGTTGAGGATTTAAACTTCATGTTTTCCAGCCGGCCGGGCTTGAAAACTGTAACTGATTATCTTAGTTGGGGAATCTTTCAATACTTCCTGCTCGCTAAAGATTTGTATAGAATTTGGAGGGATACATCAATTGAAAGAGCCTACATTTTGTCCCGCCTTCTTCGGGTCTTAGTTGAGTTGTATGTTTAGGGCTTAAAACATCGTAAAAATGGTTTGGAAGATTTTCTGTATACTAAACTCTCGGGCCACTAAGGACCTACCTCACTACGATCACACATCCATGACCTTTCAAAGATCACCGTTTTCTCAGAAACCACACTGGTGAAATATTCAGGTCAATCTGTAGTACCTCGAGACTAGTCACCAAACAGACTGGTTGAGTGCTCAGATCGATTACTGGAAAACTATTACAAGTCAGTAAGTCTGCAGGATGGCCTACATTGGGTGCCACTGGAATCTGGCACAAGCCCAGAATTTTGTAAGTACCTACATTACGTTACGTTATACCGTCATTATTGTGTACCGCTCCATACGAGGTTTTATGCTCTTATCTTTTTGCTGTTTTGTTTTCTTTCATCTTCCAAAATTTTACTGTCAAATGGTTTATATGACATGTATTCGTTGTGACACTACTATTTTGTGTAGTGAAAAATAAAAATATATTCGAAATTATCTTTGTTAGCCTTTGTAATATAATATTTTGGTAGACTATTACCCACTAATTCTATATTAATGGATTCTGTACCGACGTCCATTACCTAATATCGTAATTATTATCTACGTATCAAATCCGCAGTAATAACCTTCGGGAAATAAATTACTCTCGGCTGCTGACAGAAGAAATACGCCGATTAATACATCTCTCGCTGCGTCCCAAAATAAAAGTGTACGAAAACAGAGCTATTAAGTTAAAATTCGTCGGGAAAGCTCTCTCCATAGAGTCTTGGCATTCTCTACAATACTAACAATAAAAATGCACAACGACTCTCCTTCATAGAGACGTAACGCTTTGTTCTGTGCTCTCAGCCAGAAACCGGTATCTGGCATTTAGAGCAAGCACATTTCGCAAATATTTTTCTGGTAATGTGACGTTATATTTGGGACTATGATGTATGTGATCACTAATTTTCTATGCTGTTATTTGTACAGTTTTATTAATTTATCTTTATTTTCACCATATTTTTAAACTGCTTAATTCTCACGTGTACTTATCAAAAATTTATTATCATCGTTATTTTATAGACATACAAAAAATACATCTTCAAAGTTCCTTCCATTATTTCCAGTTACCAGGTTACCGTGTACAGCAGTAGCCGACAAGTGTTTTACAGCTGTCCGAGCGTCTCCTTTAATTAAACTCGCGCCGGTAATTAAACGCTTATATTTTAACCCCTCTGCTCGACAAGATTTTGACATATGACTTTACCGTTGATTCGGCGGGATATTTTGAATCGCGACATGGAAGTCAAAAATTTTTACTAACTTTCAACACATGAATTCTAAGTCCGTAATGCCTGATCAGAAGTATTTTAACTATAACTTTAGAGCTCACTTATTTGACAACAACGTGCAAAGGTCAAATGGGGCCAATTAATTCAGAAAAAGATAATAATTACGGTGTTTTTAAGTCTATCGAAAAGTTAGGCATTTCAAATTTGGTGAAAACTTACCAATAAGTAATCGCATCACTTTCTCAAACACAACACAAACGTCATATTTATAACATTTTCAATCCGTTGCAATACATTTCGTGCACTTATTTATGTTCAATAACTAAAAAATCAGCACATAAAATACACAATAAAAATGAACAATTTACAAGATCAGTCAAGTCACAGACAAGTAGAGTTTGAAATGGAGTATTTTTTTTTTTCAATCAGCGGTGTGCATTCGATACCTAAATCGGAAATTTATTATAAATAATCGAATACCAATTTTATATATACCTATTTTTTAATAGCAACTTATTTCAATTTTATTTATTAATTTTAAATTATAGGTTCAATTTGTTTTTGTTGTTAAGAAAAAAGATATTTAAGTTTTTAGCATTAAATTTTTATATGTATTATTTATTTTGGTGTTGCGTCATTCGTAATAATTTTTAACTTTAATTGAATTTTTATTACCTATTACGGAATTTTAATTTATTCTTATATTATTTCTCAACAATTCTAACATTTTTGTTTCGGCGGAGGGTATGCGGGTGTTCTGAAATATAATGCAATTTGTAACTACCAAAGGTATGTACTTATTTGATGATGAGAAACAATAATAATAATTGATTGATTTGCCCCGCAGGGCATCTGAGGCGGATGACGGGGAGTAGCGACCCCGCGGGGCTATATATCCGAGTGCTCCAGGGAGAGTATACTGTCCCCCATCTCCGGCTTGCCGGAGTGAAGCATGACGGGGGAGAGGTCTCCCGCCTCTTGGCTTGCCTTCACCGGCCGGTCAGAGTGGAGTCGCTAGAGTAGGGTTAGCAGCCCGTTCGGAGGGTAGGTGCCTCGTGGTAAGTGGCGAGTGGGCCGGTGATGCTGGACCCACAGGGAGCGCGTGATCTGCGTTTAAAGTCCGCCGAGGTATCCTCACCCTTCAGCCGCTCATGTACCTGTTGCCCTCTTGTTGCGATTTAGCGACTGATTCCCGGGGGCCCAGTAAGTGAGTTGGCGAGTCTCCACCTGCCATTTTTACGTGTATTTATTACATTGTTATCGGCAGGTGCCATAGTTCCCGTAGTTTCCCCATTCCTAGTCCACTAGCATCCCATCACAATAGCCCAAGTAGTTTTCATCCATAGTTAGCAATAGTTTAGCACAGAACCGGGCATTGTCCTTGGGTACATTTCTATAGTGTATACAGGGATAATCGTCGGTTTTGTGTCACCATTTCATTAAAGTTGTCTCAAAAGGGCTTCAGCGTGTTGGCTTCGGCCCCACGTTCGCCTTCCAAAAATCCGGGACTCTGTAGTCCCGTGGTCGGTTAGAGACATAATAATTGATTGATTTTAAAGTCACCAAATATTTTTAACCGAATCCCAAAAAGGAGGTGGTTCTCAATTTGGATGTTTGTTTTTGGTCGAAAGGGTATATTCCCCATATTTGTTATTAGGTCCAGGATCTGATGATGGAAACCTTGAGAAATCGAGGGCAGCTCTCGAAAATTGTAAGCATAGATAAGGTTATAACTTGACACTCAGATGTATATCTGATAACACTATGAGACAGTAAAGGTTTGGAGCTGACCTGATGATGGAGACCAGAGAAGGTCGAGGGAACTCGATAACCGTACTTCTCTCGTCTCCATCTCCTTCACTGTTGCAGAGGCCTCGTAAATACGAATAATATAAGCACAAACACGAGAAAGTTTAAATATTCAGTTGTCGAGTTCCCTCGACCTTCACTGGTCTCCATCATCAGGTCAGCTCAAAGCCTTCACTGTTGAATAGTGCTACCAGGCAAACACCTGAGTGATAAGATTTCAACCTATGTATTTCTGCAACTTTCGAAAGTCGCCCTCGATTTCTCAAGGTTCCATCATCAGATCCTGACCTAATGATAATGGGACCACCTCGGAAGTACACGCTATCAAACAAAAAAAGAATCATCAAAATCGATAAATAAATGGCTGAGTAATCGCGTAACAAACATACAAAAAAAAACGGTCGAATTGAGAACCTCCGCTTTTTGGGAAGTCGGTTAAAAATAAGTCGGCGGCGGCCATCTTTCCATCTTGGACCAGCTTTCGATGAACAGCGAACTATTTGCCCCTTCAAACAATAAAATCGTCATAAAATTTTGCGATAACTACACCTAACTACGGCTCTCGTCAAATAGCTTTGCCGCTCAGTTAAAAAGTTGGAAGTAACGAATCGCCATTAAGTTTGGCAGATCTACAGGAATCCTGCACATAAAACACCCGAAGAATAAGTCTTCATTTGCCGTCTTCAGAAACCCTAAAAACCGAAGATTTTTTTTATTCCGGCTACAACGTATTTTCTACCACTGATTTTCTAGCATTTTTTTCAAAATAAATTAAGTCATTTTACTTTTCCTAATTTATTTTCAGATTATGGTAAGTATACAAAAGTGCAATTTAGTAATATTATAATATCAAATAATATAAAATTATTAAATCGATTCTTTATTTTAACGAATCGGATCATTCGATGCAAAACTTCTATCACCGTCGCCATCTTGTCTATGCGTCTTCAAATTTAAAAAAACAACTAATGTAAACAAACATGGCGAGTTCGATCAGAATTCCCGGTAATTACGATTGGATTTTAAAAAGGTATATTTCTAACGGGATGCTAAATATGAAAGGTTTGAATGCGTAATAATAATTTAAATTTATTTAGTTATTTTATTTAGTACTCACAAATGTGGTTTGATTGGAAAGAAAATAAATATGAGCGTAAATAATTAGGAAAGTGTATGACTGATTCGCAGACCCCAATTGGGGTCTAAACCGAGCTTACGGTGACATTGATGTTCAGACCCCGATTGGGGTCCGCTACGGATTTGACGGTTAAACAATATTGAATCTTCAACGTTGCACCCTTACACTGAAGGTGAAACACGCCCATCGTCGGGAAAGTGGGCCTTAAATATCTTCTGTAATCACAGCCTAAGGACGGTAGGATATTAGTGGAGAAATATTTAGAAAATTGTCGACAGTATTTTGTGTGCTTTAGTTTTGCTTGTATCGAAACTGTAGATAAGCAGAATTAAAATAAGGTAGACACTTAAAAAGTCAAAATATAGAAGCACATTTTATCCTGCTAAATTTTATAATAAGCATAATAACTCAAACACAAAACTGCATAATAGAGTCATCAAATTAAAACGAGAACGACTAAATATAATTTTCGTCTTGAACAAAAAGTCCCGGAGCGCTATTATATAGTTTCGTTACGAACATGGACATAGTATTTTCAAATTTTCCGCGCCGCTGCTCTCCTAAAGTAATTTCTTTAAAAAGATTTTAGAAGCAATTTTGACAAAAGAATGCACTTAACCAGGGTATGTTGGAGTGACTCTTTAAAAGGCATTCGCTGAGATATCGACGCTTAAATTTTGCGGTTCAATTCATATGCGAACCTTTTAAATTACCTCTTTCCGTAAAAAATGGCGATAGTGATAATTTTCAGTGTGCCATAACCGGTAGCTCTTATAATAATGAAGAGTCTTACAGAAGAGATATTATATCAATTTTTGAGTCTTTTTTTCAATTCGTAGAGGATTTGTATAGAAATGAATGTAAGAATAGTTTCCAATAAGCTTCATGCACAATATTATGCACAAAGTGTAAGCAGAAACCAGTTATTACCAGTTTTCTGCGTCTGTCTTTTCTGCATTTTTCTTCATTCCTGTGCTGAATATTTAATTTTTCATAATGGTTGTGTTATAAAAATATAAGCCCAACCTCTTGCGATATTTTTTATTTGAGTTTGTTAAAGAATCTGTATTTAGTTTTAAATAGTGCAGTTTACGTATAAATTGCAAGTGCTGCCGCAATATAACATTTGAAAGAGAAATATTTATGAAAAAAGATGGAGCGCTTTCATTCCTCTGTGTTTGATAGCTAAATTTTCTTTTTCAAGTGAAGTGTGGATTTTAGAGGATTTGCCGGTCCGTACGTTTATTTTACGTGTATTGGCAATCTGTACCAGCTTTTGAAGAGAATATTTCAAAAATACTAGAAGCGACGGCAAGTTTCAAAGCTACCAATACGTAAGAGCAATCCGGAGCCGAATGATTTTACACTTCCCACCCGATACTTTTACTGCTTGATATAAAATGATATATTGCTGTTTCTGTAGGTACCTTGCAAGTAAATAAGTGCTTCTTATAAAATGCTGCTTACTGAACGAATATTGCCTTTTTTTTCATACCACACACACAAAGTCTATATATACCATGACACATACATACTCACCATGACACCATCACCGCACTTCCTTCACACTTCCTTCCAAAAATGTGTCGCGCTCATTAAAATCCGGATGATTTCCTCGTCAAACTGCTAAGCATTATTATTTAACAAGAAAACTTACTCAAGCGATTCGCCCCGCCGTTGTCAAAGCCTGCGAGGCTAATTTTTACACAATTACAGCGGAGCCGGGTAAACAATGTCAGTGCTGAAACACAGATTAACTGAAGTTTTCGTTTTAATAGTATTCATAATTATGGTCTTGATTATGAGCGTGATTTCAGAAGTTTTGGCTTTCTGTACATCTATTACAATTAGATGATCTAGTATTTTGGTATTCTGTAAAACTTCTTATGAGTACGATTAAGTTTTATAAAGAGTTATTTGCTCGGTTTCTTCAGGATTTGTTAATAATTTAGCATTATTTGGGATCCCTGAAATGCCACTTTATAACTTTGTACTAAACTACAGTTGGATCCTGCCGCACCAAGCTAAATACATTCATGTTCACGTATTTATTGATTGATCGAAAAACGTTATAGCAGTTCATAACTCACACAAAATATAGCGTCCTTGATAACGAAATCATATTAAAAATTCCTGATTTAGCATAAGCTATCAACCGTACAGCTTTATACAGGGCTATAAATAAACCCCCACTGCTGATCGCCTCGCACTAATATTTCGTTGGTAAGCCGCAAATAATAATTTGACGCTATTTTAGTCTCCGTATCGCGAGTGAACCAATTTGTAGCTCCCGAAATTGCGGCCTAAATTTATTTGTTGGGCCTACCAGCAGTACCAGCTATACCTACTACGATTGAGAAAATCTGGAATGTCTAAATGACCTTCAAAAGATGTCTAGAAGAATCCTCATGAAGGACCATGCAGAACTATAATTTTGACATCCCTGACATTAGATACTATTAAGTGATTACATTTGTGTAGATGTTTGAAAACTAAAGTCATAATTACTGTGATATTTTCATTTAAGTCACACATTTGGATGTTGTGTTTGATTCAACTCCCATTCAAATTATGAAACAGCCTCCGTAATTTCGAGCCAGGCTTCCAAAACTTACCGCAAAATATTTCCACCATATTACCAAAAACTACGGGCGATCAATATTTGTTCCAAATCCTTGTTTATATTTGGGCTATAATCCGCAAATAATTTGACACGGGGCGCTCGATACCCGGCATTAGCCGTATGGATGCAAATTGTCCTGTATCGTAAATATTTTCCTTCCAGCCGTCGGTATATAAATCTGGTTTAGCTGTTATATTGGCCGCATTGCATCTAAATGGAGTTTGTAGTGCAACACAGATAGTTCAGCTGTTCCAAATATTGATTTTAGCTTGTTTTGTGGACCGAGAATTGTATTAGTTTTCGACTTGGAATTATATTGAATATCGTTTTGAGAAGTTTGGTTTCTATTTAAATCATCAGTTTGGAATTTGACGAGTTTCTATACCTACTAGTTTGGTGTTATTATAAAAGGTTTGATATCAATTCTAAAGGATACATAAACTTTATTGCTGTGTCAGATATTATTTGAATAGGTGTGATAACCTTTACTACCGATTCCACCTGTGTTTAACCGTAGCAGTAGTAATATCCCAATATTAATTTCTTCATTGAGAATTTTGATTCTGAAAGTTATAAGATGATTGTTACCGCAAGATATTGGTAATCGATATTTACATGCTGAATATAAAAGTCTGAACACAGTCCCAGACCAGACTAGACCCAAACGAACCGATACAAAATACTATCTACGAATAAAATCCGAAGACAGTCTAAACAACAAGCATTAAGCTGTAACAAACGATCCTTGTAAACACTCCCGTTTCTGCATAAGTTTGGATTTGCAAACAATGTCGGATAAACTTGCCAACTTTATAATGCATTCGTCAACGTCTTAGTGCTTTGTGATAAAGTTGAATTTCCTTTAGCTTGGGTTCAAGTTTTAAGTTAGTTGTACAACTCGGTGCATTTACGAAGCTAGCTGCTGGCACTCGCTTACACTATTTGCATTGTTAATAGAGTCAACTGATTCAATATTATCGATGTGCCGGACCGTGAAAGGTTCGGTCGTGATGTTTTATAATGTCTGCTGGACGTCCGGGAATGTACTCCCCACTTTATTGAATTATTTATTCGCTTGATCTCCTTTGGGGATGTGAAATGGCTGGATGCGTATGGATATAGGGAATGAAATCTTTAAAAGTAATAGTGGTTTAGATAAAAAGAAATGCTTAGTTGCTGAAAACATTTAGTTTGTTTTCATTCAAGGTATTCTAGGTATAGCTGATTTATTAATACCACCAGATTACTATAATAATTACAATACTTCTATTCAAAACACATACAGGAACAAGTCATCTCGCTTTTCACTTCTATGAATGGATGTTTAAGCAACATTACAGGCTGCTTAATTAAGCACATTTATTACAGTTATTCAATGTTTGAGTAAAATTTCAATCAAGATCCCAATTAGGAAGGATCTTCAGTGAACTTCAAAATTGTACCATAGACAATGGATCGTTGAATCTCAGACAAAGTTAACGCTTGGAAGATGAAGGGCCAAATCAAGTACACGCTATGAAAAACTCAAATAATCCACCCTAAAGACACGTCAGTAATTCAATTCTCAGCAGAATGAGAGTACAAAAAAAAAACAAAAGCGAAATTTTTCCTCCTAAAATCAAATAGGGGAAGTCGTAAAAATTGAAATGTTTGCTCTTCACCTCTTGGAGCTGCTTGAGGAGGAACGTAAACAAAGAGAGGGAGGCTCGGAACGCGATTAAATTCTGTCTGAATCCGTATAAAACATACATGGCGAAGTTGTCCATACGTACACCATGGTAAACCCCTTTGCAACTCTCAAGTTTCCTGTGACAGGAACGTGTCTTGCGCTTAAATGACAAGTGTGTTTGTTCAACCCGTCATTTGTATACTTATGTAAGATGAAAGATGTAACGGCATTCAGATTTTTAGCGTTGGAATGTGTCATAGTAAAGGATTTGTCATAGAGGTTATTGTACGTAAATGGTTTTATATTTAAGGCTTAGCAACATAAATGATTACTGGGTGTTTCAACATGACAATAAATCAACATATGACCTGCCAGCTTCTGACATAACGACGAGTAATTTATTATGAATGTGAAAAAAACTTAAATCAGTTATTATATTATTTGTAACATTCAGTGTTATTTGCTCTGTCATTAGAATCCTCACCGCATTGAACAAACGTCCCACTTTCCCCACAAAAATATAACATTAATACGAATAAGTAATTCAATGGCTGATAATAAATTATAACGAGCGATTAATCACGATATTACCAGTTTTATTTACGGAAAAAGAGAATAAAATAACAGAGAATGATAATGAACAGGAGTTTTTGGACCATTTACTTATTTATGTGGGAATTTATAATGCGTATTTCGCGCCAAGATTCTTCACGTTCCGCTTTGTGTTCCGCGTTTTTGTCTGTGAATGACTTTTTACTGAGATTTTTCCTAGATCTGTTCGCTAGTTCTTTTTAAACGCCATCAAAAACAACATTATTTTTTTTCCAGTTCCGAATACAAAATCTGCAAACAAACAAACTATACACGGATTTGTTTCAAGTATTTCTATTTTTATTTGCAATAAGAGGCTTACGAGCTGGTTGAAAAAGGCTTTCGTCGGTGTTCAAAAGATTCGCTGGTCAGCAAGGTTGTTAGCTGGGCTAATTGCCAAGATATTTTTAAACTGGGAGTGTTTTAGCGTTCTTATCTTTGCTCACAAAGAACCTTCTCTGATATTTTATTGACTCATCAGAATCTGTTTTCTCTTGCGTTTTATGCTGAAAATTAAAATGTGAAAAACATAAAAGTCCGATCATTCAAATTACATTTAATCTGTTTGATGGTGTTCATTGGTTACCATCACTTTTTCACTAGGTTTATTACATACACATCAGCTCGACAAAAAAGCAAAAATATAAATCGCAATACAAAGTCGTTAACATCATCAACAACACACTCTCGAAAAAATCTTATGTATCACAGAATAAGTGAAAACACATAACATGAAAGACATATTTTCAGTTAGAGCCGCCGCTAAAACACAACACACATAAAACCTCCAATTCGCCAACCTATCCCAAAATTGGTTTACGACGCAAAAAACCGTTTCATACACCAACATTTTCCCACGAAACACGTACATATTGTACATAAACTAGATATACAATATATTTGCATCGAAAGGCATTACGAGCTTCAAGGCAGGGTTATTTCACGGCTCATAAAAATTTGATTTTGAAACCGAGCAGAGCGGAATCTGACACATTGTATGTATCATACAATATTGTGAGACGTGCTCACTGATATTTATGCTGGCACAACCTGAAATGTAATACTTTTTAAAATATTTTCTGTGGAACAAGATGGCGGTCGGATTAGGGTGTTGTGAATATAGGTGAATGGTTTAGTCAGCCTTAAATATGTAATGCGAAGTGCTATCGAACAAGTATCTACCTCTATTCGAAGCTGAATATATTATTATACTCTACTGAAAACACGTGAACTCCATCTGTTTTTGCTCGGATTAATAAATTCACTGACAATGGACGGAAATGAAGAAAGAAGAAAAGAAGAAAACTTATTTATTGACACAAACCATACATACACAAATTATGTAGGCTGTAGCCGGAGGATGCAAAGGAAACCAAATTGTTTCTTAAAATATAACTTTAATTAAGTAAAAATTACAAAAGTAGTGGATTAATGGTCGATGTTGTACCAAGAATGACATTCTTTACACGGGTTGAAATTAGAACAATTATAATGCTGAGTTCGCGCCTCGTGTACGGAAAGTTGTCGCGATGCACAAATGTTCCTCATTTACACCGTTAGGCCGTCTGTTACACCGTAGCGTAACACCTCCCCCCGAAGATCAGCAACTATTTCGAAATCTTGCGTGGAAGGGATGATGAAATATTGCTGTGGTCAACTATAATCTCGCTGGGGTTAGTCTTCCTGGATGGTTGGGTTTCAGCGCTCTCTCCAGAAAGTGGTAGGTTATGACTTTCTGAAGACTGGTTTCTCTGAGAACGTCGTAATCGCTGCTGACGATACACTAGTGCAATGATGAGTGCACCTGCACCGAATAGTATAGCGTAGACAGGAATCGTTGTATGGTAAAGGCTTGTATCGGTGACGTTGCTCAGTTCTACTGGAGTTTCGAGCATTATCTTCTTATTGACGGAGTGTAGATTTTCTAAGTCAATAGAGTTTAGTATAACTGGTGGCTCCCTCGACGCTGGTGGCTCATTGGATATAGGCAGTTGTATGATTTCCAGGGCAAATCCCTTGATGTGGTTGTTGGAATTTGCTATAGTGAAGTGTGGTGTCTTGATGAAGCAGTTATATGGGATGACAGCCAGATAGCTTCCTTCCAGAGTTTTGTAGATTTCCTGCTTGCAGAATATCTTCACCTTTGTGGGTTTTGGGAAATTCATAGTGTAATGCTTTTCATCTAGTTGTTCTACGGCGTCTTTCTTCAATATGACTCTGGTAAGTTTGCATGATTGGAGAAGTTCCTGGTGGAGAATCAGGTGCGGGATGCAGCTCGGTTCATCTGGTGTTTCGTATCTCGTCTTCGTTTCGCAGAGGTACAGGGAATTTACCTTCGGGCATTCAGCCTCCATGTACATAGAATCCTTTCCAGAAATCGCTATATAAGGTAAGGT
Organism: Helicoverpa zea; assembly: GCF_022581195.2. NCBI lineage: Eukaryota > Metazoa > Arthropoda > Insecta > Lepidoptera > Noctuidae > Helicoverpa > Helicoverpa zea. Next base: position 11,021,010 of record NC_061466.1, on the reverse strand, counting down.
AGGTAGAAGGATTTGATTATTTCTATTAGGAATGACGGATAATTTATAAAGGTTGTAAAGTTGAGGGAAGGCAATCGGCATCTTAAAGACTATAACTATTTGATTATCTCTATAGAAGTATCCTAGTTTCATAATATCGTAGTAGTCTCTTAATTCTAAGTCAAGAATTTCATCTTTCGAATATAAAATCCTTAATTTATCTAACATATTCCTAATTTCAGCTAAACTAACTACTGTATGTGGTGTGCTCGATGCACGTATAAAACCTAAGGTATATTCTAACTTATGAAGAGCTTCGACTAAGCTATCTATATTATCACTTAGAATAAGAAGGTGTTGGGCCATATGGGCGAAGTAAGTAAAATCGGAGTCCTTATTTTTTATCATAGAATTTAAAATATTGCCTATTTGTTCTTGATTTTTGGTAATATTGGTTAATAATTCTGAATTTTGTAACATCCAAGTTTTTGATAAACTCACGTGCTGTTTTAATTGAACTTCTAATTTCTGTTCATTTTCATGTAGCGTTTTTATGGCAGTATTGTACTTAATTGCGTCGGTTTGGTCTAAATTACCAGATATGCCTTTGATAATAGAACCTAGTCCATCTATAAGACCTCTTTTATTGCGGCTATGTTGAAACGTCTCTAATTGCGAATATATTTTAGATAGTTTAGTCGCGAGATAATTTATATGTGGTTCGAACAAAAATGAAGTTTTATTATTTAGTTTAGGACGAACTTCCGAAAGCTTTAAACTAATTGAATCAACTTGAAACTGAATTTTGTCTAGATTAACATAACTAAGAAAAGAGTGGTAGTGGGAGATTATTCGAGTAGTTCCTAAATTGAAGGGGAGTATACCAGGGCCGTTTCCTAACGAGTCAATCGTTACTTCTTGTCCTTGCGTCGTCTGGAGTAGTAGTACTAGGAAGAAGAGTAGCATCCTGTAACAATATGGGTTCTTTAGGGCTCCTCTTAATGCGAGACTTTGCAACAGCACCACGTTTCTTTTTGGTATATATATGTATAGGAAGATTAGCCAGTACCGTATCATGAGTAAAACGCGGAGCTAGTTTTTGTCTACTGGCCAGGGGATTACGAATGAATATTTGTTGGTCAGGGTGGTAGTCTTTTTCAGGTTCGCGGTTTTTATTTCTGTTTTCAGTTAATTCAATCCGGTGAGACTGTGAAGCTTCATTGATCATTTCATAAACTTGAGTTAGACGTTTCCTATGGTCCTCTAAGTATTGTTGTAATAGGTGTTCCGATAAATTGACATCAAGAGGATCGCGGGGATCAAAATGTCCTGTGATCAAATCTATGGGTCTACATTTTGTGAAACTGTGAATGGAACTGTTATAACCTAAAATTGCGTAGAGCATAAGATTCTCCACGGGTTCATTACGCTTTTCCAGTTTAAGGACTCTAAGGTGTTCGAGGATTGTAGAGTGAAACCGCTCTATCATTCCGTTATCGTTAGGGGTATGTGCAAGTATTTTATGATGCTGTATTTTGTGTAGGCGAACAAATTCTGAGAAAAGTGCATTAGTAAATTCTGGCCCTTGATCTGTAATGATAGTATATGGAATGCCATGATGGGTGCAGAATGTTAGAAGAGCTTGAACGACACTTATAGCTGTACCATCCCTGAGATGATATGCTTGCGCATATTTCGAGAAAGCATCAACTATGGTAAGGAATTTCTCATGTTCGGCTGTGAACAGATCGAGATGTACAATTTCAAAGGGCTTGGTTGGAGGGGGAACTATAGAGAATTCTTGCCTAACAGGATTTCGATCGTACTTTGCTTGTCCACACACATTGCATTCGTTAATAAATTTTGCGATACTTTCTTTCATCTTGGGCCAATAGTAACGATGCGATAAGGCAAGATAACATTCTGTTATACCGCGGTGGTTAGTTTTTCCTTGATGGTAATTACGAATAATTTCCTGTTGTTTTATATAGTCTTTAACGTTTTCGGTTTCTTTCTTTGTTAAGACCATGTTTAAAGCAGAACTACTAAAATTACTTTGAATAATTGGAATGATATGATACATAGCCAGAGGTGGATGAATAATTATTCCGGTTTTCACTTTGGGATTAACGTTTTCTTTAATAGCAGTAATAACATCACTTTCAAGATTAGACTCAGATACCTGTATAGTGGTTTTAACACGATTTTCAAATGGTTTAGTTACAGTGGGGCGTTTTTTAATGTCTCCTACGACTACTAAACATACTTGACGGTAGAATTTATTCAGGGGTTCATCAGATATTGGTATTTCTAATATGGGATCTTCAGTACTAGTATGAGCTGTTAGTGTAGTTGAACCAGTCAGAGAAGGTGGTTTCTCAGATGGATTAACTGCAATTGAACTAGCATCCTCGTGATTAATTTCGATACGGGACAGAGCATCCGCGTTGGTGTTGAATTTGCCCTGTTTGTAGATGATGGTGAAATTATACTCGCTTAGCTTTAACCTCCAGCGGGTGAGACGAGAATTTGGTTCCTTTAAGCTCATGACCCATTGCAATGGTTTGTGATCCGTCACAATTTTGAATTTTCTCCCAAAAAGATAGGGACGGAAGTATTTCGTCGCCCACACTATTGCTAACAATTCCTTTTCGATCGTGCTATAGTTAATTTCACTGCTATTTAATGTGCGTGATGCGTATGATATGGGTTTGTCGCTACCTATTTGTCCTTGGGATAGAACAGCACCAATGGCAAGATTAGAAGCGTCAGTCGTTAGTATGAATTCTTTGCTAAAGTCCGGATATTGTAGGATGGGATCATTAGTTAAAAGGGTTTTGCACTTTTCAAAACAGCTTTTATAATTTGGATCATCTGTATTAATCTTTGAACCTTTTTTGAGACACTGTGTCATTGGCTTTGTTATTCGGGCAAAGTCAGGAATAAATTTCCGATAGTAACCTAATAGACCTAAAAAGCGTTTAATTTCAGTAGCTGTTTTAGGTATTGGGAATTTTTGGATAGCTACGATTTTATCAGGGTTGGGTTTAATTCCATCTTTACTAATAATATGGCCCAAATAGGCTGTTTCTAATTTCAAAAATTCGGATTTGTCCATCTGAATTTTGAAATTTGATTCTCTGAGTCTCTGAAAGACCTTTTCTAAATTTACCATATGTTCCTGAAGGGACACGGAAAATACTATGATATCATCTAGATATACTAAGCATATAACATTTTGAAGGTCCCTTAAGACATTATCCATCACCCGTTGAAAGGTTGATGGTGAGTTTTTTAGACCCATTGGCATACGGAGAAACTCAAAATGCCCATGTTCAACTGTAAATGCGGTTTTATGGATATCGTCAGGATTCATTTCGACCTGATAGAATCCGCTGGCAAGGTCTAACGTAGTGAAATAATGACAGTTGCCTAACTTATCTAGTACGTCAGAAATGTTGGGTATAGGATAACGATCATCAATAGTTTTTTCATTTAATTTTCTAAAATCTACGACCAAGCGCCATTTGGTTTTTCCACTGGCGTCGGTTTTTTTGGGCACAACCCAGATGGGGGAACTCCAAGCAGATTGTGAAGGACGTATAATGTTCTGTTGTAACATTTTAGAGATCTGATCCTGAACTTCTTGCTTGTGTACAAAAGGGTATCGATAACTTTTGGTATAGATTGGTGCTTCATCCGTAGTTCTAATAGAATGTTTTATCTGATTTGTGAAAGATAGTGGTTCACCATCTATATAAAATACATCAGCGTATTTTGCACAAAGCGTTTCTAAGTTAGCCTTCTCCTCAGGATTTAAATGTTCTGTTCGTAATCGAGCTAACACTTCTTTAACACGGGAATTATGCTGTTCAGAACGTGAGCACTGAATGTTGAACATTTCTGCGCTAATCGGACGGTCCATTGAGAAGACTACATCATGACGTGATAAGTTAGTAACTTCTATTATACCTCTATTGTTTTTAACGTTTGTAACGCAATTGCCTATTAAGCAGTTTGAAATCCGTTGTTCAGGAATGAAAACTTCTCCGTCTTGAGAGTTTATAGGGACTTTAATTAACTTGGATGAATTAGCCGGTATTATATCCTCGTATAGGTTGCTATTGCGTGAATTATACATTAATAATGGATTACTAGAGTTCCGTGTAACTAGCAATTTATTTTTTAAATCTATTGTAGATTCTAATTTCTCTAATAAGTCATAGCCAATCAACCCGTCAAAATATTCATGGAACGCGTACACGAAAAGAGTGAGTTCACCCGGCTCATTAAATTCTTTAAAACACGGTATAGTAATGGAGTAGTCACTTCTAGTCGTAGCGTGAATATTAGTAACTTCAAAAGGGTCATAATTATATGGTATGTGCGAATAAAATTGTTGAGCAACGGCCGGACTAACGAATGACATATTTGCACCTGTATCAATTAATAATTTAAGCGGGGGATTTGAAATCTGAATATATGGTAACTGTCTCTGGGTATGTAAATTTATTTCTATTTTAACTTGTCTGATTTGGTATCTTTCGGAAAATCCTCATTATCAGAAGGCTGGGTGCAAGGGACTTCTTCTATGGTATAAGTATCTTCGGCTTGTGGTTGTTCGCAAACATATTCGTGAGAATTTTCGAAATACTCATAAGGGTAATAACTATCCGTATTATAAAAGTCGTCGTAGTAATCATACTGGACCTGGTCTGCAAAATCATTGCAATTTACTTCCCTTGTTTTAAAATAATTCGAAGGTGGTGGGTTCCCGGATCTCGACCAATCGTGGGTTGGACGAGGAGCGAATGGTTTTGCCACGTAGTGGCTAACACCACTCATCGGTTGCGGTACATTACTCCCGGAAGGCCTAGGGCCTGGCGTTCTAAAGACTTGGTTCTGCGGTCCATTATTAGGTGGAGGCGCACTGAACATCTGTTGAGTGCGTGAGGGACCACGATATTGAGGGGGTTGATTCCTCAAAAATGGTTGTTGCGTCTGGGGCATGAATAGTCGCGACGGTCCTGGTATATTAAAATTCCTAGGGGGCGGTAAAGTAAACGGGTGCGCTGAAGGCGGCGCCGTTTGCACAGGTGGCTTAAAACCATAAGAAAATCTAGGACTAACCTGATGCTGATACTGCAACTTCTTTTCAGGAGCCCGTTCATTGCGCTGCTGTAAATATAGCGTATTCATTTCATCATGTACATATTCAAGTGCTTTTTCAATTGTATCAGGCCGCATGCAACGAATGCGAGAACCTAACGGGTCACGTAAGCCACGTAAGAATGACTGTAGTGTGAGTTTTTTATAAAGAGTGCGTTTCGATTCAATAGTAGTGGCTACCGTTTCATGCAGACTGATATAAGTCATGATAGTACTGAAAAGATTTTGACATTGTTCATAAAACTCTTGGGGGGTTGCCGTACCCTGAGTTAAAAGGGCTAAGTCATTGTACAAGGACGTTTCGTCACGCTGATCGGCGAAATTATTTATTAAAGAACTTCTGATTCCTTCCCAGGAATCTGGTATCCCGTTCGTATTAATCAACCTCGCTGCCGACCCTACTACCTTATTTAAAATTCCATTTAATAATGCCAAATTAGTTAATTGATGACCTGGTTCGTTACTCATATACTGATTTACCAGTTGATCACATAATTTTATAAAACGAGTTAATACGTTCGAGTTACCGTCGAATTCCGGCACCAGTCGTAGGGCCTTGTAAATATGATCTACTGACTCAGCCATACTCGAAGCGTGAGAACTACTACTTTCGCACGGGTTTGCCTCTAAATTTCTGTTAGCGTCTAAAATATTAAACCTACTACTATTGCTATCTAACCTAGATAACCGAGATTGCCTTGGATGGAAAATCTTGGATAATTAAGGAAACACTTAAAGGAAAAAAAAAAAAAAATGGAAAGCGACTCTAGAACGATTCTAGTGTACTTACTTGCACAAAATGGTACCTCTACCGTATCGATGTCTGGATACTCCTCGTGGCTGCAGCTCTTCCAGATCCGGATACTCGTGCGGTGCTTGATAACCACCCGGGTGGCTCGCGAATTGGGGGCCTATTAGCGATCCTAGCAATTTACTCTCGCGAACCGGCCCGCGAGTATCCTACCGACTGCGCCAATTATGTAGGCTGTAGCCGGAGGATGCAAAGGAAACCAAATTGTTTCTTAAAATATAACTTTAATTAAGTAAAAATTACAAAAGTAGTGGATTAATGGTCGATGTTGTACCAAGAATGACATTCTTTACACGGGTTGAAATTAGAACAATTATAATGCTGAGTTCGCGCCTCGTGTACGGAAAGTTGTCGCGATGCACAAATGTTCCTCATTTACACCGTTAGGCCGTCTGTTACACCGTAGCGTAACACACATAGAAACAACAAAAAAAAACAAAATAAAAGAACAAAAGGTTGCGTCAAATAGGTCCAGTTCAGCATTATGCCAGACAGCTAGTGTCTGACGCTGGTTTTCAACTGGACCTATGCGGAGTTGCGGATGTCCATCGGTATGAACTGATTTATGCTCTATAGAAAAAAATAATAAAACTACTAAACTATGTACTATGTAAAAAAGAAAAAAAAAAAAAGAAACGTAAATCATAATCAGAAGGATTAGTCACAAAAATTAAATAAAAATAAAAAGTGGAGGTAAACGTAAATAAATTCATACCGTGACTAATCGCAATCCTGAGGAAGCATCGCTCAGTGACGATTTTATTTCACACAGATGAAATGTTACAGTGTGCACACATTCAAAGAGCCGTAACTGGTTGCAACCTCTGTTATCATTGCTCAGCGTGCCACCGATCATTGCCGACATATATTAATGAAGAACACAGACAAGCAATTATAAATTGTGAAATTGTGCAAAATCATAAAACAGTTTTTTTTTGTTAGTTGCCAGCAGTCCACATTGGGTGAGTATATTTTAGTTATGTTTTTTTCCTAATACTTGCATACAATTTGTTTTATTAAATATTGATTTTACATTTTAGGTACCTACCCTACGTTCTTGAGAGAAAAAAAAAAGTATATTTGGTAATAATAGCATTCAGGCGAAGGTACATAAGATGTTTGCAAGTGCAAAGTCTACTTCCCTGTACAGAAATGATCACCGTGCACCACGTACACGCCGTAGGGTGCACCTATTTCCAGAAGGCCATACCCACAAGGTACGTATCGCTGCTATACGCATAAAGCACATGTGCTGCAATTTTCAATATTGTGACGGGTATTTGTTACTTTCAGGCCTCCAGACATGGCGCACCCATAACGCATCATGGCCGGTGACCCGAGAGAGACCAGGAGTACTCAATTTAAGCTGTGAGAATACACTACCCACATTACATACACATTAGCCTCACGCATTGTCATAAAACTACAATAGTATGCTAAGTGGGCGATATAAATAAGATTTAAATCCATTTCTTATTGATATAATTTAAATAAGTTTTTTTCTTCTGAACTGTATTAAATGGGTCCAAAAATATGGATATGCATGCATCAAAAAAGGTTGGCAAGGAAATGAAAACATTTTTTTATTTTTGAACATTTCATCATAATTGCAAACATTTAACTGACGGCTGCTTTCAAACAAGGCACAAAAGCTATAAATCCAACAAATTTAATTCACGCAACAACGATACGAACAGTCGATATGTAAATATGGACGGCTCACAAAAACTGCTGAAATCATTTCCCTTTTTGAATATAAAACATTTTTGTTCGGCTAACCACTAATGTACAATCGTTTTGTATAGTTATTCTGTTGCAAATGGCATATATTGTCGAAATTATTGTGTCTCTCGATGAAGGATTTTATTTATGAAAATAAAGCCAGCTTTAGGGAAGCGTCCAACGTTTCAACATGCGCAAAACTTCTGGTATATTTTTATAAAAAAATATGGCCTTTAGTGTGGCAAAACGATAACAAATGTAGAGCAGAACCGATCAAATCTTAACACCAGTAGAAACAGATCCTCACAATGATAAACAAATCCGGATAACATTAGATCGGAACTAAGCCATACAAATCGATGCAAGCAAGCACAATGACTTGCACAAAGTAACACAGATAGCAGTAAGTGCTTCCAACCCTGGATGTGACCCAGAAACCCACTTGTTATTATCAGCCGATGGATCATACGCTGGCGGTATTCCCTCAAACCGTTGAACTTTGAACGCCACTAGTAAACCTAAAGGGAGTTGTTGGTAAACTTTGTAGAGTGACGTCACGACACAAGATGGACGACTGCCTGTTATACAGTGTGTTTCTTTTGAGAAGAATCTGAAGTTTACTTTTGTGGATTAACAGGGGCTCCTACCCAGTATTATTAAGTTAGAAAGATCTCTCAGATCCTTTGTAGCTTTGTTATTGATTCATGTGTACTCTGCAGATGTTTTCACGAACAAACAAATCTTCAATATTTATAATTTTGTGTAGGTATATGTTCCAATGCATATAAACTTCCAAGTACGAATACAAGATCAAGTCAAGTGACTTACCTTATCTCCGAACCCGACATCCATTACTAGTTACACTAAAGACTCTGGTCCACAACAAGAGGCTACATTCAGCTTACTCCACTAACTCATCTGGACACATCCTAATCTCGTTGACAAATGAACTGGACCAACGGAACAGCATTATCTTAGTACTGGAAGAAACGATACCTTACTCAACCCGCACAAACAAAAAACAACCTTGAGTTACAAAGAAGAGGGTGCAATTTCGCATGGTAGTGTTGATAGACCAAAATCTGCCATTATGTCGTATGAGCGTAGGGGGCGTTTAAGCGAGTCCCGAGGGAGTTAATCAACTGTTTACACTACAAGATAACTGGCGAGTAGATTGCTCATAAAAACCCTTCCGTAAGTTCTGATGTGTGACAGACGAAAAGTGATACCCGGACATTTTAATTACATATCTTCTCAATGTTGAACAATCTTGGCTGCTTATTAAAAAGCAGTATTTCGCCTTTATTTCTTTCGAAACGCTGTCGAAGCAAAAACATAAATAAATTATTGATAGCGGAATTGTACCAGTGTCTTGAAATTTTGAATTCAAATTAAATCTATTAAGGAGTAAAAACTTTGTGACTGTGTTCATACCGAATTGTATTTTAATTAATTTTCAGGGCACTGAAGGTTCTAAGAGTACTGAGAAACTCAATTATATTGGCTGAGGAAACCAATATAATTGAAGTAATTTCACACTACGATAATTACTTATGTGACCTTAACCTACTTTCCACAATTACTGTAATTCAACCATCTAATTATCTACACAATTCAGCTATACTAACCATAATCACAGTGCCGTCTAAACTAGTTCAAACCGGCGTGAACCGGTTCAGAATTACAATAGCAAAGTTTAAAATAAACTTGGCTTGGGCAGGAGTCGTGTTGTACGTCCCCGGCAGTCGGGCTGGCTTTGAAATATCACTCAACTTACCAACTAGCCAGGCCCGAGTTTTTTCCCTTACTTTTTATAACTGTCATAGTTCGAGCACTGACTTTGATCTTTGTATGGAGTGTTTTTGTTCGACACGAGCCGAGGGAGCGGTTTTATGAAGATTCTCAGAGTTTTAAAGGGTGTTGTGGAGTCTCGGGTTTCCTTAATAAATGGCTGAACGGTGAATGGAAAGCTACCCCTTTTTGTGTTAGTGTTTGGAAGTGATAGGATTTATAGGTGTCTATAAATAACTAGCTGTTGGTTTACTTTTAGACTTCTTTGTTCTCTGTGTGTAGTAAAAAATTGTCTTAGGTATATTGACTATTGAGCTGCATGGTCTTATAAGGCTCATAGGAACATAAATTATCCCTAGTCGATCGTCCAAATCATTGGTCCGTAGTTTTACATTCGGAAACATATTGAATGTTTAAACAAAAACCATCCCAAAGCCAATAATATCAGATATCGCAATTACTCTGTAATGAAACATACGCAGGTAATCTGTGAGCGCCCAAAGGTCGGGTTTGAACAAACTAATTATCAATCCGGGAAGCCGGCTCGCCAGGATAACTCCAACTAATTAATTTATAGCTATTAACAAATACGGGACCCGATAAATCCTCACAATTTGCAACATTTATTATTCCACATCCTGCTTCAGGAAAACTAATTTATTGTGAATATGTTTAAGGGACCTTTTCCCTTGATCTGGGTCCCGATAGAAGGATTAAACATGGAATGGATCGTGCTGATTATTTTGCCATGCACGTTAAGATAGCAGGAAGCTAACACTGTTATTTTGTTTCAAAGTGTGCCCATAAATACACCTTTCCTCTTTGCAGTCTTGTTCTTGCTGGATTCAATAAAAAAAATCTGTTTCATTTATATTAATACCCTTTTTTGTATTCAAGAATAAAGTTTAATATTGTACAGCAAATTCAAACTGTGTAAAAGCCATATAACGAAAAAGATATATCTAGAAGTTTTCGTGCGGTTACATAACAAAATCCAGCGGAGAAATAAATGGTGTAAACCTATAAGTTGATTTATTCAGTATCGCTTCAAATTTATAGAGGCCCAAACGTTCACTAAATATTTAGCAAGAATCTATCTTAAATAAGGATCTCTAGACAAAGGCCAAATAATGGCAGTCGTGGAGGTTGATCCAAAAAGTCTTCAATATTTTACGCAAAGGCCAGATGACCAATAAATTTGTTTGTTATAACGAGTTTCGATACGCTCGTAAATTTTAAACCACAGCTAAGTAACCAAATTTAATAATATAACATGTATATCTTATGCGCAGCGAGATCCCGCCAGGGTTGCTACGGAGAACCTTGTTTACTTGGAAACATTTTGTGAAGGAGTTAACATTTTCTTTCCTTATTACGGCTATTTGCCTCGGAGCTGAAAGTATGTTCATTAGCAATAACATAAACTTCTGGAGTACTTTAAATAATGTATTACAGCCACTTTATCTTTAAATCTCTAGATTAACGCGGTTCATTTTTTGATAATCTAGTTAACTCTTCTCAATGAATTACCATGGAAGTTGTACTAACATTTTGAGTTTCACCGAACTCATAATTATGTATTATCAAAAACACTCTCAATACAATTCTTTAGACATCTTTGTGAAGTCTTAAGTGAATCAAATCATTAGGTTCGCTTTTGTTTGCTGTTTCAGCCTCGACGTGTTCTTTGAATACCAATGAAGGCAGTTCTTGAGTCCTGAACGTGAGTCTTATCTGATTATAGTCGGAGAGCTGTTAACCCTATGTGACATGCAATTATGCACTACAGACATAATTTAATGCGCTAGATTGTTCATGCACTGTTGCTTCATTTTGCTTAACCGACGAACATGACATAACGGATATATTGAATAGCTATGTAATTATAATATGCAGCTATGAATTTAATTGTTCGTTCGTAGATTGGCATTGTTTGTGAAAGTAATTGTATTTAGGTACCTAATATTATATGTTTTAGAGGTTAATATTTTGTTGGTCCTCTTAACTAATTTTGGTGTGTATTAAGTTTTAATCCTTTTCTTTAAAATGCTAATCTTAAGCTAACTAGTTCTGCCAGCCCTGTTAGAGCGACGTCGTTAGGCACACCGGGCGCTACTAAATAAAGTCGGAGGATCAGCTACATTCTGTTGCTTCATATTGCTGCCAGCAACTTAACCTTTCCATCACATCCTACCACAGCCTTATTGTATGAACCGCAACGATGATTCATAAAGCTCATCAAAAGTTGCTAAGTGATTAAAATTTTTGGGGAACCTTGGCTCAAAAATTTACAGGTCCAAGAGCGAATTATCATGGCGTATCATGATATAGAATCCTTATATTTATAACTCGAAATTCACCAATATAATTCAATCACTCCATAATCGACCCTTCTCTCAAGAGTGACGTAATAATTATAGAAGCAGAACTATAAGGATCATAACTCTAGATAAAATGAGGTTTAATATCAATAGTTTTAGTCCTAGCAGCACTGGTCTCGTTAGCAACACCGGCTGCAGCTAAATAAACTCAGCTTGTAGCTTCATTTCACCGCACTCGGATAAGCGGTTTTTGAGACTGTCTGTACACCTGTTGATGTAATCAAATCCTTTAATATGAACTGGGATTAAGTTCATCTGCTTTGAAAGCTTTGGGGGATTAACCTAAAATATTTATCGTTTTCTGTTCTGGGAACGTAGGGTAATAGTTTGTGAGTATACATGTAGTTCGTAGTACATTGAAATATGAGGGTCAAGGGCTTTGTTTGAAAACCAATTTCATATTATGAACACAAAAGAGACAGATTTCAATAATATAAAAATGTGTGTAGGCGGTGAAGATTTTATCCTTAAAAATATACGAAAATTCTTTCCTTCGACCGAAGGCACTCAGGGTTGACAATCAGAACTGGCCACAAATGTTCTATTTACAGTTGTAGCAGCCGCTCTTAACGCGGGACATTCCTTAAATGGTTACGTAAGTGGCGTCATACTGACCCGAAACTTTCAATCGCGCCTTTATCAATATTATCTACAGCAGAACTCCGGCGAAATGAAAGAATCTGGTCTATTCACAAAAAAGGTCTCGGAATGGGAAAAGGAATTTCACGAAAGCGACCTTTCTTAGATGTTTATCTGCGCTGCCTTTAAGGGCTCCGACTGTACCGAGGCACTTTCACCACATTCTTGTTTACGACTGTTTGGGGATTTTACGACTCCATTGCGGGTTTCATTCGATATCGAGCTTCTAGTACTAGTAGGAAAAGAGCATTGGACAAAAAATGTGGTAGAATACATTTTGTTGACCTAACTTTTAGTAAAAGTCAAAGTATACAATTTAAAGATGAGCTCCAGAAACAAGATAAATCTATTGACGAAAATAGCTCTTAATTTTGAGTTTACATAAAAAATAAATACATTAATGTATAGTCCAATTCTCTTAATGTGTTCTTTTATCGTTTGGGTATTTTTGTTTTTGCACCATTTAGACGTCTGCGTTGCGGAAAAAAGGGACCAGAGACAAGTCAGTAATTCTTTGAGTAGATTTAGGAGCTAGTCTGTCATGATTTACTGATTCAGCGATAATTTCGTCTGGGATTTTCTAATATCTGCTTAGTATTTAAATAGACTTTTTACTTTAAGTGATTTTAAATGTAAGGTTCAATGTAACATGTGTCTAGTGATAACATACATAATGCATTTAGTTTATATTCACAACGTATCAACATCCTTACACAGACTGAAACTTCTATAGAAAATCCTTGACCGACCACAAAAAGTGAAATATGTATGAACACACAGATATATTACAATTATGGGGCTCTGATCCACGGAAAAGGAAATAAGGGACGTCATATCATTTTCCCCGACCCAGTACTGAGGTCCGTTTAGTCTAAATCATGACCCAAACATTCGTCCGAAACTCGCGATAAACTACATCTGCCAGGAAGGGGTTCAAACGAAATAATATTATACTTCTATATATCTACAGGCTGGTTGCCACTGCCCAAGTACCCTCCCCCTTCAACCCTATTGCCCTTCCGCCTAATTACAAATTAATGCTTGTTACTTTCTTTAATAAAGGGCTAAGAGAACCCTTAATTATATAAAAATGTTTCGCCGCTTCTTTCTTTAGCGAAAATTTGTACAAAACTTGTTAGAGAATAACTCCGATCAGTGATGTGAAAATGTCGACAGATTGTTTATCGATAAAACGTCTAACGATATTGTTGTTAGCGCCTAACAAAACAAGTTTGGCAGGTTTTGTTCCCCTAAAATCGTGACACGTGTTTAGAATTTTTGGGAGTTTTTTTAAGATCCTATTTAATAATTTTGAAAATTAAATGCGAAAGTTTCTTAGGATGTTATATCGAAATATAACATTGTAAGCAGTCGAAAGTGAGGTGAGTATTTCCTTCAAGAAGAAGACCTGTAACCGCTACCTTCAACTTAATGAAAGATTAGTTCCCAATAAAGTTAAAGTTAGATAAAGTTAGAACAGATTTTTCAAATTAATAATAAAACCAAACAATTATCTCCTAACTGTTACCTAATGTATTCATTAAGTACCAAATGTTTCAGTAAGAAAAAATATATAATACTTGGAAATCTTCAGAATAAAAACCCACGCGTCACTACATCAAGAGCAGAAACTCCTAAAAACTTAACTACGGTTAAAAACTCCTTTGTTTATTATAACTTGCCTATCCTCGGGCCTCTTTTCAAAGTTAATCATTTCAATGAAAGTCTCTCTTTTTGAATTTTTTTCGTAACACCCCGAAATAATGTTTGAAAGTCGAACGTGGAAATGTCAAGTCGGGATTGGATGTGAATTATTTTTGAATATCGATCTTTTCTTCTTACTTATAGCGTTTTCACACTAGCAGATTTTCCGTATGGTATGTGCGCTCGACGGGAAACAATCGACAACTACCGGTACCAACAAAATTTTTACATAGGCGAATTTTTGGTACATGGAATATGTAGCTACTACACGTTCGATTTTGCTCGCTAGTGTGAAAACTCTGTTACAAGTATCATAAAAATCGGATTAATTGTATGTTTGTGTTGCCATTTTCACTATGTAGGTCAGTAAATATATTGAGATTGCTTTTTTCTGTTTTTCCTTATAATCAAAGCTCGTTAGTATAATTTTGATGAGCCTATTTCCCGGACTGAATGGAATATTAATTCTATCGAAGTTGAACTTTGTAAAGTTCGTGATTGCTCGTAACGATGTTCTGCCGATCTATACGAGCAAACAATAGATGATTGATCACCGTAAGTGCATTGTATATATTTTCCTATAATTTATTATTTTCTAAGTTAAACTATAATCTTTTGTTAGGTTTTTGGAACATCCGTTACATATTCAGACATCTTAGCCTTATTCTCTCTACTAGATATTGTGCTGTAATATCTAGTTAGTAAGTCAGTGTGCATTTTATTGGAGAACTAGCTAGTAGTTAACCCTTGTCTTTCTACCCAGCAAATGATGCACCCCTTTCAGCAATATGTTTAAAAGCTTAACTAACAAAAAAGCTTCCTTCTACATAATAATGAATTGATTAACCTAAAATTGATTCTAATACAAATTCAATTTAGTACAACAAAAATAATCTAGGTCTAACCTCGAAAGTCTGTTAAAGAAAATGATCCATTAAAGCAGGTTTAGTTAACCGCCAATCTGTTCGTCACAGATAGTGCCGACAAAGGTCGGTGTTGATTGATGACTGTGGCGGACAATGCTTTGTAGTCGCCGCCATTTTCTTCACACGCGCCGAAAGTATCTCCATACCATTATAGTTCGGCCATTCAGAGAATGCGTTCCTGACACGTCGCGATTGAACTGACGACGTAACTTTGCAATGGCGTTGCAGTTACGATAAAAATATTTTTGCTGGTTGTTTACCGTTTTAACAATTGAGGAGCATTAAAACAACATTATTATATCAATAATCAATGAATGTTATTACGTCGTCAGTTCAATCGCGACGTGTCAGGAACGCATTCTCTGAATGGCCGAACTATAGTGTGTGATAAGCAATATTTCATATTATTATGTTGTAAGGGTTTTGTTTGGTTGTTTTTTTGTTGACTCAATTTTCCGGATATGAGGGTTTTAAGAATGTTTTAAGCATTTCTGATATTGTAAAGTAGCTTAATGAAATAGTAATAAACATGAGTGTAAACAAGAAAAATGTGTTCAATAACTTTACGCCTACACAATTTTTTACACATTTGGATGATATTTATTTTTACTACCCGTCTTGTGTTTTGTACTATTCTGTATGCCTACTTAAACTGATTTTTTATTGCTTGGTATAAGTTTTACCTATCATTAAACATCCACTGATATAAAAATCAGTCTCATCTAAAAACAATAAGTCATATGAACGGTATTGTTTGTATATAGGTACCTAGTATATACCCATATTTGTCTGTATAGATGCCATGGCTAGACCCACACTGCTCGTCATAGATAGTGGAGAAGCCACGATTGATTGATGGGAGACGCCACGGGGCAACGAAAGCTACGTTACCATACAACCATACGCACTCAAAAACCTGAATATACGAAAATATTCTAGAGTTCAATGTTCGGTTTGAAGATCAAAACAGATTGGAACAAAAAAATCTAACAGCCAGTTTCTTCATCAAAAGTTAAAGCCAAAGTAAAAGTCAAAGTAATGTCTAAAGTAAAAGTAACGGTCAAATTCAATTTTTCTATTAGTTTTGCTGTCACTTTAGCCTTGAAAAAACGTATTTGACCGTTACTTTTACTTTAGACATTACTTTAACTTTAACTTTGATGAAGAAACTGGCCGTTAGTGATTGTAAATTATTCAGCTGCATCTATCTTGTTTGGCATTGAAATCTTTTCAGAAGTAATTCGTTGAAAGATGAAGTTTTTATGCATTTTGAAATATTTAATTCACGATTCTAAAAGACTTTTTTCTAAGTATTATAAATGCGTGAATTAAGACTGCAGACATCAAATTGTTTTGACTGAAGATTGCTTACTAAGTTACTTACATTGTGCTGACTAAGTTTGATAATTATTTTAACATGGTGGTAAATTATTGTAATGCATCCGTTTCCACAATATTAACATTAATTTTGGCTAAAATTCGTACTTCGTGCAATATTATCAGCAATAATGATAATGTTGCCTCTACCAATAATGTTCGTATTATTTGCCTTCTGTGAATAACTAATATTTAGTTCTACATAACTAAGAGGCTGCTTTAGTTAGTATAATAGCTGGGTGGCTGATGTTTTCAAATTTATAATTGGGCTCTAAAATCCACCTCAGTGTTTTGGGGTTGAAAGTCTGGTCCCTGACACCGCACTCACTAATGACCTAACTTTATTGCGTATCACTAACGACAGTTAAAAATAACTCATTATTTCGCTTTTATTTATTTAAATTGGTATAAAGTTTCAAAGTTTAAACCAACACGTTATCAGCGTCAATTTATTCAATATTCTATGATATTTCCTTCGCAATATCATATGACGTAACAGATTCTCTGGAGAAACTATACCTCCATTTCCACTCCCCAAAACAGGAAAATTTAAGACACCACATAAATTCACGTCTGAAGCAAACTTGCAAATTCAGCCTCCATCCCATATCAAATCACTACACAATCAAGCATTGGTCCTTTCATCCGAAATTCTACATTGAGCATACATCCCAAGGCCCTCCCGACAATTAATCCGACCCTCAACAAAAAACCGTTGGAACACAATAGCGTTGTGTTCTCGGCTCACAAATGGCCAACAACCTCTTGCTATTATCCGCATAAATTGTTAGGGAATCATCTTTGTCCCGGGCCTTTGTTCGCCAGCTCTTCACCAGCGCTGGTCTTCATTAAGTTAATTATGTGCTGCCATTGTGTGGAGTGCGTATGACCTTCCCTGATACCGACCTGTGCGCTCGACGCTTCTAATAGCTGTTAATCTTAATTCTCCACATTATTTACTAACTACGGTTTTAATTCTGATAATGGGTATAGGAATATTGTATGACGAAGCCAAGCTTCTTCATGTAGGTATCAACCCATGAACTACATATACGGACAACATTTTCTTTTGGGAAACATGAACTAGGAACTACAGAAAGCTATAAAAAATAGTACAAAAAATATTTTAGTAACACAAATACAACCCGTGTACCAAATCCTCATAATCCAGGAACTTAATTTAAAACTGCATTGCTATTATCTACCAAAAAAGTCAAAAAAACCTTGAATGTGCAAACACGGTGAAATTGCACTCAAAGAAATTCCCGCTCGAAGCTCAGTCGACGTTATTCCCGTTTGAGGAAAATTCTTGTTTCCGTCGGAACTCTGCTTTACGGGGAATATTATTTTGTCAATAAATCATTTTTTTGGGCGAATGTAACATGGAGTTCTTGTTTTTTATTAAATTGGGACAATCACCTCGACGAAGTAACGGGGTCATGTCATACAGGTTGAAGGAATTCAGCAATGTTATGAAGATAACTTTGTGACGTCCTGCTGTTCAATCTATGTGATGTATTTTCCTGGGATCATTATATTCTGAATATGAGGTAAATTATTATACCGAGATTAGTCAATTTTCGTAACTGTGCGTGTACTTACAACGTTTATACGGATTTGGGTTACCGGGTCATTTGGCAAATGATTACTTCGTGGAACCGGAGGAAACATGACAGGTTTGAGTTAAGCGCGTTCAACCGATCTTAATACTCATTGCCGAGGAAGTTGTTATCCAACAAACATGATAAAACAAAACTCCATTGTCTGCGACTCAATCAAATTAATTCGTCACAAGTGGAATGCAAACTAATCAGAATATTAATGAGCAGGGCGGCGGCGCGTATTACATCGACGCATGAATATGCATGCGAGGCCGCAGCGCACGCCTACACTGCGTAATCTGCGTGTAAGTCGGCGAGAGTTTCGCTATTAGAGTTAAATCTCTTTCTGAATATCATTCGCGGCATATGGCGCTAATGAAATAATTCTGTCCTACACTTTAATGTGGATCAACTTTTGGGACAAAGATTAGCGATTTTCAAATTTTTTTCAGATAGGTATGACCTAATTAATTTTGTGATTTGTTTTTGTTTTGCTAATTGCTCTGTAGTAAACTAGGTAACGCAACGAGATTATCGAAAATCTCTAAATATAACAAAATCCTTCTACCAATTCTGAATTATTTTTAATACGTAAAAAATGATACAACGAAATATTTCAATAAGTTTTGATACCTAATTAAAAACATAACTGGGACATTTAATTACATACTTGCGAGAAAATAATTATAAAATCCAATATGAATAAATAAATGGAATAGTATAGTAAGTAAATTCAGTAAACATAATTTCAGTTAAAATTTGACAAATAAACCAGGTTGTTGACCTGGATCGAGTTGCTGACAGTTACAGAAAATTGTGTTTATTTGGCAAACCGACGGAAAAAATGTTTCCACAGAAATTCAAGAACGTTGAGCTTTCGATGATCAATAAAAATAATAATAGTGAAGTTATTTTCTATATTAATGGGAGAGCGACTGAAGTTTGCAAAAGCAATATTTCAAAAGAACAATATATGAATATTTTCCTGTTCGGACGATAAATAATATTGAAGCACCCAAATAACGCCAGTGTAATATAATTTCTTTTTGTTGAGCGGTTTTATACCCGCGGCGGTATGGTAGACAATTCTTTTCACGTTTCTATTTTAATTACAATAAATACAATAGTGATTGGCAACTCAAAGATTCTTGTGAGATGGATAACACAGAATTGTTTTCATCAATCAATTTGATTTTTATCAATATCACACGACGATACCTGTTTTCCTAGTATGTAAATGGACGATTAGAAAATCTACATTGTTTGAGTCATATTATATAGGTTAGTTATTAGAAGAAGAAGACGATAACAATAGTTTACTGTATATGAATCCTGATTCCGTTCTGTTACTGAGAATTACCTGATAGAAATACCAGTAATCCATTTCACTGATCTACTACTGCTTTTCTTGTAGCCCAAGGTACAATAAAACAATATAATAAATTCTAAGTAGGTGACGGGATATTCAAACAAAGGATTTATTATAACTACGAGTTTAGTCATGAGAATATGGACAGTTCGGTGCAAATAATTACAAAAGCTGTGGAAAAACATCTAAGTAGCAAGTAGATACAAGAATTTTGCGTTTTTATTCAAAAAAATGTAATGTAGGTTTGTTTAGTATTTCATATTCGTTGTGCACATATAATTGACCCTACCTCTATCGAATATCTCTATCGCTTTAAGGTTGGCTGTAAGAGAACCCAATTCTGGGTTAAGCTCGCCGTTGTACATAACTGTCTGTATCCCGTATGTATTTACTGTTTAGTGTGCAATAAAGAATAAGTAGGTTCTGTAGGTTCTGTAGGCTCTGTATGTATTATTTTACTTTATGTTAGTCATCTGTCACATCTACGTATTACTCTTTGTCCCGCTGTCTTAGAGTAAGCCGCAAAGACTCAAGTCATACGTAGCCTGGCATTTAGTTCCGACGGCGCAACTTCCACCAGTATAGACGCCAGGCTTTATGTCACTTCAGACGAGTATTAGTTTAAAGGCTTTTACCCACGGATTCTGACTTATTCTGAATATCTCGACATCATTATTGTGGAAGAGTGATTTCATTTTTGTGGTGTGTTTCAGAAGATTTTGAGATATCGTTTCCTTATGAAAGTAATCTTTGTCGTGTTGATTGTATTGTACTGCAACTCATCAATATCTTTACGATCACTACTGGGCTTACTAAATTTATAGATTTGTAGCTTACAACATCTTATGTCATAATTATTAATCGTTCTACGTATTACTTACAGATTACATAGAGATACATAATAGTAAGTACAACAGGCCAGTAGTTTAAGACTTCTATAATATGATATCATTAATTGACCGTGTATACGAGATTCTTGTAAACTTTACCCTGGGATAAGTCCTACAACAATAAAATTATGAGAAATGCGATTCATGGAACATGTGGTATATTTTCCAGCTGCGAGAATATGGATATATAACACCAGTTTCACGTGGTGCAACTACATACATATGAGTATTTTACACGAAGCTTTCAGAACAGAACTAGTAACACAATACTTGGAACTATTGTTAAACGTATACAAATAACGGTTACATACTGTGAGTATGTTTTTCTAGGAAGAAATAGGAAGAGGTGTAGGTCTGATATCAAAATCAACTTTGGTAAGCATAATTTTAACGAGTGACTACCAGTCTTAGTAAAGGGTATCGGGTTGCCCGACTAACTGGGATTGAATATGCATTCGCTTCATGTAAAAACTCTGGAACTCAGCTGCATCCAGTTAGACTGGAGATGACTCCATTAAAGTTGGGAAAAGGCTAGACAGATGATGATAAACTTAATTTTACAATGTCCGACCAAAACATGTGCTTTTCTTACTAGACTAAAAACTCATTACTATGTGCTTAGCAACGGAAATTTTCATAAATCCAAAACCTAGTTTCCCTTAAAATCCTAGGTACATCATGTAACGAGCACTAAGAAAATTAACCCTGGCCAAGTTGAAGTTTGCGCTGCATTTTATTAAGTTCATCTGCATTAAAATTTATTCAGCACGCCAGGGGTCGCCACTGGCGGTCTCTGGTAATTGCTAATGTCACTGTGATTTTATTAACGCCCTTATTGAAGCAGTTTGCATTTTTAACGCTTAAGCTATTGGTTTTACTGAAGCTACGGAACCTTTGGTGTTCCGTGGCTTTTTAAACTGATTAAGTACGGAGTTGATGGGAGAAATGTTACGAAGTATTTATGAGTAAGGAAATATTTTATGAGTATACTTGAAATGGGGTAGCCAATTTGATGTTATAATCATTGCTGCGATTAAGTTTATTTTGTTGAACATAAAATTATTGTTTTGTTTTACTGCCAAGAATGATCCATACTTAATTTAAGTTTTATTCTTAATGACTCACGAGAAAATTGGGGTTCATGTTTTTATGTAGAATTCAGATAATACGTCGTTTTTCCCTGCAAGAGTACCTACTATATTAATGACCATTTCATATTTCTTAAAATTAATAATTAAAAATACAATTTGTAGGTATATAAATACCAAACTAATAGTAACATTTCCGTCTGCAGGTTGATCAACATTGCAAAAGGTACCTAAATACTTAGTTTTATTTCTCAGCTCACTCAAGAATTAAGCAAAGCTGAACGCTCAAATAGTGCTGCAGTTAAGAGGTACGATTCAAACTTCCCTTGCAATACACTTGAGGACATATAATTTGGGCATCTTCATTATTTGAATATACTTATTTAGTTTATGAAAGAAACGTAAAAAAATGGCATCGGTATGTGTACATAACAGGTATGTATATACAATAGAACATGTCATGAATCTAAATTCTCAATAGCAAAGTTGTCATACCTGAACGCAGCTGTAAACCTATGTAGATAGGCCAACATATTAAAACACACATATTTGTAAAATGAAATAAAAAAATCGTTATGTCGTTTTGCGTTATTCCGAGTATTGCGAAAAACAAATTGAAATAAGCCCACAACAGTATTAACGTTTCAAAAAATTAGGCATTTGCACAATATTGAAAAAACATTATTTAGAACTTTTTTGTACACTAAAAAATATTAAAATCGTCCCATTAATTCTGAACGGAAGTGTAAGATATCTTTACGCTGCGAAAGCGTCACTAGATGCTTCCTAATTGCATTTCGCCGACTACCCTCTTCCAGATTACTTCTGTTGCAATTTACACGAGTGTACCAACTCAATAGGACCTCCCCTCCCCCCTCCGGCACTCCGTCGAACGGGCCTTCAAGAGGGCGCTTCATTTGTATGCCCGGCTCCAATTAGACTGGTCGCCCCCTTACAATCTTAACACGGTCCAATTTTAATTTTAAGGAATTGTTCCTCTCCTCTTAGAAATAAGTTTTTAAGTGTCGCAACAATAATTGGATTTATTCTATTAAGGCGGAAGACGTTGCAAAATCTAAATACGTTGACTTTTGAGACAATAAAGTTTAGGGAAATATCCAAAGTCCATTATCACAATCCTGCTTGTATATTTCCACCTCGAGAGGCAATAAGACAAATCATTTAATAGGAAATGTAAAGACCATGAAATCAACGAGGAAACTTTGTGACACTTCCATGTTACTATTTAAAAATGTATGTGCCTGGAAATTCCTTCACAATACATATACCATCGAGGGAAATAATCAGACTTGAAATAATGGCCTATCAAAATGGTTATCAATACAACATCTCTACCTCGATTTGGATTTAGAGTCCCATACACAATGAGTCGGTTCAAGGTGATTGGGGTCCAAACACACCATGTATATGCAAATCACCAGCGAGAGGATTTGATAGCGTTATTACCCTCCTCAACCCCAACTAAAAAGGTTTCAAGGCTTACGACCTCCTTGCAGACCTTCTAATATTCAATTGAGGTTGTTTACATTTAAATTAATGGACAATAAATGACCACTGATTTAGTCAGTACGTCTTTTAAGAAAGGTTTTGCCTATTGAACGAAAATTAATTACTAAAGAAAAATTTTGTCGTCATGGCTTTGGTAAATGTAGAACTTTAATAATCTAGAATGTTCTTGTCTTATATCTTATTTGGCTTGGAATAATAATTTTATTCAATTTGGAATAGTAATAACCGTCGTGACATTATTATGTTGGTTTGAGTGTCCTCCCGCGCGTGATCCTTCAGATGCTCTACAAACCTTACCTACTTTTTTAGAAGAAAACAAACTTCATGAGAAACTAATAATACTATGAGTTTTACAACAAACCTATTTACGATATTTTTATATATATTAAAAACAATTTATATTGGCATAAAATGTTAAATCGCTATCAAAATATCGTTAAACTGAATTATTAAGATCTCATTTGATGTTAAAGTAATTCAAATGAAATCACGTAATATTTATATCTAAGATTAAAGAGTTTGCTTTAGAAATAAGTGTACTTAGGTATTAATCGAATGTCAAACACAACTCATTATACTTATCCATCGCACCATCTGGAAACTCGATCCGATTTGCTCCGGCTTATCTCAGAGACCTTCCATTACTTTTGACAGAATATAAAACAAAGATTAACATAGCTTCTTGCAAGAACCGCACTTTAAAATGGACGAAAATCATTTTCTCTTTTCAGTAAATCAGCGCTAATCTTATCACGGCTTATGAAATTAACGTGACATGTGGCTTTAAAAGTGAAGGACCCAGGGAAATCAAATTACTCGATACGTTGTAAGTCTCCACGGCCAATTTCCCCTGGTCGAGACTCTAAAGTGGCAATACCAAGTAACGTAGAAGGGAAAAAAGTAAGAAACCTCTATATATTTTATTAAATTCCGAGCCAAAGTCCCCACAAAGAGATATTATAGAGAAAAAGAGTAATTTGATCAACCCGACCGCAAGTTGACACGAGATAGACGTTTCTTCAAAATTTGTTACAATGAATATTTTACAATGTAATTAGACGGAGCCACCGACAACCCAGAAACTGGGACATCGTTTTGTAAATAAAGGATATTGTGGTTTGTTCCCAAATAACAATAATAAGGAAAATACGCTTCAAAAGTAACCATCAGATATTCTAATTTTAGATTTACTCTCAAAGATTTGCATAATTGCTCCGGAAAGTTTGTTATGAAATTAATTACAGTACTTAATAAGTTCAGACATGTGTTTTAATTTAAGAAAATTAATCGTCCAAAATGTCGCTAAAATTACGCTTTATATTACAAAATATAAAGGCAATTGTATATAACGCGTGTAAACATTTATGTCCACCAATACTTCAGGAATCTCTTTAGATATCGCAAGAACCACTGTTAATCATTCATTAGATTTCATCAGTCATCTTCAAACTCAAGTTCTCGCGAAGCTACTATAACATAGTAATAAATGTTTAGCGAGAACTGTAATACACCTGCCTGAGCTTCTAATATCCTGTAATCTGCATCAGGTATCAAAACTTTATTGAATACCCAGTTATTTTTAGGTATACACTTTTAACAGACAAATTGTAACCACAAACTGTCCACAAGTACTTCGTATTGGGACAAATATCGTCAATAAGTTGGCTATGAGCGGTGACCCATTTTTATGCCAATAGCTGTCAGGCTCAGGAACGTCCCGCGTCACGGAAAAAATACAATCTGTTGTTACGCATATTGTCAGGGAAATATATTGGATTAGAGTAATCTTTATAATGCCCTTATATTATCTACTAATTTATAATTATCTTGATTCCTCTAACTGCCAAACTGCTAATTTAAGGTGAGCACAGTTAGGCTACTTATGTGTATCTAAATATGATTCACAATTACTGTAACGAATCGGGAAATTAATAAAACTAATACCAGTTATGTATATCAAAATTAGTCATAACTACACATAAAGTAACGTAGGCTTGGTCCTCATAGTATCAATTTCATAGACATTATCTGTAGAAGAGTAGTGGCTATCAATGTAACTTACTTAATATTAGCTAGTTCGTCAAAATATTAGGTAGGTAAATATCAATAAAACAGCTTGAAAATGGCACAAACCTTCAGCAAACATGATAGCAGCATGTCAAACGCAACAGAACGCGCTTGCAATCATATTTGTTCAGGCGTTAACGTATCGGTTTTCCCAAAATATTTCAATATCTATCAACTATGTACAAACCTTAGATTTTTTAATAAAACAAAATTGTCAATAACAGCGTTTTATTGAAACTACCAAGCTATAATAAAAATATATCTATCTTCGTATATAGAATATTTTTATTCTTATTTATGTTTTTTTCATTCTGTGCGTTTATTCTGATTTTGATTATTTATATATATATACTAGCTTTTGCCCGCGGCTTCGCTCCCGTCAACTGACTTCTCTACTTTACCCTATTTTTTCATAAGAACCTTCTCCTGACAATAACAAACACAACAAAAAAAGAATTAGCCAAATTGGTCCAGGCGTTGTTGAGTTATGCGCTTACCAACACATTTTGCGATTAATTTTTATATTATAGATTATAATATTCGACAGCAAACTTCTAGAACAATAAGATTCTATAAAAAAAAGTCACATAAACTCAAAAAAATCTTTACTTGACTTGACAGGTTTTACTTGATTTACTGGATTCAGAAAATGATTGAACATGCACCATTTCCCCGAAGTTCGTTGTCACCACTGTGATATCAAAGAGTGCGTTTGTGACACCCATGTGACATCACATGCATTCAAGCGAATAATATCCTTTGTAACATATTTGCAATTTCTCTATAAGTATTTTATAAGTATTACTTATAGAGATATACTATCTGGTGCAACAATTCAATTGTTTTAAATTCTATTGTTTTATTTTATGCATAGCAAAAAACGGTCATAGGAATTCCAATATGTATGTCACTGTAAAAATAGTTCGTCTTACTTTTAGAGAACAGCGTCATATTTTATATGAATTTAGAGTACAAACACATACAACGACTTTTCTTAAAATGCATAATATCTACATTATTTTCCTGAACCAATACCTGAGTCTTTTCAATTACGTATATTACAAATATTCTCACAAAATATTGAAATTCACCAATAGTTTTTATTGAATTTAGCATCAGCATCAGTGAGTGACCCATTTCAGTGTTGGCCAATATTTGTCATAGCCAGTGACGTCAGCGTGCCTCTGACACTCGCGTGTCGCGTCAAGCAACCGAGCGTGGCCAGTTGTGTCACAGAAAAATATATTGTAAGGGTTGTAATTATTTTGATAGGAATGTTTTATTTAATGAAAAATTAAGTGTGGTATATATCCAATTGTATGCACTTGAATAATCTGTTAAACTTCATAATCTTTACAGAAATTATTAATCCAAAATCTAGCACTTGCTTAAGAATTCGTAACAATACCTATCGCGTTTACCGGTTTCATTTTAATATATTATATAAAGGTTTTAGTTCACTTGTCGTCCAAAAATTGGGTCATCCTTAAATAATGTAGGAAGAACATCTAAAACCTTTATCATTTCTTCCACCATAAAAAACCTCTAAGCAGAACTGATTAAGTATGACACCAAAAGCTCTCTGGAAATGATTACCTCGACACGAAAAAATGGTAACTGCAATCTCGTTACTCTCT
The DNA here is from genome assembly GCF_022581195.2 of Helicoverpa zea. Taxonomy (NCBI): domain Eukaryota; kingdom Metazoa; phylum Arthropoda; class Insecta; order Lepidoptera; family Noctuidae; genus Helicoverpa; species Helicoverpa zea. The sequence goes on along the minus strand of NC_061466.1, from coordinate 10,994,329 downwards.
GTGGATTAAATTGATGCCATGAAGATTTTAACATGCAAATAATGTTATCAAACGACGTCTTATTGTATTAAAAGTACGCCTTTTATCCTCAGGGAGGTTTATCTTCTCTCTTGTATGTTTTACCGCAAGCACTGTAGATTTAGGGAGCATTAAAAATGTATGCTGTAATAATGTCGGACTAGAATACGGTAGTAATGTCGTTATGGATCCTAGTACTTTATGTGCGATCAATTATGTAGATTGGGATCGTTTATCGTAGGTCTTATTCATGATTCAGGCATCCCAAGCAATTATTTTGATGATAATTGAGCTACTTTATAATCTATCAGGCTAGTTCGAAAAACATAGACGACAAACGTTTTCTAGACCTCATCAAACCAACCTAAATTCTTTATTGAAAGTAATGTCAACTTAGAAAGTTTTAAAAACAACGATAACAACAATAGCATGAAGTAACACAGTAGATTAAAGTGTGAACTAAGAACATCTTCCTGATAGGAACTATTAGAAGGCACTTTGAGTGCAGCCGGGCTAAACTGCCGGGGCGATGCGTGGCGCGATTACCTCATGCATAATATTGATACTTCGGTTACTGGGAACTTTGTCGGTCGATACAGACTATGTAGATGCTAACCTATAGCAAATTACCTCTTATACGTTTGTAGAAACTTTGTAAGCGAAAAGAATATTTGTTGTTTGTGTGTTGTAGACAATTGAAATTCGAAGAATCTCATTTGTGATATTTGGAACTAGTGACAAAAGTTGGTTGAATTTTTCTTGTTATTTATGAACATAAAAGTCACCTTTTGTAGTTTTCGTCGGTATCGAAATCAAGGCCTTGATATTCCCTCTTGTATGTCAAAGACTGAACTCCTGGAACAAAAATAAAGTGGTTTCTGAATAAAAATAATTATGCAAATGCAAATAAACAGTAGATACATGACATTAGCCCTAGTTATACTTGTACAATGATCATCGGCAATGCATGGCACGCGATCTGCTCATGAATATTGATGACTGCTCAGGAGTCCGCTGTGTGGACATACAGCCAAACCACGGGATTAGACGAATGTAAACAGCAGCAATTCCATTCAATAATTACATTACAAGGTCCAATACTAGAGACAAATTGAATACTTGGATAAAGAATATCCTTCCTGCCCTATGCAACCTTTTTCCAGAGATCTTAAAGACCGATCTAAAATATCTCGTCTAGAATTCATCTAGTATGCCCGGTACTATAAAAATTCCTACACCTCTTTTGGACGTGGTAAACAACGGCATTCAGAAAATACTAACCATAGATTACAATAACAATAATCATGTCATGATGGTGCCCATATGTGCTACAAACTTACTGGAAAAAGCTAGAAATAAAACCAGTAAAATATTGTCAGTCCATTGCTTCTGAACGTAATAGCCAAGTCGTACTAACTTTCCAAAGTTTTACTCCCTTGAAAACTTGCAAAGTTTCACAATAAATTCATATCGTGAGCAAATTGTGAAGGTGCTCCATCGGTGCCGCATATTTCATGGTGCTGGTGCTTCCGTCATCCGCGCTGTAATTGACAGGCCCACCTGACACCCGACTAAGTGATTTTTTATTTATTCATCGGATGAACGCCTTTATAGGCTAATAGATGAACTTTCTTGAGAAAAGTGCTGAAAGATTGATAGCGTGTGTGATAATGATGAGAGGCGAGAGATTAATGAGCCGCCTGATCAGGTGCCAGAGATATGAGCGGTCGTTATGTGTGAACGTGCTTCAAATTGGAAAAAGATAACTTATAAAAAGAGGCATACGTTGTTGCTATGTATTCATTTCAGTATCATCAGCTTATAAATATTTTTGGATTTTGAATGCTGAAGTGAAAATTCCCCGAACTGTATAACACAGAGCTCATATAATTAATTAGGATGACGCTAATGACACTCTTAGGCAAACCGAAGGTGTCGTTTTCATTTACGAGTCCCAGTAAATAAGCCCATAATACTTAACAATTTACGAAGCACTAAACAATTAATATGCCTCCGAGACACGTCTGGTATCAACTTGTAGTCGAAACTAAAGCCACACATTAAACGCCCATAATTTTAGTTGGTTGTAATTTACAAATGGACTCGTAAAACTAGTGGCTTGTAACCAATCAAATAGACAAGCGACGTTGCATTAACTCATACCACAGATAAGTAATAAATGGAGTGATCGGTGTCAAAGGGAGCTCAAATGAATAATCGTTGTTAATTCATTCGTAATTTGAACATTAAACTTGATTGCAAAACCCACATCATATGTAAGTATTAATACTACAAAAGTAATAATTATTTTCATAGTGGGTTTTGACGTTGTTTCAACTACAAAATGGTTCTATTTATAATATTTTTCGTTCTTTGTTATCCTGATAACAGAAAGTGGAGTGCAAACCAGAGAAAAAATAAATGGAACATAGTCTCCCAAAGGACTAAATGTTGGATGATATCACACCGCAATATCATGAATTTAAGATGGAGGAAACTATGAATACTCCTCCCTATACTTGATAAGTGTAAGTCTTATGCGTACTTCATTTATAATTTACTCTGTGAATCCGACCTATCAAAATTTTACGAGCCCGACTCTGAGGAGACGGGAGAGTTAGAAGTTTCTTCCATCCTTGCGGCTTAATCCTGGCTTAAAATTAGGGAGCTATTCCGCGAATGCATTGGACCTATTAGACCAATGTTTTGTGGCGTCTTTGCAAAAACAAACGGCAATGAAAACTAAGGTTTGAGTTTAATGTGAGATGTTAACTACAAGATATACATGAATGCTTGGTTGAAAAGCTGTAGCTAGCTTTATTCAAAGCATATAGCATTGACAAAGTTTTTCCTAAGAGCTGATAAGATATGTTTAAGGGTAAAGAAATAACTTCAAACTTTAACTGAATCAAACCGCAAAGGATTCCGCATCACTCTGTGTTATTAAACAGGTATTTTATTTACCCCTGAGACGACAGTTACAAAGCCGTATGTGGTTGATGTGGAGCCCTTATTTGGCTGGAACAGGCGAACATTTCGGGTTATTATGCGACGTCGGCGGGCGTCGGGCGTCGCGTGACAGAGTGACGTATAGCTGACATAGCCAGACGTGATCTATGGACGAATAAGTAGTGCACGCGGCCGCGCTTGGACCAAACCCAGATATTTTTGAGCTAGTTAGATGTTAGGTTTCTGTTAGACTCAAATACTGGAAATTATGATATGTTGTTTCATTTGAGATGAAAATCTATTTATAATTGACACGTGTTGTGCTTAATACGACCTCCCACGAATTACTTATCCTTGGAAATCATTAGTTCGCTTCGATGAGGATGTTGTGTCGGTATTGTAATCAAGCTGTTTTCCGGGATGGGCTCATTCGCTCTGTTTTGCTAGTTATGTTAATCTCACGTAATAGGGTGCAGACCTGTATCCAGAACCTCAAATTTGAGTTCTTAGTGTTTTTTTCTGTTAGAACAAAATTTTTTCTTCACCTGGAAATCAGCCATTCAGAACCTGCTGTTGTATCGAAAACATGGTGCAACATTCGGTGTTGGCTTCGAACAAAAACATAAAGGTCCATAAATCCTAAAAACTACACTGTTGTGCAGTGTAAACCATTGCATTTCCATGGGCAATAAAAAACTGCAATCACATTTCAAGTGCCATCCACAAAAATCCGAATCGATTTGTTCATAGTGATACCACTGAGAGCATTCGCTTTGTACTAGTGAGGCAGAGGAAATATAATACCTGTGACGTCATTGTGGATGCTGGTAGCATGCTAACAGGCCGACAAGTTAAAAGTATCAGTATTCTCGGGGATAGGGGTCGGTGGCGCGTGTGACGTGATCAATATTCACGTGCCGTCAGGCTGACGGGCCGTCACGCCGCCGCGTCACGCTGACGTGAGAGCGTGATTAATGGACCAGTGTCACAGCAGGTGCATTTTGCTGTCGGTACATAATAACGTCATCAATGTATTGGTCTTTAAGTCTTTATGGGTTGCTGATGGAACATGCTGGAAATAATCGGGAGCATTTGTCTTTTTAATATCGTGATGGTGTGAACATTTTTGGTGATTAACTCTTTGGACTCCACATCAGTCACCTGTGACCCAGATTTTTGCATTCTGTATTCAATTCAGCAAATGTTGCAGTTACTGCGTTCCCTGTACAGCTTACTTTAATGCACATTTTTGTCTTAAACAAGACAGGTACCTCAGCATCAGTTCAAGGTAGATTCCTAAATATTACATGAGGCCACGTGGAGGTACTTGCATGTAGGTATATCGGTGGCCGATCGTGTATCAATATTCAAGCGATTCGTGCTCCCGTGGGCGTTATGAGATCGAAGCTGCTCCAATACGGTGGGCTACCAGTGCGTAGGTTTAAAGGTTTGCCAATGAACCTGTGATTGCGTAAAAGGTGAATACCAAAAATAATCAGTCAACAGGTTTGTAGGTTGACATAGTGAACTGAATACGCAATATATGATGCTATTTTAGTACATCCAAAAGCCAGTCTAAGTTTTTGAAAACCCTTTGATGTAGATATTCTAAAAGCATTTTGAAAGCGATTAAATCCCTATACGTAAAATAAACTCTCATATACTATGTTAGATAAAGAATTCAGGCATCCCGCCGTGATGCAGCGGGAAGAGGTCATTAACCCTTATATCATAAGGGTGACAGCTTGGGTGAAAGACAGGGTCTTAAGGTCAGAAGTGATAGCACGTTTGATCTCGTAAACTTGCCAGAGTAACATGTTAGAAGTTTCTAAATAAATGTTTACTTTAATATAAATTAAGTTACACATTTACGTACTTCGTAAATAGCTCTCGTAATCTCCACAAATAGCATCTAATTACACACAGTACTTAGGTCGGTTCAACAGCGATCTCGTTCATTAAAATAAGTATGTATTTATTAATAAAACCTGCTAATATTCTCGTATGTATCTAATTAATAAAATTCTTCTAAATCGGTTAACTCCGGGAGCCTTCGCTCGTTTCATTTTAATTATTTTCTCCTTACAAATCGACACATCCTACGTATAAGTCCGTATCGGGTAGATACGTAGTTATACGACTATATCATTTTCGTAATATACGTATCCGAATCTATAAATTTGCAAATTTTTTTTTTTCAAAAGTTTGTCTCCGACCGATTTATGCGAGGCGTATAACTCAATAACTGCAAAATAGGAAAAAGAAGTCCAACGTAAAAGTACCTATCCGTCACTTACGCACTATTACGCGGCAACGGAGAAATGTCTACCACGCGCATATGACAGTTGCTTAGTTGTACGCGGGAACTTTTCCGCCTAAGAAAGCCGTATGTGGCTAGTTACGGAGTTTTACACCGAAAATCAAATTAGGAGTTCAACTCGTATCTGCCACTTTCGTAGTTATTTGAAGAAAAATATTTTGTCGTATCTATGCTTTGTTACTAGTCACATTACAAAAACTATTTATAGACGTGGTTAAATTGAAAATAAGAGTACCTGAATAGAGTACCTATGTTATGGGTGTTAATATTGTTAGTCTTATAAAATTTACTACCTTGTTTTGTTGCTTTGTGGGTGGCTATGTAATTATTATTGTAATACAGGTGTCTCAAAAACTTTACTAAAAAACCTTTCCGTTTTAAGAGTGCTTAGTGGGTAAAGGAGATGGCTAAGTTTTCATAGTAAAACCCAGAATCAACAGCAATGAAATACTTACCAATGGGTTAATTATTATAGTATTATCTTTATCATATTATCACAAAAATAGGTTATGTTGAATTTATTTTGATTTTAAAGATTATGTACATCAAGGAACATAAAAAACCAACGAACACTAACATTATACAAGCCAATAGAAATATCCCTATAGTCACAGAGTTTGCATGGTGATTAATAGGTCTTGAGTTTGATCCCTACCCATTGCACTATTGACATGAACCCCTCGAGATATGATTAAGCACCGACCTTATCTGCTAGTTCTAAACCTCCAATTTTGTATAGTGCTAGTAGACATATACCTAAGTGTCAAGTTTTTACGCTATGACGCCTATAACTTTCTTAAGTTGCCATCGATCAGGGTTTCCATCATTAGATCCTGAACTGATGACTATGGGACCACCTGGGAACCCTATCCAACAAAAAAATAATTTTGCAAATCGCAAACTTCTAATGAACAGCTGAAATGAAACTGTAAAGGTAAACTTCTTCGTGGCCTAAATTCTTCATAAAAAACCGTTATAAAAAGAGAACCCCATGGTTCTTAGATGATATGAAATACTTTGTTTAATCCACACATTATACTGAATCCAATCATACATACGAAGTTTCTGTCGACTCTGGGTGTTATTTTAGCCATCTCCTTTCAGTCACCAACGCAAAGATGAGCATATTTCACTTTGGAAATTAAAAATTCCGCGAAAATCCCAGCTTTAGCATTTATGTTACTGTATACTGATACCAAATAGTTTACTGATTACCTGATTATTTCGTTAAGTAAGCCAAGCCAAAAAATATTTTGATATTTACTGATAATCATAGACAGAGTGTGGTATCGTCAAGTCGTAGTGGCCTAGTGGGTAAAGAGCCAACCTCTCAAGTATGAACGCGTGGGTTCGATTCTAGGTCAGGCAAGTACCAATGCCACTTTCTAAGTTTGTATGTACTTTCTAACTATATCTTAGACACCAATGACTGTGTTTCGGATGGCACGTTAAACTGTAGGTCCCAGCTGTCATTTAACGTCCTTGGCAGTCGTTACGGGTAGTCAGAAGCCGGTAAGTCGGACACCATTCTAACCATAACCAAGGGGTATTGAATTGCCCGGGTAACTGGGTTGAGGAGGTCAGATAGGCAGTCGTTCCTTGTAAAACACTGGTACTCAGCTGAATCCGGTTAGACTGGAAGCCAACCCCAACATAGTTGGGAAAAGGCTCGGGAGATGATGAGATGAATAGACAGAGTGTGGTGTAATGTAGACTGAAGAGCATTAGCTTTAAGCATCTTTTCTATCTTAAAGTCTAAGTCAGTTTTTTTTTTTATGGAGTATTGCTATTTTTTGAATGCTGACTATTAAAAATGAATAATCTTTTTATAATATTATAAATGAATAAGCTTTTTGAAAGTTGACTTATAAATGAATAAGCTCCTGTCAGGGTTTTTGTACTGGTAGGTATGTTATTTCAGTTACACCCTGTATATTTCATGTGTGCCCACTACTTTGTAATAGGTTATGGCTGAAGAAAAAATTAAGTGCCTTATTCTTAATGTGCCTTTCTAATTGTTTTGATACAACTATTAATAAATAATAATTCCTTTATGAAATGACAATGTTTTATTTGTAGTTACCTGCCAATATTCCCAAACAATTTTGTATGTAAAACTACGTAAGTGATAAGTATATACTGATTTCGGCACTTATACATTAACCATGTAAAAAGATGAAACTGGTATATACGCTTAAACAAAGAACAGCAACTTCTTTTGTAAAACATCGTATCTGCCACTTACAAAAAATCACTTGACTAAAACATGTTGTATAAGTCCGTAACTACCAGTTACGTAAATGGTTACTTATTGTATATAGTAATAGTCGTCAGTGCTTGACAACAACTGATTTATTCATATAAAAACTCATTACACAACAACTCCCCTTTTAAGAACATAACACACATACACTTCCCCCCTTAAATAACATAAATCTTTAAATAACATAAATCTTAAAATAACATAAATCTTAAAATTCTCAGGGAACAAAAACCTAACACAATTAATTGAAAGAAAATTAAAATGAAACAAGACTCTAAAATAAAGATTCAATACTAGTAAATAGTTTAGCTTTTGCCCTAGTCAATGGACCAGGCGGGATTCCGCTCGAGGTTACTGAAGGACCTGCTGCATCTTTCTCATTAGGTTGAATACCTCTTTCCTGATCAGAGGAAGCAGGTGCCACATCGATTGCCACCGGGATTGGCTCACATTTTATCAAATGTCGTCGGTTGCGCCTTACTTTATTGCCACAGCTTGTCTCAACAAAATAAGAACGAGGAAATCCCGCTTGCCCTATAACTTTACATCTTGTTCTTTTATTTTTCCCATTTAAACAAATAGCTTCGTCTCCACATTTTAGTTCCGGAAGAACTTTAGTGTTTCTATCGAACCACCTTTTAGAAATAATTTGCTTCTGCAACATTGTTTCATGTTCCTCAACTACTTTTGGTTTTAACATATTAACACTAACTGGTAACTTACATCTTAACTGACGGCTCATTAGTAACTGTGATGGGGAACTAAGACCATCTCTTGGAGTATTCCTATAATTAAGTAAGGCCAGCTGAAAGTCACTGTTATCTCTTAAACATTTAATCAGCATTGACTTGACAGTCTGAACTGCGCGCTCACTTTTCCCATTTGATTGGGGATAGTTAGGAGATGATGTTATGTGAGTAAACCCCCACTCCCCTGCAAATCGTCTAAACTCGCGACTGCAGTACTGTGTGCCATTATCTGTGACAAGTAGTTCAGGAATGCCATGCCTCGCAAATATTTGCTTAATTTCTTTTATAATGCTTGCCGACGTTATATTCGGTAACTCACAAACTTCCACATAGCTAGAATAATAATCCACAATCAAAAGAAAATACTTTCTCTTCCATTCAAAAATATCAGATGCAACTTTATTCCACGGAATCGATGGAATCTCCACAGGTAATAATGGTTCCTTGGCAGGCGAATTTAAACATTCCTGGCATATAGAACAACGTTTAACAAATAACTCAATGTCACGAGAAATGTTTGGCCAAAATATTGCTTGGCGCGCTCGGCGCTTACAGCGGTCTATACCCTGGTGGCCCTCATGAACGACCCGTAACATTTCACCCCGTAAAGAAGAAGGTATTAAAATTATATTGTTTTTAAACACCACACCATCAACTTCATACAATTCATCTTTCATAGACCAAAAGGGCTTAACAACATCCTCTACTTTACATTTGTGCTCCGGCCAACCCGAGTTAATGCACTTGATAAGCTCGCTTATTTCTCTATCATCGCGAGATGCCTTTTTTATTTCACATAGTTTATTGCATGAAATAGGAATGTTATTAACAATCATCGCTACCTGATACATTATATTTTTACTCATTATATTATCCTCATATAAATCAGGCAACGGTGCACGCGACAGTGTATCGGGAATAAACATGTACTTTCCCGGTTTATAGCTCACAATTAAATCATACCCTTGTATTCTTAACATCATTCTTTGTAAGCGTGCTGGAACGGACATCAACGGCTTTTTAAAAATACTCTCCAATGGCTTATGATCGGATTCAACAACAACACGTTTCTTCCCAAAAATATATTGATGGAACCTCTCACATGCAAACACAATGGCAAGGAGCTCCTTCTCAACCTGCGCGTACCGGCGCTGCGTGTCGGTGAGCGTGCGTGACGCGAACTCGACGGGGCGGCCCGCCTGCATGAGCACTGCGCCCAGCGCGTGCGCGCTCGCGTCCACCGACACCAGCACCGGCGCGCTCACGTCGTACAGCGCCAGCACCGGCGCGCTGCTCACCGCTCGACACAAACTCTGAAATGCACTGCGCTCAGCGCACTCCCACAACCACTCCGTGTCTTTACGAAGGAGGTTAGTTAGTGGTAATGCCAATTCAGAATATTTTGGTATAAACTTAGACAAGTAATTGACGGCACCCAAAAACCGTTCTAAACTTTTTCTGTCCGTAGGCTCTGGCATTTCCGTTATAGCTTTTACTTTATTGGAATCCGGCCTCATGCCGTTCCGATCAAATATATGCCCTAAATATGTTACCTCCCGAACTCCTATCTTACACTTAGCTTTATTAAATTTTAAATTTATCTCACGAGCCCTATTTAATAAAGCATCAAGTCTTCTGTCGTGCTCCTCTTTATCTTTTCCCCAGACTATAATATCATCAATAAAACTGTCAACGCCCTCCAAATCTTCTAGAAGCTGGCGTATCTTACCATGAAACACTTCCGAAGCGCAATTTATTCCGAATGGTAAGCGTAAGAACTGGTACCTCCCGAATGGGCTGATAAACGTGCATAAGTCAGCACTCTCCTGATCAAGCTGCACCGCCCAGAAACCGGAGTTAGCGTCCAGCACGGAGAAGTGCGTGGCGCCGTGCAGGCGTGCCGCCAGCTCGGTCACGGTGGGCAGCTGAAAGTGTGCGCGCCGAACTGCGCGATTCAGCTCCCGCGGGTCTAGACAAACACGAATGGTATTATTTTTCTTAGCGACTATGACCAAAGGATGCACCCAGTCAGTTGGATGTGTGACCTTTCTGATCACCCCATATCTTTCCATTCGCTTGAGCTCTTCCGCCAACTGGTCCCGTAAACTCAGTGGTATTTTCCTCGCTGCTGAGATAACAGGCCGTACTGACTTATCTATCACAATGTGATATTTACCAGGCAAACATCCTATACCATCGAACAAGTCATCATATTGAGACAAATTTAATGAATGAATCCGCTTAATCAAATTCAATTGTATGCACGATATCCGTCCCAACACACTCTGACATTTCATATAGCAAATTTCAGTTCATATTGTTTACCTTTATAAACACAAGCTATATAGCACGTTCCCTTTACCGGTATTACATCGCCACTGTAAGATTGTAACTTTATAACTTTATTACATTTCAAAATGCTAACATCTAAACCTAATTCTAAAAATCTCTCAAATGACATAACATTTATGTCGGCACCAGTGTCAAGTTTGAACTTCTCGGTACCACTGCCACACGATAATATTTCAAACCACTCACCTAGTCGTTTGTTTCCCTCAATCATGGAAATAAAAAATGAATCACCATCATCCGACTCTGACTCACTTCGGTGTTTAATGTCGCATACGCGCGCTGTACCACCACCTTTATAAAACGCATTCGCTTTGCACACCTTCGCAAAGTGACCACGATTTCCACACACGAAACACGTGCATTGATTCGCTGGACAATTTCCAGCCTGACAGCGCGGTGACAGGCCCCCGCAGCGAGCACATAGATGCGGGCTGGGCGCTGCGCCCCTGCGCGCGCCTCGCCGGCCGCCACCGGCACTCCCGCGACCTCGTCGCCGCTGCGCGCCAACCACGTCCACCTGCGCCACTCCCGAACTCGTGCCAACAGCATCCATCTGCTGCTCGGATTCCCTGGATATTTCCTCGGCTTGGCATAGTTTTACAGCTTTGTCGAGATTCAGATCCTCACATCTCAACAGCCGATCTCTCACCCTTAAACTTCGAATGCCACACACAATTCTATCTTTGATCAATTCGTCCTCAAGCTCTTTGAAGTTACAATTTTTCGAAAGGAGGCGTAACGCAGTAACATACTGTTGGATTGATTCGCCTTCCTCTTGGTTCCGAGTGAAAAATTTGTATCGAATTAGTGTAATATTTAATTTTGAAACAAAAAAACTATCGAACTTCTCAAGTAAAATTCTGATATCATCTCGATCCTCCTCCTTATCGAACGTAAATGTTTGGTATATGTCAAAACCTTCCGGACCAATTAAATTTACCAGTAGACTCGCCTGAACCCCAGCAGTCTCTGTATAGGCACCCGAAGCTTTCAGGAACAGCGTGAGTTGTTGTCGCCACCGTTTCCACGCCTCTGCGCGGCTTGCAGGACCGCCGTCCAAACTCAACTCGGATGGTGGGCGAGCGTGTTCCATTATTTTTGTCGATAAAATTGCACCAAAATACGTATTTTATAATAAATTTTGAAAAAATTTTTATCACCGCTGTCACCATGTAGTAATAGACGTCAGTGCTTGACAACAACTGATTTATTCATATAAAAACTCATTACACAACACTTATAAATTCCAAGCGAATCTGCAATAATTCTTTATTTAAGAAATATTAAAAAGAAATAAAAATTGAATTATAAAATTTGACTTACAATTATCATAGTTTATCAGTTTCAAAACAATCGCTTCAGTAGTTTTAGAGTAATAACTTAACCAACTTATGATAACTTTGAAATTGCTCTCCTGTAAAATTGACGTTTTTCACATACGGACTTATGCGTAGGACGTGTCGAAATGTAAATTTAATTTATTGGTAGCTAATATGGCATGTAATTGAAAGATTTGTTTTAACAGTTTTCCAATATTTAAAATCAAGTTATTAATTTGTGAATTAAGCACTTTTAATTTTCTTTTTCACGGCAATCCTATGAAAAAGTGTTTTTTATTTCTTTGTAATGTTTTTCTGTTGCTTAAACTATAAAGCATAATATGTAAATATAAAGTTCAGAATATTCGGACATCGATAGTTTATTGATCACTCAGCAAATAGTTCAGCGTCACGAAAACAGATGGCGCTACACGTAGCAATTTGTAACTAATATCTTTGCACTGTCTTTTAATTACATTGTCAATTTTCTAGAATCAAACAAAAGACAATCTTCATTTGATAATGTTCTTTATTAGTAGCTAGAAATGACAATATTACCCACCTTTGTACTCAAAGGTTATTTTACTGCTAAATCCATTTAATCAGAGTTAAACCAAAGAAAGCTGTTGTTGTTAAACTCGACAAAATCTCAGATCTCAGACAAAAAGATAACCAATCTTTTCAAATCAAATCTTTTTAATTTAGTTATTAGTTTAAAAATCGGTATTAACGGTTGGGTCGGTTAGTGAAATGACCTCCAACCAACCATTAATTAAATAAAATCAATAAAAAAAGTACTAATTAAAAACAAACACAATTTTTCTACCAGTTGAATAACATAATTCACACGCTTTCTACAACTCGTTTTGACCTTGAAGGTCATCAGGGTTGCGACACAGATCATCAGTGTCCACAAAGTGACAGCCGACACACGGCGTCTGCACTTATTTGGACACATTTCGAGAACTATTGACAGCACTCGATTGAACGTGCTTCGATGGCCCTTGATATTTTATTTTGGTATATTTTATACTTATGCTATTTTTTAGGTATTTTGTAATTAGGATGAACTTTAGTTGTAATATTTTGTTTTGCCATTGAAGAAAACTTGAAAATATCATTCGGTTCTTAAAGTTATTGAGTAGTAGTATGAAAAATATAATTATACATTATTACAATTGCGTCAATAAGTAAGAGTTTATTTCACGTACATATTTCATACAATTAAAAAAGAGTGTAAGTACATCTATGCAATACATATGTAGGTAAACCCCTACAAGATACAGGTAGAATAAGCTTTATTTGTATCGTGGCATTTACGAGAAGTACCCATTGATATTACTTACTATTCATAGACATTTTTTGAAGATGATCTCACGAAAGTTTATAGGAATGATGACATTTAAACATTTGTCTTACTTTTTAAGTTGGAAGGTTAGTCTTGTCAGATACGTCTAAAGTGCTAGATAAACGCTAGACTTTTGTTCAAGGAATAAATATATTATTCATCACTGTGACATTTAAATATTATAAACATATTTTGTTCTGTGTTGTGTTATGATTAGGCAATTAGTCAAATCTCAATCAATCTTGCGGAAAGGTCACAAAAACATCTTCATTTGACAAGAATCAATATAAGTTTGCAACATCTAATAAAAAACCACAAAATATGTTTATGAGGAAAACGGATTTAAAATGGCACTTAACAAATCATTGCCAACTTACCACAAAACTTTAGTAAAGTATGTTATAATGACAAAGTATTCCTCAATTAATGCCATTAAAAAACTAATTAACGAACTTATCGGACACATTAACGACTTGGGAAACTCTTAAAGTATTCCGGAGAATACATTGACAAATAATAATAAAATAAACGAGAAAATTAAGTACTATTATGTAACTAATTAATGGTATCGCTGACATCCTACGACATTTATTGCTTTCGACATTGTAACTGATACTTACATAATAAAAGCCACATTGGGTCCATTGTTCAAGGTCAAACAACTTTTTGTCGGTCGCTAGGTAAGTGGGACTATCTTTGTCATATTGAGTTCCTCAATCTACATCTACGCTATAAAGTATCTGGTATAAAGGAGGAAAAAGTTTAGGTATATATGTATGTAATTAATACCTCAAAAACGACCGAATAAAAAGCTCTTTCAAAATTAGAAGGGTACAATTTCACTTATTTTATAGAAGTTTCCTCACCACGCGGATGAAACTGCAAGAAACTCCCACCGTCTTACCACAAAAACTTTTAAACGTCAGTTTATGCCTTGTCTAAAAAAATGTCAAATTATGACGTTGACATACGGTTCATTTTGCAGCCAAAATTTTATTAGACAAGTGTAAAACAGGGATTAAAGTTTTTGTAGTAAGGCCACCAGTGTCTTTTAAAACCTAACAGTCCTAAATACCTAGTTATGAGAGAACATAAAGCACTATAAACTGCCATATATAAAAAGTCTCATACCACCAAACAATTATATTCTTAAGCAACATTTTATCAATTTTAAAATCGACATTGATAAGAAAACAATTTAAAAAGCAATCAACCTAGTTACACAGTCGTCAAAATAAATTAGACTAAGCCCATTAACTATGTAGGACAGTGACATTCGTTGTAATGCGTTGAAACTTAAACACTGAACTTGATCTTTAAGTTCTATAAATAGACATAAACACTGAAGTTTCGACATAACCAGCGTTTAGTGACTGCAGTGTTATGTAAATAAAGGCTGTTACACTCATGTATGCTAATCGCTGCGGCCGAGCTTATCGCGCCGTACCACTGACCTGCGAGACCGGTTGCTTAGACAAACTGAGCTTAATCTTACTTATTGTAGCATGGCTGGGAACACAGCGTCTTCACACATGTGTTGTAAACATACATGACAATATACCACGCCAATGTTAAAGGTGAAAATGGTAGTGAGATAAAGCTCGAATAAAATGTAGCTAAATAAATAAAGTTCATTCTCCATTAATAAACAATTTACTACTTAACTAGCATTTAAGTCGAAACTGCTTGACTCTCCGTCACTTAACATCCGACCCCGCTACTCCGCCGATCTCGTGGCCTCCTAATAAATTGTGCTTGAAACTGGTAATATTTGAAGATATTAATTCCTTGTCAGTTACCTGGAGTTTTAATTAAGGTTCTCGTAATTTAACGGCGTCGTCGTAAATTATTATTAATTCATTAGTTTCGTTTAGGGGTGATGTGGGGTCAGGGATGGGGTCAAACGACTTCATTGCTAATGGACTTTACATTTCACAAATTGCGACTGATGAAACACGAATTGCGTAGGACAAAGAATATTATATCGCTACTGCTGAAGACGGGAAATGTTGAAATTGGTACCAGTTGTTCATTGTCTGATTTTCCTACTTAATTCTGAAGTTACCTATACTAAAATTATGAAATGAAGTGATTGATTGTTTGCTTAAACCCAATCATTTCACCACTTACATTTTAAAAAGCTACTTTTTATCAAGTCACCTATAAAACGTGACCAAAATAACCACCCAAACAAGCTGAACATCTGTCAATAGACATTACAAATCATTTATCAAACCATCGTTAGGCAGCTGACTACACATGTAAGGCAATGTTGAGCATGAAACAGACTCGTGCCGTGAATGGGCACAATTTTCATATTAAATGATTAGACGGCCATGCCGACGGCAGGACGACACGACGGCAAGCGGCATGGAGGCTGTATTCAGAGCGTCGCGTCGGTAATGCTGCTTGCGAATGACTATAAACGCAAATCGCTCGCAAATCCAACGCTGAGGCTGTGAGGCTATGAGATAAGAGGAAAGGGATTTTAAGGAAATTACACTCATATGAAAAAAAAAACTGATAGGTACGCGTAAAGTGTTAATAGGTGAAAATTGCTTTTCACTTCAAGAGTTTTTCTTGATGGCTCCCGACCTGTAAAAGAAAATGTACGAGTAACTAAAACTGTATTATTAGCTCAGGTATCTAGTATCAGGTTTTCAGTAAAAACGTCTAACTCCTTTGCAGGTTTCTTAAAATTACAACACGATGAAGACAATATGTTACTAGCAATTTTATAGGATAAAGAAATAAGAATATCCCAGTACCTGATCCCCAGTGTACCTTATCAAATCGTATCACCTTTTGGTATTAAAAAAAATCGCTCAAATTTTATTCTATTTAAAATAGCGCTTACCGCAATTTTCATGGCCTCACAGTAGCTCCACAGTGCAAGCGTCGATTTGTCGCGCTTACAATCAGCGAGTATTGCCGCGACTGCCGAGCGAGCGCAGCCGCGGTACGTGACTAGTGCAGCTGCATATTGTAGCCAATAGTATTACGAGCCAATGGTAGCCTACTGAGGGATAATATTCAATTTCTTTTCAAATTACCTATACTGAACTTGATTCTAAGCTTTTAATATCAATATTTCATCACATCTTTTATCCACATCATTAAGAACATGCAGGCCTACAACTTATATTCTAGTTTTAACAAGGTACTTTGCTAACTACACAAAGGTTAGTCGGTACTCAGATTAATGCCATCTCAATCACTTTAATGATGTGCCAACCCACAAAAAAATACAAATTAAAGTGGAAATTTTCCTAAACCGAAATTAATTGGACTCTTCAAATATTTGGCCACAACATACTTTCACTTTTTAGAAGATATAGCAGAATCCGGAATCACATAATAGGCATGTCAATCACAAGCCCTTGTCTACCAAACATGCGATTGCTAAGGGCGATGACGAGGTAACCTGTCACAACCAAATGTATTCTTTTGTTGGAGCATTTAACCAACCGGAGACGCTATTGCCGTGTTTTCCTCTTTCAAAGATGTGAGACAAACGGCCGTACTCGCTTTGCACATGTACTTATGTGTCAAGATTATGCCTGTTTTACAATTGTGAGAAAATGTACGAGTACTGCTTTACACACAGAACGATACAAAAGGCATAGAGTATAACATATCCTATATGACAGACAAGAACTCCTCAATAAATCAGCGCCTCCAAGGACAAATCGGCAGACTTTTTGGTACAGAATTTGGTTTCCAGGTCGCTTCCAATTTGTCAATAGTCCAAGATTCCATTGAACGTCTTACCACACGCAGTTACCGAATACTTGTAGTTAACGTAACGGAAAGTTGGCAAGTCATTACGTTATTTAATTCGATATGTTATAGAGTTTCTCTTTGAACAATATCCGGACTGATAAATTGAGTTTTGTAACGTATACATGACAAATTGTTTGTAATGATGTTTGGGCGTATCTTCGGCGGTATCCATTAATAATTCCATATTGATTGACTTGGATTTCTATTTGGTTAAATAATCTATTACGTTTGGTCTGTTATCTCGATGCTTTATGGCTACAGGTACCTACCGTGGTTTGCTTTTAGATAAAATAGTAGCCCATAGCCTGTCTCTATAAAAGTAAGTAGTGCTTAGATTTCAATACAAAACTGTTCTAATTGCACTTCAGTTTAATTTCATTAATTCAAATGTAAAAATAAACGAAAAATATTCTTCATCCGTCCATTGTTCTTATGCAACAGGAAAACCTCTGAAACAGTTTCGAAACTTTACCGAATCATTATGAAGGTAACTAAAAGATATAAAAATAAAGCCGCCCACCGTTAACCAACAGCCATCTCTCACCGCGAAATAACTCACTATATAACTGTATTAAGTAAAGCAACGGCTAAGGTAATGAACTTATCCCTAACCATTCTGTGTTGACCCCCCGATTATCCGCTGTTAGGAGCAACTGCACGCATTAAGCATTTGGGAGGGGTCCCAGTATAATGGTCTCGGAGTGGAAGGCTTCTGAGCGCGATACGCTCATTTGGGGTAATACTTCTCCCATCACGGCTTTTTGATGTGCTAAGCAGGTAAATCAGGTGCTTTTGATCCCAGATTGTATGTTAACGACGGTTCAGTCTTGTAATTATTAGATTTTTATGGAGCTCAATGTTTTTGGGAGGTGATTCTCGTTTTTGAGATGTTTTTTAATTAAGTTTGTAAGGGTTTGGATTGCTGCCTTAATTTTGGATTAAACAATGTTTTTCTTCTTGATTCTTATTTATTTTATATTTAGATTTTTTGTCAACAAAAGCTTTTACATAAACAAACTCATTGAATGATAACATTACTATTTCATTAGTCAATATTAAAATAATAAATGCAACAGGAACGTTAAACGTAAGATCCGAAATATCCCCAGTATATTTCCCAGCAGCAATTCCTCACCGCGGTAACAACATTGTCGTCCATTTATTACGGTAGCCAACAAACTCACAAAAAAAAAAAAACAAAGTTAAAAAAATCGCGGCAAAAAATCGAAAAAGGAACGCGGAGCGAGTTATCGCGCGTCGACGTTATCTATGGAAATCTATGCGCGCCGCGAATGGAACCTACTTTTAATTAAAAACTTTCTTATATCCTTCCGTATGCTTTCCTTTTTATTTTTTTAGGTCAGATATCGCTGAGAACGTTCCAGACTCCATTTGTAAGTGGAAATTGCATTGTGTAATTATAATATTTTCATTTGGATTAATGAGCAAATCATTGTGTAGTGTTAATGTAAGTATTATGATTTTACGTTTATACAGCATTTCCACACTGGTGGATTTCCGCGCGACTTGTAGTTGTGTGTTAACGTTAGGTATTTGCATACCTGCAGTTTTCAATTGTTTTCTGTATTCACCCGTCCACCCAACACGTCGAACCGGGCTATGTCGTTCGGAAAATTCGTCAATGTGAAAAAAATTGACTGTTGTATAGGTTACTTGAGCTATCACAATAATTGTACGCTAGTGTTTCGATGCAATACTTTATTCCTAAATTAAAAGACTTCAAACTCCAGTTTCTATATATTTTTCCTCAAAAACAGTTTTCACGTGTTTAGTAAATAAATTCACAAAAAACATTCAATTAAAGTTATCTGAATGCAATAGAAACGCGAACCAATCTCTGAGCGAATCCCCAATGTGTGCTGTAAAGCGGGGTACACACCTGCGCGCGGATTAATGGCGACTGCACACTAACTCGGTTTTATTATATGATTGTAGTTTGAAATGCACTGCAATGGATCCGAAACGATTAAACTTGTTCACAGTTTCACGAGGGCACTGTTTTTGGGATTGCTCGTTCAGAGTTATATGAGAGTAGAATCGGATGGATTACGGAACAAAACTGATGTTAGATACGTTTTTTTATTTTTTTGTATCCTTGCTTATAAAGTTTTGTTTAAAAAATGGAAGCACACTAATGAAAAAGGCATCAGAAAAACACACCCTTTTTCCGAATATTTTTCATCACTCGATATTACACATGGTTATGAAGTGAGTACCTCACACAGTCTATGTTGTACATATGTAGATACTTTTCTACATAATATTTTTCACTTTAAAGACTTCACTTGTTAATAAGTTGACCTCTTGCGAATAATTAGTACCTATTATTTGTGGAATAACTAAACATTGACGACACCTGCGGCTCAGTAACTACACCGATTCATTGTACTGCACTTGTTCCCTACAGTTTGTTACTAGGGTAACTGCACCAAGTGATAGCTGTACTATATTTATTTAATTGATTGTCTGCTAAATCCAAATATCGAGAGCATCTTCTATTTCGGTATAACATCCTATTAATATTTCTATTTGAATTCGCTTTAGACAAATTGATATAATTTTAGCATCAGATATTTTGAGTAGGTATATTATAGTTACCAGTTCCAGTAAATAGGAGGACTATTTAAAGTGCTCTCGTACGTCTAACGAGCTAAGTAAGGTTACCCACCCACGAAATGACCGAAACTAACGCAGCTTAACCCCAAACCGTCCAGGAGAGTTATTATGATAGCCAGTAGGCCCTCAAAACGTAACAATAATTAATTGCTTCAAAATTCCCATCCGTACTCGAAGCATGATAATTAGATTACATAATTCACTAGTTACAAGCGTAATGTACTTCATAGTAATTGCGTGGTATTTACAGTAACATGCGCACAGATACATCGCCATGATGAACGACGTATTTACACACAATTTGCTATGCCGCCGCCATTTTGTTTTGACCTTTTTATGTAACAAAAACTTTAATAGATAAGTTCAGATTTAACGGGTCATTAAACTTCAGTTAGGGGAAAGATAATGTGATTTTTTGTTGTTGCAATTTTGGTTTCTAAGATGGGTAATAAGTAGGGGTACATACAGAGTTCTTGTCTGTGTGAGAGTTTACAAATTATCTTTTATTGTTTTCACATTTCTCATAGTATTACATATAATAATGGAAATTATATAATATGATTAATGATTCGAAATCACTGTACAAAAAACGTGATCCAGTTTTAGCAGCATTCACCCCACTCGTAGGAAAGTTGTCGGCTTTCCACACGCGTACAGTTGTACCGAGTTGCCAGCAGTTCGCCATATTGATTCCGTGTATAAATTCCACGCAAGTGCACACAATAAGTATGTCGGTGCAGTCTGCATCTAGTTCTCGGTTCTTTGTTCTGCGAATTGACTTTATACTTGTTCTTCTGGGGAAGTGCATTTGCATAGTGCATATGGCCCAGAATTGTGAATTTTACAAAAAGATAGTAACTACACATACTGTTCTGTAAAAAGAAAAGAGTGCAAGTAGTATGGTCTGTAATATGCAGTTTTACTAAAGTAATCTTAGAGATGTTCTATTGGTGCTAAGTGTGTTGGAAACTATGTTTTCTACCAATGATTTGACCGATTACAAATAAAAGTCGATACAAATTCAAGTCTTCTCTTTTTTAAGCAAGCGTTGTTACATACAAGTACTCTTCACTCTAAGTTCTGGTTTCTAAATTATGTTGATAAAAGCAAATTCGCAAAAAAAAATCTAAATAAACATATGTACCTGTACAAGTACTTTCTTATTAGTTGTGAAAATTAATTAAGTTCACAAAATTATGTTATGATAAAAGAACCTTTATATCTCCTTCAAATAACGTAGCGTGTACATACTGCATAGATAGAAAAACAAATGACAACAGCATGTGTCCATTAAAAGTGTAGACAAATGGCTTAACGTTTATTGTTGCAACTGCGGTGACTAGACGTTTTGCTTTACGAGTGCAACGACCATGTGGACATAGGCTTTAAGCTTTTACTTATAGCCCACAGTACTTAATATAAACTTTTTATTACCACTATAGTCAAAAATATTAACACAGGGATATTGTTGCAATCAAACATAATTATATTGACGTTTCACTTTATTAAGATCACTCACATTAAACTATGTTTATCTGTAAAATACACAAAATCGATGGCGGGAACAGATTCCAAGTTACAGGTGGTTAGGTTAAACCTGAAAATAATTAAGGGCAACAACCTTCTTAATCAATGAATGGATATCAAAAACATGAATGACATTTAATTTCGATTATAATGTAATTGTCTATTCTAATAGAAATTAAAGCTATAATTTTTTGTTCATTAAAGAGACTTATTATGCAGATATTTATTAGTCAGGGTTTTTTCCATCTACAGGTGTATCATTTCCAAGTGATCAACTCTTTGACTCAACAATAAATTATTAATTGTGTGCTCCTTAACATTAAGTATTTTCACCTTTGACTTGGAATTTGACTTTGGTAGCATCTAGCGGTCAGGTTGATCGTAATAATTTATTTACAATATCAGCTTGGCTTTTTTATAATAAATTATTAACTTGATAAAGTTGAGATGGTATTTTATCGATTGAGATCGTAGCCTAAAGATATATGAAGACTAACTAATTGAATTTTTTGATCAGACTCAATATTTTATTTCAGTGCATTCGTCAGCCTATTACAACTTTAACGATATAACCATGAAATTCTCAGACAGATCACACTAAAATATACTCCAGATTAATTCAATAACGGTTCTTCAAAATCCATCCAGAGTTCTGGCCGTAGTTTTCTGTGGGAGCTGAGATCCTTGGCAGTCAGTCGCAGTGATGGGCACAGCCCCGGGACGGACGAAGTTCCCGGGAGCGCTAAATCAAGTGTCGTGGCGCAAATCGCGCCGGTCACATTTGGCGTAATCACGGGGTAATTGTCTAAGTTTGCACCCCAAGTTGGTGACGGACTCCGGGACTCGCGTGCTACCTCCCAGCTTTTGTTTAAATGTTGTTTTTGTACGAGTTCTAGGTTCTATGGGTTTTGTATAAAAACATTAAATCACCTACTTTATAGGTTACCTACTAGGTTAGACTAGTCTAATTTTAGAAGTTCAATTACATTCCACATTTATTGAGTTTGCCTCCTCTTAGCTCTTACATGTAGCCTTCAACTAAACATCACAATAGAACAAATAATAAGTACTTCTAGTTTGTTATTGTTACAACAATAAGTCTACAAAGTTATTGTGTGTGATTACGATAATTCTAGAAACATACTCGAAGCCTACATTTCGATAACAATATCTAGGGTTTTTGAGTAATGATGTAAAGTCTTGATTCAGTCTGAAAGCAAGAAATTGTGTTTTAATGCTAATAAAGCAAATTAAAGAAAATGTGTAGGTTCTGTTCAGGCTCGTAATTTGTAGAATAGTTTCAGCTTGAATTTGGAATTCCTAGTGTTAGCAAATGACTAGTAATTTCGGTGAGATTACAATCTATAAGTATGTAGAACGTTATTGCCTTCTCTGCAATTTGGTTTGTACCGACAACTGTTCACCGTCGTGATGGCTAGATAAGAATATATAACAAAAATAAGACAATTTTTATTACTTCGTTAAGTTTTGCCAAGGTTATCATAATCCTTATGTATGGAATATATATTATATATTTAATATGAATGAATATATATATATATATATATATATATTTATGTGAATTATTTATATACGATAACGACTCCAACAACTGCCGTAAATTATTCACAAATGCTAAACACATTTGAAAGATTTTCTTTTGTTCTGTGAAATAAGTTATTTTAGTTTGTAAAAACAAAAAATAACCTTATGACTCAATTACTTTTGACAACTTGTACAAGCGTAAATAGTTTACTATGGCTAATTTAACTTAATGATTTGCTTATTTTAAACTCTCATTGTGCTATAATTAGAAGGAAATTTAACATAAAGGATGCAGCTATTACAAGGCAGTCAAAGCAATCACTGTTAACAATAAGCTGACAAAATCAAATAAATTGTTTTTCTTTACATTTAATTGCTAGAACAAAAACTCGTAAATGGCAATGTAATTGATTCAGGATTAACTTCCGTACCTACACTAATAGTGTGTCGGTTATAGGTCACCGCTGAACAATAGGCCTAAACTTACAGGAAACGTAACTAAAGGTTAGGGACACACAATTTACAAACACTACAGTTTATTGTAGATACCTAATTGAAGAGGTAAACTCAGCTTGATCCTTGCTAAATATGTACTATTAAGTCGTATTTGTGTACTAATCTACCAGCCACGTTGGTGATACGTATGGTTCATATCCTGTAATGTACAAATATTTGCTTTGACTTTGAATAAAAACAAACTCCCACATTCCAAAATCTCTCTCTTTTTGTTCAGATAATAATATCTTAAACATATCAAAAAAGTATCATCTACATCATACAAAATAATGTTGACAATTCTCTCAGAAGTCAGCACAGCATACTATGTGACCACACAGTTCTGTGCCCCGCAAGACAAACTCTCTGGCGGCGCAGATACGGCGCTAATGTCTGTTTGTGCCAACTTCGAGACCTTCGGGTGGCCACACTGTTGCGGCCGCCAGGCAGGACAGTCTGCACATTATTATGGTGTAGATAAAACTTTTTGCTGTAGTTTCTTTGGAATTGTTGCTCGAAGTGTTGATACTATGTTTATTATGATTAGTCTGGTTGTAGTTTGTTGTAATTTTATATTGCATTGTGTAAATAGGAAACTTTGACTGTGCGGAAAAAATACTAAAATGTTTGAAAATTTGAATATTGTATTTTATAATATGTAGCGATATTGATTCCAGGGCGATACTGTAAAACTTGAAAAACTAATTCCACTAGAGGTACGTGGAATATTTGAAACTGGGTGTAGTTTTTAAAGGGAGCCATATTTTTCTCACCTTTTTTTTGTGTAGCAATATACTGTCAGTATTGTATTTTCCTCAATATATTTTCTTTTTTTAAATTAATAGTTGCATTTTTTACCCCAATTATATGTAGCAGCAAGCTTTAAAATCTGAATGTCCTAAAATTAATGCCATCCAATTTGGTGACATTAGGTGAACTTTTTGCCTTTGTGCGGTGACCGTTCGGATCAGCATTGTTTAGCTGGCCTCTGTTCATTTATCAGTGTCCCTTTTTACTCGGTTATGTTAATTTTGAAGGGCGCTGTGTTCGTATTGTATGCCTTAGTGAGGAGAAAGTGATATGTTTGTGTGTTGGCAAAAAGCTGGGAGGTTTTATTTAGTAAGTGTTAGTAAAAGTTATTGTATTACTTGTAAAAGACGAAAGATAACATTATTATTGTACTTACAATCTGGATAAGTTTATATTTCAAAAATAAAGCATAAGTATAGTTCTAAAAGCTGCAGATAGAAAAATTACTTTGCTAAAACATAATAAAAAGATAAGACTCTTTGCTTATACTACATAAGGTATGATTTCAATCAATGTGTCTATGCCAGAATTTTATCAATGAAACAAAATCGCCATTTCCTCGGAATCCGGAATCCAGTTTCCATCCTAAACAAAAGCTCGTCAACATGAAATCTTTTCACGCATTAGAAACAGGTAGAAACGTTTGCAATAAGGAAAAATACGTTCAGACGTCTCAGATACAAAGGAAATCGTTTACTCTCGCTCTGCTGGCTCGCTTCGTGTACTTTTGGTAATTCAATATACAAGTAAATCTTCATACTGTTCCTCAAATAAAACCAGCACAATATGGACCCCGGGAGAAACAGGAACCTATCTCAAGTGTACGGGATTCTTTCATTTCGTGGCATCTACCTTTGCAAGTAGCGCCACCGTCGCGGGTCAACATATTCTGGCCAGTTTGTCTTATTGGTATATTTTTAGCGACATTGCTTGTCTTCCATATTGTATCACATCAATATAATACTCTCACACACACAGGTGAAATAGAAAGTTATGAAGTAACCGCACATCTCATAGCGTGAATTACTTTTACTTGTAAAAGTATATACCATCATTATAAAGTCATGTCAAGTTGGTCAATCTACAGCTCGGAATTAATCAACTTCTTGCTTTGAATATAATTATAGGTTTTGAGAACGTAGTAGCAAATTGAGAGTCGAGATATCTTGGAATTCTTAATGTGGAGCGATTTAATTACATTTCTCTGAAGATCAATCTTTGGGTTAATTGAAAAAATATAGATCGGAAGCGCAGTTTCTGCAGATAGTCGATTTACTTTGACTGTCGACGTTCATTTACGTCAAGCAAATCATCTTGAATGTCATTTACATACTAGGAAGCTTTAATGTCACACGGTTTTGAAAGTTCCCTTCAAATTATAATTTGCTGTAACTTAATGCGTTAAAGACTGTATTTATTATGATTATTTGGTTTGGTATCTTATGACCATTTATTACCTTAAGATTAATTATATAAATTTTACACTATAAAATCCCCAATCAATTTCAGCTATAACCTCAAAATTGTTCGCCTTCCCACGCTCCATTTCTCCCCAACTTCATATAATAGGTAAAAACCGTAGGTTTTAGCATGAGGCACTCATGTTGCAACTTTTATTATTCATTAGAAGCAATAGCCTGGGTAATAAGACTGTTTCTATTCGCGGCGCGCCTCACAGTGTTGCCACACACGTAGCTCTCCTTATTTTAGGAGAAATTGAGTTTTGCGGTCATTTTGAAATCTTGGATGTTTTCCCTTGTGGGAGATTTAGCGAAAAGATATTTGGGATCAAGTATTTTGGGGTTTTGAGCCGGTTGCAGATGTTGTTTTAGAGAAATAAACGTTTGGGTTCAATTTATAACTATTGCAGCTTGTACACAACATGGTAACTAAACTTTAACCAAACAACAGTACTTAGCAGCGACAATATCAAGTCCTCAACGTCAAGTAACTGCAACAAGATAAATGCATGCACCACAATGACTTAAAGTCAAATGTCTCCAAGTGAAAGTCTTACAAAGTAAGGTGAAACAAAGTGTGCGCTGGCAACACAGTTTCCCTTATCACGATGTTTTAACGGCGTCCGAACGAAGAATGGGATCGCTATTGTAATTTGTTGGTGTTTTACCGTTTTATGGTCTCTGCTTTATTCATGGGGGTGTTATGGGCTCCCCGAGCGATCACTTCGTTAACTATGTATTGCGGACGGGCTTTTTTATTCGAAAAAAACACCGTATGTTGTATTTTCAGTAGAATTAGGGCGTTGCTTGTCGTAAATCGAGGGGTGTACATGATCGACGGTAAATGGATTGCTTCTGTAATCACTTATTTGATCACCGATTTTGAGAAATCATATGGGGTTTTAAAAATTTATTGCATTTTCATACAACCTCTGATTTTGTAAGCCTACGTCATTTTAGATTTTAAATTTAGGTAGCATTTCTTGATAGTTATGATATTTTAGAACTTCTTCATCAATATGCTTCTAAATAAAAGCATGGCTTTATAGTCAAACAAAAGTAAATCCTTATGCTAT
This sequence comes from Helicoverpa zea, assembly GCF_022581195.2. NCBI lineage: Eukaryota > Metazoa > Arthropoda > Insecta > Lepidoptera > Noctuidae > Helicoverpa > Helicoverpa zea. The sequence continues at coordinate 10,967,678 of NC_061466.1, read as the reverse complement.
AGACTGGCTTCAAGTCCTTCAAAGCGACACAATATGCATTTACCGTCCTTCTCGTTCAAGGATCTGAACTAGCCTCGAAGGCGTTATACGATCCGAACTAGCTCAGCGTGCAAGTGAAGTTAGTACAAAGGTTAAGCACAACACACAACAATTTTGTAAACTTACTTACAACTTACTACCACGGATAGGTCAGCTTGCTAATTGAAGTTTCTTGCGTCCGTAGTTCTTCACAAGTACGAGTTAAACGTTTACGAGTAAACTATGTAGTGTATGTAGGTATAGTGGTACGGGTGGAAGAAAGTTCTTTTAGTTAACTTAGTGATAAACTGGTCTACACTTCTTGTGTTTAAGATGGGTACGTGACATTGTGAGGCTGGCAAGTTTTAAGGCGGAAATCTCTTTTGAGGTTAAAATAGGAAATTTGCTACTTAAAATATACCTGCATATATTTAAACTTTAATAAAATGTAAGTAAAAGTCGTGGGCTAGTGGGTAAAGAACCAACCTCTCAAGTATGTTCGATTCCAGGTCAGGCAAGTACCAATGCAACTTTTCTAAGTATATCTTGGACACCAATGACTGTGTTTCGGATTGTACGTTAAACTATAGGAGCCGGCTGTCATTGAACATCCTTGGCAGTCGTTACGGGTAGTCAGAAGACAGTAAGTCTGACACCAGTCTAACCAAGGGGTATTGGGTTGCCCGGGTAACTGGGTTGAGGAGGTCAGATAGGGCAGTCACTCCTTGTAATACACTGGTACTCAGCTGCATTCGGTTAGACTGGAAGCCGACCCCAACATAGTTGGGAAACAGCTCGGAAGATGATGATGATGAAATAGAATCCTCATCCCAATACCTTTTGTGTTCAAGTCCAAAGAACCATTTTAAACAGGTCACAAGCTAGGTACACTCCTTTATCGCATTGATACAATATTGAACACTAAAAATATCGGTAAAAAGATTTCATACAGCATATTTGAAAAGTAAATGCATGTCCAAATGTCCAAAGTCTACATTAGATATCATAATATGATGTTACATAAGGTTCGAACAGTGCTGGGAGCAGACTGTACATTTCATTTCGTAACTTATGCGTGGAACGGAACGTTCGGGTTCACCTCGCGACCTTATGTCCATTGACCAAAAGGTAAAAGTGATATAAGGTACTCTTAATAGTAAAGTAGGCCTATTGTAAACATGTGTTGTAGTTGTTGTAATTTTCATTAAAGTCTGGCTGAATACAATCCATATCACTTAAATCTTAGCTTATAGGTACTCCAATAGTCGAAGTATTTTCAAAATCAAGGCCAAACCTATTTCAGGACGTGTTCACAAAGTGAAAAAGCTTATTTTCGTATGTTAAGACTTTTTTGTCCAAATATGAAAGTCGGCGGCCACAAAATCGTAGCCTTACTTTACATTTCGGTCGAACGATTCCTAAAAGTTCTCAAGTGCATCCAACGCTGTATGTAAGCGGTAATAAATGAAATAATTTTATTTCTCCGCGAGTTTCAAGTCTTACAAGTGATTTATAGTTGCCGGGGGCTCGAACCCGCTCACGGGGATTACGTGCCGGAACCCCGAGGGGAAATAAAACTGTTTCGATTTGTGGATGCTGCACCACTTTTAAGGTTTTTACACTTTAAATGTGGTTTTGAAGTTGTTGTGCGTACTTGCGAAAACTACTTAATTTATGGTTTTTGAGCGATAAAATTGGAGAGCTGAGAGCAAAATCTTGTTGGGCTTTTGAAATACGGCTTTAGTAATATTTTCACTGGATGATTATAACAAGTATGATTAGTGTTACAACAAGTTCTAAAACATTCCCAGTATACCATCTGCGTTATTTTTATGTTGTTTTTCAGCAAAAATATTGCCAATATTGGTCAAGTAAGAAGTTTCCCCTCACGCTCAAAGGAACCCGGTGCACGTTATATTATAATGTCAGCCGTGGCACAGAACATCCGGAGGGTCACACATTGAGGAAAGCGAAAACGATAAAAATATTCGCAACAATATTGAAGGGATCGTTATTTGCGTATATTTTAGGAACAGAATTCATCGAAAAATTCCTCACAAAAATACAAGATGCCTAAAATAAAAGACAAAATTGTGCGTCAGCAAAGATATGCTCCGAGACGATCGAGTTATTTTTAATTAATTCTGTATTTTCTTACAGAACTCGTGTGTTTTGAAGTGTTTCACAGAATAAGAGCTTAACTCACCTTATTGTGTGTAGGTAGATCTATTTATTGTTTGATTGTGGTGAGAAGTCCGAGCCGTAGATCTTGATGACGTAAACAATTCAATGTAAAGACGCTTCGGTACCGCAGCGGCGTCTCACCGTTTATTAATTAAAGCTTATAACTGGTAGGCTCTGTTTGATCTCAGGCCGCCAGTCCTAACCAAATACTCAGAATTGTTTAATCATGGTTTACAAATGTGGACTGGGTGAATCAAGGTGAACACAGTTTTGTTTATGTTAGGATTGCAAACACCTGATGGTAGTCTAGTATTGAATGAAGTAATACGTTTATGTAGCCTCCATTTGCATGCTAACATTCAGCTTAAATATAATTGAAAATGGTGACAAAACTTCTTCTATCTTGTGTCTCTTTGTTA